>NC_138770.1:657315104-657712604 GCF_965119305.1 Pelophylax lessonae
TTTATATATATATATATATATATATATATATATACACATACATATATATATATATACATACACATACACACACACACACACACACACACACATTATATTATATATATATATATATATACACACACACACACACATATTATATATATATATATATATATATATATATATATATATATACACACACACAATATATATATATTATATATATATATATATATATATATATATATATATATATATATATATATATATATATATATCATTAACTTTACATTGGCACCCCCAGCGATTCGCATATGGCAGTGTGAACTGCCTGCGATTTACGTACGATGTGGGAACCCGCAGTGGATTCGCAGGGTTCCCGCATTGCATATGTGTGAACCGGCACTAACTCATAAAAACCTTGCAACATTTTCATTGAAAAATTATTTTTTGCAACACTTTTACTGTAGGACGGTTTTATAGTAACAAATTTATAAGGAACTATTGCCATATCAATAAGGAAAACAGATGTAACCTAGATCTCTTCCATGCTGAATTTGTCACATGTGTAAATATTATATCATATATGTGAGACAATTCTGCAAAGTTCCTCTAAAACCAATATTTGATACGTTTCCATTAGGCCTTGTTTACACTTGCGGCTGGGGGTTGGAAAAAAAATGCAGCTGAGCCCCATTTTTACTGCCTTCCTCTAAACCACCCCCCCCATGAGGTTCTAAGGCACGTGTTGCCAAAAATGATGTGGTTGCCATGTTGCCTTGCGAGGCCCCGATATTTTGGCTTCTTATGCCTTATGTGACGCAGTTTTCACAGTAAACACATGAAACGCATTCATTTGGTGTTCTTCTGATTTCACATCTTTGTAATTGTAACTGAAAAGGACTGTAAAAAATACCTTTACCTTCAAAACTCAGATTTTACAGCTGCTATCCAAGGATGGTTAGAGAGTTGTAATATGAAAGACGAAGAAAAAAAGAACTAATAATGGCCTTTATGCACAGATACTGTTATATAGAATAACAAGAGGAATGGCTTTACAAACCAGAGCAAAAGACACCGAAGATATTCGCACCGTGACAACACTAGCAAGACAAAAAAAAAAATGAAGGCACAAGTCTAGATAGCTGAAACCTGGCTACAGGCCTTGGAGAAGGGTTCGGACGCTCGCCCCAGGCCTTGGAGAAGGGTTCGGACGCTCGCCCCAGGCCTTGGAGAAGGGTTCGGACGCTCGCCCCAGGCCTTGGAGAAGGGTTCGGACGCTCGCCCCAGGCCTTGGAGAAGGGTTCGGACGCTCGCCCCAGGCCTTGGAGAAGGGTTCGGACGCTCGCCCCAGGCCTTGGAGAAGGGTTCGGAGGCGCTCCCCAGGCCTTGGAGAAGGGTCGGAGGCGCGCCCCAGGCCTTGGAGAAGGGTCGGAGGCGCACTCCAGACATTGGATGTGCACTATTGACCGTAGAGAATGGTTGTACGTACACTACAGACCAGCGAAAATTGTTGGACTCGTAGGCACAATGTTACTAGCTATGTGTTCTATGCACATTTTTTTCTGCATGGAACATATTACTCACTCATGAGCACTCCTGTTTATTGCATGGAAATAAAGAGGGGGAGCCACACGCCAACTTTAAAATGACAGTTGGTATCATCAGGTAAGTTAAAAACCCATCCCCTACATTGGTGGTCAGTAGAAACAATGTCCCTTACAGTGGTAATCAAAATTACTCTCTTTCAGACAGATAAAAAGATCATTGGTGTCATGCCAGTTGCCCTTCCAAACAAAGTTGGCCCATCAATGGGAATTCAATCAGCCACAGTTCAAGGAAACCCTCTGGAGGAACCCAGACTGAGAATGCCAGCATAGAGCACTGCCAACAGCCTTTTGAAACCCCCCAACCTCTGGGGTATGAGGTGATGAAGCACCCACACCCCACATTTGTAGTATCTGAGCAACCTGTTACTAATCCTTGGCAATGTGAAATGAGAGTTGTGGCTGAACCTATGCAAGTTCTAACTTTCAAAAAGTCAGTTTAGTAATTGCATAAAGACTTTCAGGGTTGAAGTGACACTCTTAAGCCCCATACACACGATCAGATTACCGAACGATCTGCCGTCCATTTTTTGTGGCATGCTAGTCTGATGTGGAAAGTGAAGAGGTTATTTTCATACGAATTTTCCCGTACGACAGAATTCTACTTCAGAAGTGATGTCATGTGTTGGATTACTTTGTATGTGTTCTTTCGTCTCTGAGCATGCCTAGTCTTGCTCTTAAGATTTTTTTTCCGTCTAAATCTGTACTAATGAGACGAAAATCAGACGTCGTTTTGACGGACGACAAAAATTATATAGCCTGCACATCAGGATTTTGTCAGCCGAAAAGTCGGAGTTGGCTGTCGGAAGCACCATACTAACAATCTGAAAAATTGACAGATCGGTCGTCGGACGAAATTTCCCATCAGATTTTCTTATCGTGTGTACAGGCCTTTTGGCTACGTTCACATCTAGGCGTTTTGGGGCGTTTTTGAGCTCCAAGGATCAGCTCAAAAAACGCCCAACAAGACAAATCCTATTCATTTCAATGGGCCCTGTTCACATCTGAGCATTCCGACGCCTTGAGCAAAACGCCCGAAGCTCCAAAAAGTACATGAGCTTCTTTTTGGGCATAGAGCTTCGTTTTTGTCCCATAGACTTAATGCAAACGCTGGAAAGGCGATAGAGAGAGTTTTACAGGCGTTTTACCTGTAAAACGCTGGTAAAAATGCCTATGAAAACGCCTAGATGTGAACGTAGCCTGAAGAAGACGACATTATTTATTCAAAAGGAACATTTGTCACCTTATGGTGGGAGAACGGAGTTTGAGGCAAGGACTATTGCCTTCAGGCAACATGCATACGGGTCGGAGGACTTTTGAACCTAACTACAAAGTGCTGGTCCCAGAGTGCAGGAACTGGCTGGTGGGGGTGTCTGCATAACAAAGATGATCCAATAGATTTAAAAATCCTCCATAAAACAGCCATCTGTATATTAAGATTATGCTATAGATATAGAAATACTGTATATCCATAAAACAGTCTTCATGCATTTACATACACATATTTAAGAGATGTGATTACCCTTTGCCAGGGGTTCCTTGAACCATTCTTAAAATTATACTATATAAAACACATCTTTTTTAAAAGGCAGATAAAGTTTGTTTTGTTAGAAAAGCTGAGCCCACATGCCTTCAACCACATCATCCAAAACCACACCATCGTCTACAAAACCGACACTTAAATAGAACTGGAAAGGATCCACAAGCGACTGACTGCTGGCACTAATCAGTGAACGAGCAACTGCTGAATATGGGTCTCCGGGGTAGGAAAATGTTACTTCATGTTTTTTATTTGAAATCTACCTATTTTTAGTGTAACTTTAAATAAAAAAAAAATAAAAAAAAGTCCAAGTGAATTTCGCAGCGAGCAGATGGTTGCAGAATTCGTCTGAAAACAAGAGCAAGCGTAGACATACTTTCACATCAGATACAGAGGAGTTCTGTTATGACTTGTATGTCTACGACAATAGACAAATCACAGATCTCATTTATTGGTACAGCACCAACCTACTGTAGGTGGTTCTCTAAGAGTTTGATTAACCACTTGCCGACCAGCCAGCAGTTTAATGATTACTGCTGGCCGACCGCTTTCTTGTTCCCCTGCGACGTACCCATACGTCACAAGGGAACTTCCTGGTTTACAGGCACGAATGCGCGCACCCCCTTCTTCTCGTGCTGTGGTTGGACACAGCACAGGTTTGTCAGCAGACTCATAGCCATTGATTTTGGCTCTGAATCTGCTAATGGCTGTGGTCAATCACAGCACAGATCTGTGTGTGCTAGTAAACACTACCCAGATCGGACTTTCTTTCTCCCTGATTTCACTTACCGCTCAGAATTGAAATCAGGAAGAAAAGCCAACCAGCCTGTGAGTAAAGTCAGCACACATACACTTGTGAGGCACACAGTTAACCCTTCAATTGCCCTTCAGATCACCCCTGTCACCCAGCCAGTGCCATTAGCAGTGGTCTCGGCGGGGGGGGGGGGGGGGGGTGTAGGCTGACCCGGGCTCCAGCCCCTAGTGGGCCCTCAAAAAGCCATGGGTCTCCTATCCCTATAGACTATTAGCCTGGAGTCCCAAGGCCTGGAGTTGGCCAGGAACTCTGGGATTGGCAGCCTGCCCTGGGAGGGCCACTGATTTACACAGAGCGGGGATCTCCAGCCAAGTGTCATACAAAGTCCCGCCTATTAAACCGGCTCCTATGATAGACGTCGCACTGGTCCAATGCCAAGACATGTAATATCCATCAAAGGAGCCGATTCAGGAGGCGGGACTTGGTGTGGCAACGGCCGCATGGCGCTGGGTAAGCGGAAGATCCCTGCTCAGTGGGAAATGGCTGCTCTCCTTTCCCCTCCCCATGCGCTGGCAAGGCTGCGCTCATAGGCACTGGCAAGGCTGCGCTAATGGGCACTGTGACCAGGCTGCCTGATGGGCACTGTCTGACCAGGCTGCCTGATGGGCACTGTCTGACCAGGCTGCCTGATGGGCACAGGTAAGGCTGAGCTGATGGGCACTGGTATGGCTGAGTTGATGGGAACTGGCAAGGCTGCGCTGATTGGCACGGGTGAGGCTAAGCTGATGGACACTGTCTGATCAGGCTGCATTGAGGGGCACTGGCAAGTGGCAAGGCTGCATTGATGGGCACTGGCAAGGCTGCATTGATGGGCACTGGCAAGGCTGTGCCAATGAGCATGGGTGAGGCTGAGCTGATGGGCACTGTGTGATCAGGCTGCATTGATGGGTACAGGTAAGGCTGAGCTGATGGGCACTGATGAGGCTGCATTGATGATTTGATGGGCACTGGTGAGGCTGCATTGATGGGCACTGGTGAGGCTAAGCTGATGGGGCACTGGTGAGGCTAAGCTGATGGGCACTGGTGTGGATGCATTGATGGGCACTTGTGAGGCTAAGCTGATGGACATTGATCAGGCTGCATTGATGGGCACAGGTGAGGCTAAGCTGATGGACATTTATCATCAGGCTGTATTTATTGGCACAGGTGAGGCTGCATTGATGGGCACTGGTGAGGCTGCAGTGATAGGCACTGGTGAGGCTGCATTGATGGGCATTGGTGAAGCTGAGCTAATGAGCTTTGATGAGGCTGAGCTGATGGGCATTGGTGAGGCTGCATTGAGGGGCACTTGGCATTGTGCATAGTGGGGCATTGGGCAGAGCATGGGTTGGACTTACTTTAAAATGTGGGACGGGTTATCAAATTTACCTTCGGGCTGAAGCCCCTGGTCTTTTTCCCACCTAGCAACACCCCTGGCCATTAGTAGAGTGACAGTTTACAGTATTATCACTGTATTAGTGTCACTAGGGATGTCAGAGAGTGTCAGTAAGTATCCCTCCCAGCCAGTGTCAGTTAGCACAAATCCCTGATTGCCCGTCACACTGCAAGTCACTGATCTCCTCCATTACAAAGTACAGTGTCTCTTCGAGGTCAGAACTATACTGGTGTCCCCAATAGATGCATGCCCGGATCATTGCCAACATTTGAGACATGTAGTAGAATGCATTTTAATAAATTTGAAAATAATAATAATACATTTATGAAGAAATTTGATCTTATTGCATAGGTTTTATAACAGAAAGTAGAAAATTTTCTGTCTTTTTTCCATTAATAGACTAGAAAATAAAAAAACCTAGGGGTGATCAATAACCATCAAAAGAAAAACAAAACTATATAAAATTTAATTTGGGTACAGCGTTACATGACTGAGCAATTGTCAGTTAAAGTAGCACAGTGTAGAATAGCAAAAAATGGTCTGGTCATGAAGGGGGTAAAACCTTCCAGAGGTCAACTGTGTAAAAGTTACTCCTCCCAAAAAGCAAAACAAAGTTTTGGCTGGAGTTGGGTTTTAACCAACTCTATTCGGGAATCATTTATATGGTGTCCGCAGCACTGCTATCCCCATGTTTCAGACTTCATAGCATGTAATGTAAATCAAACTTTCTCAACCTTTTTCTAGTCACGGCACTCTTTAAAATAATTCAAAATCTCAAGGCATCCAGTCTAATCATGTCAGAGGTCCTACAAAACATCAGTGTCTCCCATTCACATCAGAGACCCCCATCACATCATAGGCCATCACATCAGATTCCCCCGGTACATGAGAGCCCACCATCACATTAGAGCCTTCTCATCACATAAGAGTCTTCCAATTACTACAGATCCCCCTTGCCCCTCAATCACAGAGCTCCCCAGTAACACAGCCCCCCATTACAGAGACCCACACTCACACAGTCCCCATCATATAGACCTCTTTTTACATCAGAACCCTACCTTTTGGCTCCAGCAGTGCAGCAGAGGGCAGGAGGTAGAGGAGGTCTAGAGAAGATGAATTTCTGTCTTCTGAATGCTGGAGGTGGTCCTCCGAATCATGCGTTGCCATAGTGTGAGCAAGCCAGCCACCATCAGCATAGTAATGAATGATGCCTTGCGTCTCGGCCCAAGAGTTTCATTAGTTAGGCCCCTTTCACACATATGGTCCGTTTGTCCGTTTTTCATCCATCCGTTGACGGATGAAAAAAACGGACATCAATGTATCTCTATGTAAAAACGGATGACAACGGATTATCATCAGTTAACATCAGTTTTCATCCGCTTCCGTCAAGGTCCGTTTTTTTGAACGGATGAATGCCCTATTTTTCATCCGTCAAAAAAACGGATCGGACGGAAAACGGATGACAACGGATGACAATGGATGAAAAACAGATAACAACTGACGAAAAATGGATGAAAAACGGATAACAACTGACGAAAAACGGATGAAAAACAGATGAAAAACGGACGACAACTGACAAAAAACAGACGAAAAACGGATGAAAAACGGATGGAAAACTGATACATTTTGACGTGACTGAACTGATGAACTGAACGGACCATATATGTGAAAGGGGCCTTATGATGCTGGAGGTCAGCCCGCCAGTCCCATTGACAACTCATGTAGGATGATCCACGGCAAACTAGGGCCTGTGCTCACGGCACCGCAAGGGAATCAAGCGGCACTCTGGTTGAGAAACATTGATGTAAAGGAGCAAGGTAAAGTAGCCCTGTACTGTGGAAGGTGCACCCAACTGTACCCAAAAAAGCAAACATTGGGTATAGGACTAGTCTCCAGTATTACTTTTGGTCTACTTGCTGCTGATCTTTTCCCTATTACGGATTTGCCATGCCTCTTTCCACACTGTCTCTTTGTGGAGGTGGCCATCTTGTTGGAAGAGCTTTTTTTCCTCATGTCTGAGCTGCACTCATACAGTAATTACTGGAAAATTTTAAAATGTATATAAAACGAACAAAAGGTTTTTGGATCCATGTAAAGTATGTAAAACTGAAAAAAAAAAAAAAAAAAAAAAAAAAAAAAAAAAAATCGCACAGGTGATCAAATACCACCAAAAGAAAGCTCTATTTGTGGAATAAAAAGGACATCCATTTTTTTTGGGTACTGTCGCACGATCGCACAATTGTCCGTTAAAGTAACGCAGTGCCGAATTGCAAAAAATGGCCTGGTCGTGAAGGGGGAAATCTTCGATTTCAGAAGTGGTTAAGAAGACCCAAGAATAGATTAAATACCATAAATACACTGTGAGAAAATGCAGAGCAATCTATAAAAGAGAAGAACTAGACTATTTATATAATGTTTTGTATGAGGCCCCGTTCACATAGGGGCGACGCTACTTCGCACCGCGACCTCCGAGGTCGCGGTGCGAGCAGCGCGCCGCGACCTCGGAGCGGCCGCCACGGACTTCATAACATTGAAGTCTATGGCGGTCGCCTCCTGGTCGCCCCAAAGAAGCTCCGGACCCTTTTTCAAAGTCGGAGCGACTTGTGTCGCTCCTATTAGAACGGGTCCGCAGCTTCCCTATTGGAGGCGACCTGCGGCGACCTGTGAGGCGACCAGGTCGCCTCACAGGTCGCCCTAGTGTGAACCGGGACTTATAGTGTGGTGGAGCGACTTGTGTAGCTCCTATTAGAACGGGTCCGCAGCATCCCTATGGGAGGCGACCTACGGAGACCTGTGAGGCGACCAGGTCGCCTCACAGGTCGCCTTAGTGTGAACGGGGACTTAAGATCAACTTTTGTCGTGAAGATGGACTTTTTATGCTACATAGATTTACAAACAGACTCAGCCACACTCTGTGAGAAGGGGGTATTAAACAAAGCTTTAAGGCTCGGTTCACAATAGAAGACATTGCATGTGATTCGCACTGCACTGCAAATCACATGCGATGTCAGTGCGATGCAAATTCAGCCATACAGATTGTATGACTGAATTCACATCGCATGTGGTCCAAACTCGTGCAGGACCCTTTTTTGGTCCGCACCAGAATTGCAATAAGATTCCTGCCCGAATTGACAGTTCGCACTGATATGCAAACCGATCTAGGGGTGTCTAGGGGAACTTCCACTTATATGCTCCCCCCCCCCCAGCCCCGGTGCAATTTGGCACCTTTCAGGGAGGGGGGGGGGGGGACGGTACCCGTTTTTGACAAGTACCCTTTCCCAACTTCCAGGATGCAGTGCCACTGCGCTGTACCTCGGAAAGTTCAGCCCCCTCCTGCTTCCCCCACCGCCGGGATAATTATAAAGCACAGCGCGCTTGGCGCATGCGCAGTAGAGAACAAGCTGTGAAGCCAAAAAGCTCCACTGCCCGGTTCCCGTACCCAGAATGGCCGCGGCAGCACCCGAGAGCCGACACGAAAATTGGCTTCGGGTGCCGACATCGCGGGAACCCTGAACCCTGGCCACCGGAGGCGGGCTCCCGCTGTTTTCAGTCACAGAGGGAGTCGGGCCAGGGGATCACCGCCGCTCTTCCCCGATCATCGGGGAATCGAGTGTGGAGATCCGCCTGCTTGTGTACACAAAGCGGGCGGATCTCCTAAGTGACAGGCAGGGTCAGATTGCAGGATTCAGCATAGCTGAACCTGTGATCTGTCCCTGTGTCACTCAGTCCCCTCCTCCCACACATGTCAGTAAGCACCAGGCATACATTAACCCCTCCCTCTCCAATAAAATTAACCCCTTCCCTGCCAGTGTCATTATTACAGTAACAGTGCATATGTATAGCACTGATTACTGCAGTAATGTCACTGTTATCCCCAAAAGTGTCAAAAATGTCAGTCAAGGGTCCGATCTGTCCGCCACAATGTCGCATTCCCGCAGAAAAAAAAAAAAAAAAAAAATCGCAGATCGCCGCCATTACTCGTTAAAAAAACCCACCAAAAATGACAAAAATCTTTCCCTTAGTTAGTAAACACAATAACTTTTGTGCAAACCAATCAAAATACGCTTATTGTGATTTTTTTTACCAAAAATATGTAGCAGAAAACAAATTGGCCAAAAATGATAAACAATTTTGATTTTTACATTTTTTTGGGGGGGAATTTCATATAAAAAAAGTGAAAAATATTGTTATTTTTTCAAAATGTTCGCTCTTTTTTTGTTTATAGTGCAAAAAGTAAAAAAAAATCGCACAGGTGATCATATACCACCAAAAGAAAGCTCTGTTTGTGGGAAAAAAAGGACGTCAATTTCGTTTGGGTACAGCGTCGCACGACCGTGCAATTGTCCGTTAAAGTCACGCAGTGCCGAATCGCAAAATAGGCCCTGGTCAGGAAGGGGGTAAAATCTTCCGGGGCTTAAGTGGTTAAAAGTCAGCAGCTACAGTATTTGTATCTGCTGACTTCATTTTTTTTTCATGGGGGGTGAACTCCTCTTTAACTTTGTATTGACACTGTCAGTGGTTTGCATATAACAGTGTGAACTGCCTGTGAGTCGCAGTGGATTCGCAGGGTTTCCCACATCGCACCAAAGTGAACCGAGCCTTAAAGCGGTAGTATACCGCTTTTTTACACTTTTACCTACAGGTAAGCCTATAATAAGGCTTACCTGTAGGTACAATTAATATCTCCTAAACTGGCATACTAGCTCATTATGCCTTTGTCTTGCAGGTTTTTTTTTTTTTTTTCGAGATTTTGGGTTTACAACCGCTTTAATACCAGTTTTTTACAGTCAGAAGCAGAATTTTCTTATATAACACCAACCCGTGACAGCAATGCGAAATTTAAAAAAAACATTGAAACGCCTGCCTTTTAAAGTGCTGACTAAATGCCTATGACTTGTCCATAGATAAAGCAGAATAATTATCACATACTAGACAGAAGGCGGCTTAGGGAAAAGGCATAATCCTAGCGCAATCGCTTTACATAAATTACATTGGTTATAAAATGAAGACTCTGGCCTGACACTTCTTGATAGGTCGCTCTGAAAGGGCTCTTTGATCATCATGACTTCGCTCACTTTTGGGATATCCGTCATTCTACCAAAAAGTTTCATAGTACTTTGCAACTCTGGCAGGAAAGACTGGAAAACTAACAAGTAATGAATAAATATATATATATTTATTTTAATTTTTTTTTTCATTTTTATTAAGGTCCCTTTCACACGGGAGATCCGTTTGACCATTTTTCATCCATCTGTTGACGGATGAAAAAACGGACACCAATGTATTTCTATCGGCAAGCGGATGTCAGTGCCTCCGTATTGTCTTGTAAGTTAAAAGGGTAACTCCACTTTCGTGGGGAAAAGAATAGCAAATAAAGAAAAAACAATATAGCGTATACAATTGCGACAAAAGTCATATGGTAATTGATTAAAAATGACCTTTCCTTTTCAATCTTTTTTTTCTCAAACAATAGGTGCAGGAACTCCCCTATCCGAGTCACCCGTTGTCTCCGCCCCCTTCCCACCTTCTGCACCATTCCTTGGTTCCACCTCCCAAGTACTGCTCCTTTTAGAGCAGGGGTGGGGAACCTTTTTTCTGCCAAGGGCCATTTGGGTATTTATAAAATCATTCGGGGGCCGTACAAAATTTTCACCTTAAAAATGAGCCTGTTATATTTGTTTGAACATTTAATTTATTCACCCCTAATGTGATGGCTGCAACTGCTTCTCTTTGGTGAGGTGTGTGAGGTTAGCTGGTATTGATGATGATGATACTCGCAACAGGTTTTCCAGGTTTGCGTCGGTCAGTCTGGAGCGCAGTCGACTTTTTTGTGGTGGTAAGTTTTGAAAAGAACTGCTGGTGGGTACTGCTGGTGGGTATAGCTGGCTGGTACAGCTGGCTGGTACAGCTGTAGGTACTGCTGGCTCAGGCTGGTACTGCTGTGGGTACTGCTGGCTGGTACTGCTGTGGGTACTGCTGACTCAGGCTGGTACTGTGCTGTAGGTACTGCTGGCTGGTACTGCTGTGGGTACTGCTGGCTCAGGCTGGTACTAATGGCTGGTACTGTGCTGTGGGTACTGCTGGCTGGTACTGCTGACTGGTACTGCTGGCTCAGGCGGGTACTGCTGTGGGTACTGCTGCCTCAGGTTGGTACTGCTGGCTGGTATTACTGTGGGTACTGCTGGCTCAGGCTGGTACTGCTGGCTGGTACTGTGCTGTAGGTACTGCTGGCTGGTACTGTTGTAGGTACTGCTGACTCTGGCTGATACTGCTGTAGGTACTGCTGGCTCTGGCTGGTACTGCTGGTTCTGCTGTGGGTACTGCTGGTTCTGGCTGGTACTGCTTGCTCTGGCTGGTACTGCTGTGAGTACTGCTGGCTCTGGCTGGTACTGCTGTGTGTGCTGCTGGCGGGAAATGCTGGCTAGGAGAATTGTAGCGGTGCTGCGCTGGAGGAAGAGGTGATGTTTCCTGTATTGGTCACAGGTGTAGTGCATTTGATATCACTCCGCCTGTGACTCACTCAGACTGCCATAACGGAGCAGGAACTATACAGGAAGCATCGGCTCCATTCTGACAGATCAGCTGAGAGACACGGACTCAGCTGCACAGGCGGCCGGACCAAATGACTTTGGGGGCCGCATATGGCCCCCGAACCATAGGTTCCCCACCCCTGTTTTAGAGAATACAGAACCATATAACAATTGTGGTACTACATAATTTGTATGGAATTTGTTAATAATAACAAGAAAAACAGTAAACTAGAGCACATGCACCCAGCAACAATAGACCCCCCTCACCTCAGCAACAATGAACCACCAGGAAAAAAGATGCCCTGCAGCCAGCAACAATAGACTCTCCAGCAGGCAGCAACAATAGACCCTCCCCCAGCAACAATGAATCACTGGCAACAAAATACCCCCTCCCCTAGCAACAATAGACCTCCAGCACCAACAACAGATTTTTCCTGCAGCCAGCATCACTAGATTCCTCCCAGCAACAACTGACCCCCAGCAGCATAGTCCCCCCATCAGCAACAGTAGATCCCCCACCAACAATAGACGTCCTAAGCAACAGTACACACCCCTCCCCTCGCCACAAAAGTAGATCTCCTCCAGCAACAATAGATCCCCCCAGCAGATAACATCAATAGACCTTGAACCCCTTGCCATTACATACAGTCAGTGCTGGAGGTGCCGGAACTGCGTTCCCCCGCGTTCCCGCTGAAAAAAAGCCCTGGCAGCCGCTATAATTTTCTGAAAATGCAATATGGCGACCTGGAGCGGATCTGTACACCGAATGTATACTGACCACACCCCCAGAAACATCATTTCCTGTTTCTGTGATTGGCTCACCAATTTTCCCAGAAGTCTGCCTAAGGCTGGCCATACATTATACATATTTCTGTACAATTTTCTTTAGATGTATGTTCAACTATGTAGTACAAAGGCCAGTCTTATAGGATACAATTGAAAGTGTTGTTTATTTTTGACCTCATATTATGTGGTTTTTGATAAATTGAACAGAAAATTGTACAAGAAAATTGAACATGTATGGCCAGCCTTAGATACAAGTCAGATTTCTGACATCCCCTGCTACAAAAATGTCATTTTTTACACAAGGCCCCTTTCACACAGGCAGACCGATCAGATCCGCCTGTCATTTTTTTTGGCGGATCTGAATGGTCCCCCCCATTTATCTCTATGGGGCATCAGATGTCAGCGGAGACATGTCCACTGACATCCCAGCCGATCCGTCAAATCTGGACGGATGGAAACCCTATTTTCCATCCGTCCAGCGGATCGGATGAGAACGGACAGACGGTCCGTTCCCATTCGATTCCCCCATAGAGATGCATGGGGCACGGAGACACAGCTGTCATCCTCCTGCTCAGCGGGGGATCGGCAGATCAATGTGGACTCCGTGTGTGAAAGGGCCCTGAGGCTGGCCATACACAATACAATTTTCTGTACAATTTTCTTGAAATTTACCTTCAACTATGTAGCAGACATGGGAGTAAGTCACACATGTGCAAGTCACAAGCAAGTCTCAGGGCCGGTTCAAACTCTTGCGAGTGTGCGGCGATCGCATGTAATATCGGAGCGCACTGCTCCTTCATTACATGCGATTGGATGTGCGGTGCAAATTCAGCCATACACTTTGTATGGCTAAATTCGCACTGCACCCGCACAAAAGACGCACAGGACCCTTTTTTCCAGCCGCATCAGGATCGGATCGCACAGTGGTTCACACTTGTGCGATCCGATCCTGTGCGAACTGTCAGATCGCACTGCGATATGCGATCAAACTGGGGGTGTCGTTAACAATTCATTGACACCCCCAGCGTATCGCATATGGTAGTGTGAACTGCCAGATGTGCTTTTGCAAAGCGGGAACAGGCTGCGAATTTGCAGCCTTCCCGCATCGCACAAGTGTGAACCGGGACTCAAGTCTTAACCTTCAAGTCTCAAGCAAGTCCCAAGTTACTGTGGCGAAAACAAGCAAGTCAAGTCATTTATTTTGGTCAAGTCACAAATCAAGTCAAAATACTGATCTACCCCAATTTTCACCTTTAAATCAGTTAAAAGTCAGTGGTTTAGTTTTTTATTTTCAACATTAACAAAACTGCTTAGTGCTTTTTTCTTGGCATATTAACCACTTAAGCCCCGGAAGATTTTACCCCCTTCCTGACCAGGGGGTATTTTGCGATTCGGCACTGCGTGACTTTAACGGACAATTGCGCGGTTGTGCGACGCTGTATCTAAACAAATTTGGCATCCTTTTTTTCCCCACAAACAGAGCTTTCTTTTGGTGGTATTTGATCACCTGTGCGATTTTTTGATCACGCGCTATAAAAACAAAAAAAGAGCGTAAATTTTGCAAAAATAGCAATATTTTTCACATTTTTTTTATATGAAATTCCCCAAAAAAATGTAAAAATCAAAATTTAACATTTTCGGCCAATTTGTTTTATGCTACATATGTTTGGTAAAAAAAAAAAAAAAAAAAAAAAAATCGCAAAAAGCATATGTTGATTGGTTTGCGCAAAAGTTATCGCGTTTACTAACAAAGGGAAAGATTTTTGTCATTTTTGGTGTTTTTTTTAACGCGTAATGGCGGCGATCTGCGATTTTTTTTGCGGTACTGCGACATTGGGGCGGACAGATCGGACCCTTGACTGACATTTTTGACACTTTTGGGGTTACCAGTGACATTACTACAGTAATCAGTGCTATACATATGCACTGTTACTGCAAAAATACACTGGCAGTGAAGGGGTTAACTTTTTTTGAAAGGGAGGGGCTATGTGTGTCCCTAGGGGCGTGCTTTCTACTGTGATTGGCTGTGGCTTCAGATGTATGAAGAGTGATCAACGGTTCTACATAGTAGAACCGTATGATCATCCTTCATACACAGGGGAGAATGACAGGCAGCTTGTTTACACAAGCCGCCTGACTTTCTCCCTCTCCCCCGCCGATCGCAGAGTGACCGGCGGACATCGGGTCCGCCGGTCACACGCGCGGGGGGGTCCGTGACCACGCGGGATCGCGCCCGCTCCCTAGACCCTCACAAGCTAGTGACGTAGCCCTACGTCACTTTGCCTGTGAGGGGCTGACTGCCGACGTAGATCGGCGTTAGGCAGTCGGCAAGTGGTTAAAGAAACACTATGAATGCCCAAACAGCTCAAAATCCTTCATCCGGTCATCAACACCACAGTCACTAAAAACATGTTAAGTATTTCCATTGTTAAACAGCCAGTGTCCTAAAAATCAGAACACACTGAGGTGTTTTAAGTGACTGTGGTGTCAGAAACATAACAGGCACATTAATTTTGCTTTAACACATCCTGAGAAAATGCAAATATTTAATAACTAAAAGTAAAGTCATTTCGAGTCATATGTCTCAAGTGAAAGTCAAGTCTCAAGTCATGAATACCAAGTCAAAGTCAAGTCGAGTCTTTCATAAATTTTAGTCAAGCAAGTCTCAAGTCCTCAAACTGGTGACTTAAGTCAAGTCATGTGACTCAAGTCCCCCACCTCTGCTATGTAGTACAAAGGCCTACCTAATTGGATACAAGTGAAAGTGTTGTTTAGCTTTGGCCTCATATCATATGGTTTGTGGTAAATCTAACAGAAAATTTAACATGTATGACCAGCCTTACTCCCAATAGGAACACGTCTAAAGGGATGCAGGCCCAGCAGCTTTCCTCAGTAGAGCTCTGCAGCTGCACAGCTGATTGATAATTATGAAACCACTCCCATTAGACCTACTCAGCACAGAGGAACAAACAATGATTTCTTCAGAATAACAAAAGTTAGGAATCTGCAACAAAGTTTGTTATAATCCTTGCAATGTACAGAGATCACCCAGAGGGGAATGTTTTTTTTCTCCCAACAAATGTGGAGTTACGCTTTAACCACTTGCCGACCGCCCGCCTTTTACCGCGGTAGGGCGGCTCGACTGCATCCAGTCACGTAGTACTACGTGACTGAGTGCATGTGTTTAGACACAGAGAGAGGCAGGCTGCAGGAGTAGAGGCGGCGATTGCCGCTGCCCTCCCGCGATCGTCCGAGAAACCGAGAGAAGCCCACTTTGTTTACATAAGCAGGTGGATCTTCTGTCAGACAGGCAGGGAGAGATAAGCAGTTTGAGCTAAGCTACAACCTCGATCTCTCTGTGCCTGTCACAGAATCCCCCCCCCCCCACAGTCAGTAAGCACATTAGGCATACATTTAACCCTTGTGATCACCCCCAGTATTAACCCCTTCCCTGTCATTTATACAGTAACAGTGCATATTATTTAGCACTGATTACTGTAGTAATGCCACTGGTCCCCAAAAAGTGTCAAAAATGTCAGTTAGGGGTCCGATCTGTGCGCCGCAATGTCGCAGTCCTGCTAAAAAATTACGAATAAAAAATAAATAAATAAAAAGTCCAAAAATCTATCCCGTAGTTTGTAAACGCTATAACTTTTGTACAAAACATTTAAATACACTTTTTGGGATTTTTTTTTACCAAAAATATGTGGCAGAATACAAATTGGCCTAAACTGATAAAAAAAAAAACAAGTAACATTTGTGGTACTAAGCAATTTGTATGGATTTTTTTATTGATAACAAAAAAGCAGTAAAATAGATCCCCTGCAGCCAACAATAATAGACCCCACCCCAGCAGCAATAGATCCAGCCAGCAACAAAGGGTCCCCAGCAGCAACAACAGATCTCCCAGCAGACAGCATCAATAGACCCTCCAGCAGCCAGCTACAATAGACTGTTCCATAAAGAGTAGATCCCTCCCATCAACAACTGACCCCTCAGCAACATAAGAACCACCCCATTAACAATAGACCCCCCCCCCCTGCAAAATGAGATCTCTTCCAGAGACAATATATCCCCCAGCAGCCACACTAGACCTCCCCAGCTGCAATAAACCCTCCTGCAGGAATATAGATCCTCACCAGCAACAATAGATCCCTCAGCAGCCAGCATCAATAGACAATGTTGCATTCCTTGCAATTACATACATTCAGTGCTGGAGGTGCAGGAACTGCGTTCCCCCACATTCCCGATGAAAAAAAGCCCTGGTTACAGTGTTGCGCGAGTGCGCAATTTCCCGTTAAAGTAATGCAGTGCCGAACGGCAAAAAAATGGCATGGTCATTAAGGGGGTAAAACCTTCCAGGGGCTGAAGTGGTTAAATAAAAACAAAAATAAAAAAAGAGACTTTACAATACCCTTAGAGCCCATTCACACTGCCGCGACTTGTCAGGCGACTTGTCAGCCTGACAAGTCGCGGTTTGTCGCGGTCCATTGAGTAGTACAGGACCGGTTCTAATAGGAGCGACACAAGTCGCTCCGACTTAGAAAAAGGGTCCTGTACTACTTTGGGGCGACCTCGGAGCGACTTGCATAGACATTCATTATGTGAAGTCCCTGCAAGTCGCGCCGAAGTCGCGGTGCACGCGACTTCACAGGTCGCCCCCCGAAGTCATGCCGCTTCAGTGTGAACCGGCACTCAAGAACTTTTGTTCGAAATTCTATCCATTTATGGTCTGCTTATGGCACAAAAGAAACCCGTTTATTATATATGGGATTCCAGTCGAATAACAGGTCTGGACGGAAAAAAAAAAAAAAAAAGGCTTTCAAACTAAATTTGTTGATTCAATGATGGCAAGGTCAAACGCTCCCAGAATGAGTTTTCAGAATTTCTGCAGAACGTTTGAGTGAAATTACTGGCGTATGGCCAGCTTTTATCTGGCCCTGACTGCTTTGTTTATGCACTAAGGCGAATATACATAGACCCTTCCTTACAATAGGAAAAAGAGGTTTCTATGAGCAGACGCTCTGTGGGCAAGGCCTTAAATAATGTAAAATAAATGCAGTAAATCTGCTGTAAATGTAGAGTAAAATTGTAAGACCACTATTTTTACCATAAATGCAGTTAAGTGGCCAACACTTGGTTGACATGGTAAACCTTCGGCTTTAGAGTCCCTAGCTGGTTTGTTTATGAAGGCAATGATTGTGTGAGTGACGGTCTGCACTGCTGTCTGCAGCAGATAATTAACACAAAGCTCAGATGCGATGGGAAGGCCAGCCAACCAATTAATCAGAGAGCACATTCAAGGGTAAAAATGAAGGAGCATGAAAAGCTTTATAGATTTCATGTAATGAATCAATTCATGCCCTACGGAATCTTTTTTTTTTTTTTTCAAAAAGGTGTTAGGTTTCCCATAATATCACTTTAAAGCGGAGTTCCGGCCACATACACTTTTTTGAGCTAAAAATTCCCCCTAATCCTAAGCTACCCCCTAATGACCCTAACCCCACATTACATTTACTGAAGATTAATACTTACCTTTAAAATTGATTGCAGAGTGCGGCCATCTCCGGTGTGGGCATCTGAAGCCGTGGTGTCCCCCTGCTGTGTTCCTCTTCCTGGTTCTGGGCTACCCAGAATGCCGATCGCAATCTCGCGCATGCGCTGTAGATTGAGATCGGCACCCAGAGTAGCGGCCGGGGCCGTTCCCATTGCATCCTGGGATTGATGACACTCATCTCCCAGGATGCAATGCCAAGGAGGAAGTGACGTTGGGGGCCGCAGCCGCACAAGGAGGAAGAGGAAGGAAGGTAAGTTTATTTTCATTAAAAACAAGGTAAGCGAAACAAAAAAAATATATATTATTTATCCAATTCTTTTTCAGGTTTTTGTATTCTAACTGATGCTGCAAAGTATATTTTTAGGCTGGAACTCCGCTTTTATGGCACATTTCCACTGCAACCGAACGGTTCGGCTCGCTTTTCCACTGCATGGTACCGCATGGTACGGTGTTGGAACTGTACGGTTTGCTTTTCCACTAAAGTATTAAGTGGGTGGGATAACAACGATTCTCTGACCAATCAGTTGCTAGTAGTGACAAACAGTCAAGGCTGCATGCAAAGGATTGTGGGATATGGTATTTGTACGGCCCTCTTGGAACCACAACTGAGGTGGTACTGTTTAAGCGAGCCGTACCGTTCGGTTCCATGTAGTGGAAAAGCGCCGCCGTACCGTAACGAACCGAACCGTTCCAACACCGTACCATGCAGTGGAAAAGCGCAAAAGCGAGCCGAACAGTTCGGTTCCATGCAGTGGAAAAGAGCCATAAATGAAATCTATGATCAGAACACCTGTTTCATTAAAATATAGAACATCTTCAGTCCTTATTCTGTAGGTTCCCGAGTTATTATTTATGAATACACGGGGATGTCCGATCTGTTAACTGAAGAAATAATGCTGTTTTATCAAGTTAAAATCCAGACAACACTCTATTATTTGGCCTAATATGGGTTCCTGGGTGTTTAGAACCAAATGGTCAACCCAAGGATGGACACGCTGCCGGTACAGGCTTTGCAGGTACACAGGGGGCCCCGTTGGGATTTAGGACACAAGATACATACTTGCCAACTGTCCCAGTTTTGCCGGGACAGTCCCGGCAAATAGGAGCATGTTCTGGGGAATTTACATTGCCCCGGCAAACGTCCGTTAATCGAGCTGCCTGTAAATTCCAGTTACGGGCAGCCAGTGCCCGTAAAAAAAATGGTTGAGGGGCCAACATCGTAACTACGCATGCCCTTTTCAATTTCCTATAATTCTCTCTTTATTGAGTAGACCCTATAATGTGATAAGTAGGCGGAGATTATTTATGCGGAGTGGGCGGAGCTTCAGGGACGTGGGTGTGGTAATTATTTGATTAATAGCTGTGCTGCAAAGTGCCCCTGGAATCTTTTTTTTCAAATGTTGGCAACTATGCAAGATGGGGGTCAGGAAGGTACTAGGGTCCCCTCCCACTGTCAAGTAAACCTGATCAATGCTGACATCCAGGGTTGGTGAGAACCAGGAGACATTCTTCTGAATGACCCAACTGTTCTACTAATCTGTAAAGTCTGGGTGGTGTTGGCCATTCAGCATCTCCCTAATTTCCTGCTGGATCAACATTGAGACATGCAGAATGCTTTAGACGTTTCCTTTTGGACAGGAAGTGGGGGAAATGTTTTTGGTTACCAACAGTTGCTTACTATGGGTCATGGTTTGTCCGGGGTATCACAAAAAGTGTACACTTTACCTGCATCTGTCTCTGTATGTCCATCCATCCAGTGTGAAAACCTTTAAACTTTGCCACATGATTGATGTGGTTGTGGTGGGGGAGGATTGGGGTCTGAGGCTAGGTCAGCCACCTGCATGAACCATTCGATTCGATGCATGTTGGGCATTTATTGATGCCAATAAGGACACAAACTAAGTGCTGTTAGGTTTTCTATATGCATTCCTACTTTTATTCTTTCAATAGAAGACCAAATTAAAGCCAACTCCAGAGCAGGAAAGTGTTGGACCCTTAGGTCGACCATAGACGTTGCAAATTTCGTGGCTGCAGGAAAGAAATTTGCACGATTCCAGCAACACCACAGACAATGCTGACAGGGGAATCCCTCTTGCCGGGCCATTGTCTGGGAGTAGGCAGGGAATGCCATCGGGAGAAGACCGTGAGTATCGCTACTCACTATAGCAGCTGCTTTTGATAATCGGAAGCGAATCCGGAAGGCTGGTTGTACTCATGATGATCGATCAACTTGGTACATTCAGCCTGCCCATTAATGGTTCGAATCTTGGGCAGTTTCCGCAGGAAAGGAATGTGTATGGCTGACCTTAGTCAATTATAGCAAAAAAAGGAGATGACCGCACTCCGATGTAAATCAAAAATTGGAGTAAAATTTATTCCACATCAAACAAATAGGCAAACTGGAACAACACACTGTGGATGTAGGACACAAAGGCAGACGCGTTTCACGACTTAGGGATGTCGCTTACTCACTGGCAATGAGTAAGCGACATCCCTAAGTCGTGAAACGCGTCTGCCTTTGTGTCCTACATCCACAGTGTGTTGTTCCAGTTTGCCTATTTGTTTGATGTGGAATAAATTTTACTCCAATTTTTGATTTACATCGGAGTGCGGTCATCTCCTTCCTTTTTTTGCTATATGTGATTCCGGATTGACGGATCCGACCAGCACCTGACATCCAGCCCACCTGGAGCGGTCTTTTCCCAATTGGATTTCAGTGACCTTAGTCAATGTCCTTACATCTGCGTCCCAAAAGCCCTGTACACACGTACCGATTGTCGCCCGTAAATTTTCTGCCGACGACCGATCGGCCGATTGTAGGCTTGTTAGTTATTTACAACCTCTTCTACATTTCTTTATTTTATATATTTGTATATATATATATATATATATATATATATATATATTAGAGATCAACGGATTATAGGCAAAGCTGATATTTCGAGGGCCGATATGCACTTTCCCCAATATATCGGAATCGGCCACCAAGGTGACCGATATTGCGGATATTTCGGAAAGTGCTTGTACCAGAATGATGCCTACAGCTAGAGGCATCACCCCGGTACCGGCGTCTATAGCCGACGGTCGGCTGTCTTGTAATGACAACCGATGCGGCTGAGAAGCCTCTTGGCTGTCATTACAAGGAGCGGGAGAGGGGATGCCCCCCCCCTCCCGCGGCTCGCCCGGGTCTCCCGGCCCACCAGAAAACCCGGGCAACCAGCCTGCACGGCCTCCGAAGACCCGATCAAAGCCACATTCGGTTCTGATGGGGTCTCCATGCAAAAAACTAGAAGTGATGTCATGAGTGACATCACTTCTGGGTACTGTCTGGCGCCAGATTAAAAAAAATTACCGCATTCAAAACAGCCAAACTTGGCGTTTTGAATGCTTTTAAGTGCAGCGGAGGGATTTGGGGTCTTTTAGACCCCCCAGATTCCTCCACAACAGTACCTGTCAAGTAAAAAAAAAAAAAAAATGTTTTTAAATGTACAAAAATATCGACCAATACCGATATGCATTGACCAAAATATTGGTATCGGCAACGAAAAAAAACGATATCGCTCGATCACTATTATATATATATACATACACACTTATATATATACATACATACACACACATACATATATATATCCACACACACACACATTATACACTTTTTAATCAGAGTATAGCATCAAGTCAATTCATCTCCTGGGGTATTGATCTGGTCAGTTAAGTAGCATAGGGGGTTGTTAATCAGTTCCAGCTGCTTTGGTGTTAATGAAATTAAGAACAGGGTCACTAGATGGGCAACAATGAGACAACCTCTAAAAAAGAATGGTTTTAAAAGGTGGAGACCACTGCAATTTTTTTGCAGTTTTTTCCCTACTTCTCTTTTCTGACTGTTTTTTAATGACTAAAATATGTCACACTAAAATGGCATTTTTGTCAAAAGACTAGGACTAAAACTAAATAGAAATGTGACGTTTAAATTAACTGTAAGTGTGGGGAGGATTCATGAAAAAAAGGTATTAAAATAATGAATAAAAAATATCCAATTGTGAGAGAGATGAAGGTGTAGAAGCAAAATAACAGAAAGTCGGGGCAGTGGCGTAGCGTGGGGGGTGCAGGGGGGGCCGGCCGCACCGGGCACAACATCTGGGGGGGGCGCATCTGCAGTGTCACTCTGTCTGTCTGACTTTGACATACACAGTTCACACACTGTCTGCGGCTGCCTCCATCTTTAGGCTGGGAGATGTCCAACGCGGCCGCCCTATGGCTGAAAATGGCGGGTCGGGGCCGGGCTGGACTGTGCCTCACCTGTCCATTGGTCCAGGGTGGGGTGGCGTTGCAAGCCAAGCCCCGCCTATGCCGCCTCTCCTCACTGCTCAGTCAGTTTAGCAGCGAGTGAGTCAGCAGCCTGGCGCTGGTCTGTCTGCATTGAAAGGGGGCACGATCATCTCTCTGCATTGAAGGGGGGCACGCTGGTTATTCTGCATTGAAAGGGGGCACGCTGGTCCGTCTGCATTGAAAGGGGGCACGCTGGTCACTCTGCATTAAAGGGGGCACGCTGGTCACTCTGCATTAAAGGGGGCACGCTGGTCACTCTGCATTAAAGGGGGCACGCTGGTCACTCTGCATTAAAGGGGGCACGCTGGTCACTCTGCATTAAAGGGGGCACGCTGGTCACTCTGCATTAAAGGGGGCACGCTGGTCACTCTGCATTAAAGGGGGCACGCTGGTCACTCTGCATTAAAGGGGGCACGCTGGTCACTCTGCATTAAAGGGGGCACGCTGGTCACTCTGCATTAAAGGGGGCACGCTGGTCACTCTGCATTAAAGGGGGCACGCTGGTCACTCTGCATTAAAGGGGGCACGCTGGTCACTCTGCATTAAAGGGGGCACGCTGGTCACTCTGCATTAAAGGGGGCACGCTGGTCACTCTGCATTAAAGGGGGCACGCTGGTCACTCTGCATGAAAGGGGGCACGCTGGTCACTCTGCATGAAAGGGGGCACGCTGGTCATTCTGCATTGAAAGGGGGCACGCTGGTCATTCTGCATTGAAAGGGGGCACGCTGGTCATTCAAACTTGTATTTAGATGCATTTTACTTTAATTACATCAGTATTTTCATAACAAACAATACATATGCTTAGGAGGTAAGGGTTTCTTTAACTAACCTAGTGGAAGAGACTCGAGTGCTAAAATCCCGCGAGTTAGGGGGCGCAAATTACTTGCCCTGCCCCGGGTGCTGACAACCCACGCTACGCCACTGAGTCGGGGGAATGGAGAAGATGAAGATCTACTTTAATGACGGAACAAGATAAAACCTGAATTTTTCTGTTACAAAATAAAACGGTTACCAATGAAACTCACAAATCCCTATCCAGACACTTCAGATTATGTAGTGGCATGTTTAATGGCGAAATCGATTTTATAAAGATAAATGTGCATTAAAGAATAAAAATTGGGCTTTTTTTTGTCTCCTAATCAACTGGTGCACAGTTAATGTGAGTGCACATAATGAACGGTTCCTGCCCTCCTGTGTTATACTTGAATTTATCTCATTTATGCCTATTTCCTAGTCTGGCAAATTAGCCAGATCTCCACAGCATGAAAAGATTCAATTTCCTAAATAAACTCATTTAGGACCTTGGTAATTGCACATCACCGTGGAAACTAGACGTCTGAGTGCCACTGGGACCGAGGAGCACACCTTTAATGAAATCCAGCTGAAGCCATAAATAATACTGCCGTGGAATCTGTCATGAAAATGATGTTTTTTTTTTGGAAAAGTGGTACAAATACGAAGCAGAAGAATAGACCGGCAATGTGGGGTCTCTATGGGGTAACAAAGACATTCCTTTGAAAGAGGAGCAGTGTAAGTAATAATACAAAAATAAAATAACAGGTAAAATAAAAAAAAATATGGTTGCCTAATGCAGCCACCATATTTAACCACTTAAGCCCCGGAAGATTTTACCCCCTTCCTGACCAGGGCCTATTTTGCGATTCGGCACTGCGTGACTTTAATGGACAATTGCGCGGTCATGCGACGCTGTACCCAAAAGAAATTGATGTCCTTTTTTTCCCACAAACAGAGCTTTCTTTTGGTGGTATTTGATCACCTGTGCGATTTTTTGATCATGCGCTATAAACAAAAAAAGAGCGACAATTTTGCAAAAATAATATTTTTCAAATTTTTTATATGAAATTCCCCCCCAAAAAAAAATGTAAAAATCTTAATTTAACATTTTAGGCCAATTTTTTTTTTTTACCATATGTTTGATAAAAAAAAAAAAAAAATTGCAAAAAAGTGTATTTTGATTGGTTTGCACAAAAGTTATTGCGTTTACTAACTAAGGGAAAGATTTTTGTCATTTTTGTTGTTGTTTTTTTTTTTTTTTAACGCGTAATGGCGGTGATCCGCGATTTTTTTTGCGGTACTGCGACATTGTGGCGGACAGATCGGACCATTGACTGACATTTTTGACACTTTTGGGGTTACCAGTGACATGTCTACAGTAATCAGTGATATACATATGCACTGTTACTGTAAAATGACACTGGTAGTGAAGGGGTTAACTTTTTTTAAGAGGGAGGGGTTATGTGTGTCCCTAGGGGCGTGACTCTAACTGTGATTGGCTGTGGCTTGAGTTGTATGAACAGTGATCAACGGTCCTACATAGTAGAACCGTATGATCACCATTCATACACAGGGGAGAATGACAGGCGGCTTGTTTACAATAGCCGCCTGCCTTTCTCCCTCTCCACCCGACGATCGCGAGTGACTGGCGGACATCGGGTCCGCCGGTCACATGCGCGGGGGGGTCCGTGGGCGCGCTCGCTCCCTAGACCCTCACAGGCTAGCAACGTAGCCCTACGTTGCTCTGCCTGTGAGGCGCTGACTGCCGACGTAAATAGTCGGGCGGCAGTCGGCAAGTGGTTAAGAACTGGTAAGCTGTAATATATTGCATTATTGTTGGGTTTAAATAAAACCTAAGAACAGACATTTTTCATTTTGCAGCCTACCAGTAGAGATTGGATTTCTTTTCTCAAGCCCGTTTTCCATTTATTTTCACCCGGTAATCCTGTTAGTAACACTTCCTATCCTAGGGTGACAACTCTGTAGAGCAGCGGCATTATAAAACCTAGGAGTTTCTCCTGATTTGAGCTACAAACTGCTCTAGTTTGTTATCAAAACTTCTTGATTCTCCCATTGGGTTCACAACCTTGTGTAGCACCCTCCTTGATAGGTGCTATGTATAAGCTTAGTTTTTAGCTCTGCCTGCTCATCAGGAGAGTCTGATTGTTAGTTCTGCCTGTTACATGTGTCCAGGTGTGATTCATTTGGTCTGAGGGAGTGTCCCCACTGTATCCAATAGGGGAGCCTGTTGGACAGTGGAGGAAACCCAGCCAATGACACATTGGCTTTTGTGGCAGTCTCAGTGGGAGGCCACAACTGCAGTGCATCCTGGGATTGATCATAAAAGCCAAGGGCACATGTGACAGGGGGGTCTTTGGGCGGGAAGCCAGGTCCCAGGAGGAGGATGATGGCTGTCTCTCCTCCTGTCAGCAAGGAAGGTGGTCACAGGCAGTCAGCTTGGTGAGCCAGAGTGTGGTGCTGAGCCAGGAGGTCCAGGATACTGATAGTGAAGTTGAAGGCAGAGTGACCGGAGGAAAAACAGTGTCCGTGAGTAGCCAGGAGCTTGCCAGGGGTCTGCCCAGGAAGGGGACCACTCCAGTGGGGTCAGTGGACAGAAGCTAGCACACACAGCAAGTGAGAAAGGGGGTGCAAAGTTAGACCCTATAGAGTAACCTAAAGAATAGTTCACCTTTCAAATCTTAACTTCAGTGGCAAGGTGAAGCAGCGGCCTTGCCGCACTCAATCCAGTTAGAAGTCCTCAAGATTTTTGCATAGTTGTCAAGTTGGAGTATCCCACTCATCCCTTCTCCCATCCCAATTCTAAAAAAAAAATACAAAAAAAAAAAAAAAAAAAATCCCCTGGACTGTTCATTGACTGAGCCAAGTACAAAGTGATAAGATTTTACAAACTATTTCTATGGGTAACCCAGGGGAATCCATTTTCAGCAAGCTCCCTAGGGGGCAGTGCTACACTTTCCTTATGCACAGCACAGAGAAGGTGAAGCCAGGTTGTCAATCACAGCCCAAACATCAGCCATCTGCCACTACCCTTTTCATATGACAGTGACCAGGGATGGTTTAGAGTTGGAGTTGAGGGCTTAGCTGTTAAGGGATGCTTGAACAATTTTTACATTTACATCCATTTTCAGCACCAAAAGCCAAGCCAGTCTATAAGAACTGTAGTGCTGACCCTAGAGGAGCTGCCAAGAATGATCTAAGTCTTCCTTGTTAGTACAGAGGTTGCCAGTTACAAGCACAGTTCCATGCACACCGAGCATACAGGTTCAGTCTAGAGGATGTCTTTTTAGAATTTATTGCTGAGTAACTTGAAAGAGGAGGAGATTTAGGGGTTCCAGGATACCCCAAGAGGTAGTGGTAATCATGAGGACAAACTTCTAGCACAAATCCTTATAGCTGCAGGCACAAACTAGAGTTCTAAATCAGGTCTAAAGCCTCGTACACACACGTCGAAAATTGGCAGGGAATTTTCGGCCAACGTCCGATCGGCCGATTTTCGGCTTGTTAGTATGATGCTTCCGACAACCAACACCGACTTTTTGGCCGAAAACAATCTGGTGTGCAGACTATAAAATTTTTGTTGGCCATCAACATAATGGCCGATTTTCGTGCAGTCAGTACAGATTTCGACAGGGAAAAATCTGATGAGCAAGTCTGGGCATGCTCAGTGAAGAAAAAACACAAAGAAAACAATCCAACACATGACATCACTTCTTAAGTAGAATTTTGTTGGCTGAGAAAATTGGTGTGCAGTCTAGGCCCATTCCAACCAACAAAACACAACTTGGACAAAAGTCGGACGATCGGTTGGCCGATAATCGTTGCATGTGTACGAGACATAAGGCTGGCCATACAGTTTAAACCTCTGCCTGTTCAGCAGGAACCAGCCGAGTTTCGAACCGTGTATGGCTGGCCAGCCTTAGGCTGGCCATACACTATACAATTTTCTTATTCAATTTCCTTTAGATTTACCTTAAACTATGTAGTGCAAGGGCCTGCCTGATTGCATACAAATTGAAAGTGTTTAGGTTTGACACTATATTACATGGTTTTGGTAAATCTAAAGGAAAGTTGAACAAGAAAATTGTATAGTGTATGGCCAGCCTTAGACCTGATTTGGAACTCTAGGTTTTTGCCTGCAGCTATTCTAACCATTAATGGACAGGCTGAATGTACCAAGTCGATCGATCTATCAACTTGGGTACAACCAGGATGCCGGATTTGCTTGCCACCAACGCAAGCAGCAGCTATAGCCTCTAGCGATAATCACTGTGTTATCCCGGCGAAGACTCCGGGAGAAGCCAATTGCTCGGCAGGTTGGGATTCCTCTTTCAACTTTGTCTGTGTTGATGGGGGAATCATGCAAATTTCTTTCCTGCAACCACAAGTTGGCTTTTGGTGCTGAAAATTGATGTAAATGTAAAAATTGTTCAGGCATCCCTTAACAGTTAAGCCCTCAACTCCAACTCTAAACCATTCCTGATCACTGGCATATGAAAAGGATAGTGGCTGATGTTTGGGCTGTGATTGACAACTTGGATTCACCTTCACTGTGTTGTGCATAAGGCAATGTTGTGAACCCAATGGGAGAATCAAGAAGTTTTGATAACAAAACTAGATCTGTTTGTAGCCCAAATCAAGAGAAACTCCTAGGTTTATAATGCCACTCCTTTACAGCATTGTCACCCTATGATAGGAAGTGTTACTAACGGGATTACCGGGTGAAAATAAATGGCAAAGTGGCTTGAGAAATTCACACTCTCTATGGCCGGCCTTACTCACAATTTCCTAGGAGCTGTCTGCCACTCAATTCCGCTCAGTAAGCCCCGTACACACGTACCGATTATCGGCCGTAAATATTCGGCCAACGTCTGTTCGGCCGATTGTCGGCTTGTTAGTATGAGGCTTCCGACAACCGACTGCGACTTTTCGGCCGAACAAAATCTGGTGTGCAGGCTATAAAATTTTTGTAGGCCAACAAAGAACGGTCGATTGTTCGTCAGTCAGTACAGATTTCAGCCGACAAAAAGCAGATGAGCAAGACTGGGCATGCTCAGAGAAGAAAAAACACACGGAAAGTTAACCATCACATGACATCACTTCTGCAGTCGGCTGTTGTTGGCCGACAAAATTTGTGTGCAGTCTTTAGCACTTTTCAACCGATAGGACAGCACCGGACAAAAGACGGCCGATCGTTCGGCCGACAATCGCTACGTGTGTACGGGGCTTAAGGGAGATAAAAGACCCTTCTCCAGACCAAGACTTCAGGACAGTGCCCTCCAGCAAAAATCCAATAGCAATCTTCTCCAGGCCCTCAGCCTGGCTCCTGCTGAGTCCCCGACTACAATTTGTCTCTCTTGCCATACCCCAGTGGCAACGGCCCCAGGAGAACTGCAACCCTCACTAGAGAGAAAAAGAACAGTCTGGAAAGACCTCCCAAACATTTATCATTTTCCCAGCCACCTTCTGGATGCCTCCTTTCAGGGACTGGCTGGGGCATGATAAATATTGATACTGGTCATTTGACACTCCATGCCTCCCTCCAAGAAGCAGGTAGGAAAAAATCAAACAACAAGCTAGGAAATCCTGACCTGAGAATAGATTACTGCTCCACTGATTGCAATGAGGCAAAAAAAAAAATAAACTAAATTTAACCTAGCAGTTTAGCTAATATGAGGGCGCTACATCACTAAAAAAAAAAAAAAAATACAAAATAGAAATATAAAACCAATTGATGATCGGTTGCTTTGATTCGTTCCATCGTTTATGAATCAAAAGCTGGTTGAAGCAAATTGAATCAAGTTAAATTTAATGCTGGTTGAAATATCCAGTAAATGGCTGTGTGATTGTCCAGAATTAGTGTCTATAATCCAACCTACACTAGAAAAACCACAACTGGCAATCGCTTGACCGCTGTAACAACACAGACACTCTAAAAGATAGAGCTCTTTTATATTTATTGTGAAATACAAGCCTCATAAGATCAATACAGATACCTCTATATGCTGAGCAAGGACATTATGACTTGTCTGTCTCTTCGTCCTTCCCCAGAGACGCTTCTTTGTTATTGTGCTGCAGATTTTCTTTTTACACACAGCAAAGGGCAATGCTATTGTAGTGGAGATAAACCAGATGTGCAGAACTGCTTCATAGCCCTGGTGATTGGGGGGGGGGGGTAGGAAGATATCCTCATTGCACACCAGGCCAAAATCTGTATAAATTGTGGGGTGCTGGAGCAACTGGTGGATGGTGCACAACAGTACAGGAGAAAGTATGTTGACGGTAAACCTCAATGCGCCTGCAAAAAAACTGCCATCCAGAGACTAACTTCAGCTTGTCAAAAGAACAGAGTGCAACGTTTCAAAACCTAGGAACGTGGCTCAATAATGCCCTGGAAAGGGACCCTCCAAGGTTCCAAAACAGGCAATGTAATTGTAGTGGGAGTAAACCAGATCTGCTTCAGCCCTGGCAATTGGTAGGGAGGAGACTATGAAGATATCCCATCGCACACTGGACCAGAATAGGTCGAAATGTGGGGTGCTACACCAAATGGTGGATGGCATATCTGCATAGGAGAAAATATGTTGCCCGCACATCTCAATCTTCTAGAAAAAAAAAAAAATACCTTTTATAGGGTATGTTTAGCATGTCAAAATAACAGAACCCAGAAACATGGGTCACTTTTGTCTGGTGAAGCGACCCTCTGAGGTTCTGAAAGGTAATGATATGGCGCTTTTCCACTGCATGGAACCGAACGGTTCGGCTCGCTTTTGTGCTTTTCCATTGCTGGTACCGCATGGTACGGCGGCGCTTTTCCACTGCATGGAACCGAACGGTACGGCTCTCAAAAACAGTACCACCTCGATTGTGGTTCCAAGAGGTACCATACCCGGTACCATATCCCACAATCCTTTGCATGCAGTCACTACTAGCCACTGATTGGTCAGAGAATCCCACCCACTTAACTTTAGTACTACTTTAGTGGAAAAGCAAACCGTACCGTACCGTACCAAACCATTCAAACACCGTACCATGCGGTACCAGCAGTGGAAAAGCAAACCGGGCCGAGTAGAGCCGAGCCGGTACTTGCAGTGGAAAAGTGCCATTAGTGGAGCTAAATCAGATGTGCAACTGTGTCAGACCTAGAAATTGAAGATCCTGAAGATATCTCTTTACACAACGGACTGGAATCTGCCTAAATGTGCGGCGCTACAGTGAATGGTGGATGGTGCCACAACAATACAGGAGAAAATATGTACATCTCAATATGCTAACAATAAAACTGTCTTTTATAGCATTTGTTCAGCATGTCAAGAGAACGAAATGCAACATTTTGGAACCTAGGTCACTTCTGCCTGATGAAGGGACCCTATGAGGTTCAGAAACCGGAAATGCTACTGTAGTGAAAATAAATCATATGTGCAGAACTATTTCAACCGTGGCAACTGAGAGGGAGGAGATCAAAAAGATATTCTATAGCACATCAGACCGGAATCTACCCAAATGTGGGATGCTGGAGCAAAAGGTTGCTGTGCCACAACAATACAGGAGAAAACATGTTGCCAAAACATATCAATTCTCTTGCAACAAACTCCGGTATGTTCATCATGTCTAAAGAACAGAGTACAATGTTTTGAAACCTTGGAACATGGGTCTCTTTTGCCTGATGAAGGAACCTAGGAACATGGGTCGCTTTTGCCTGATGAAGGAACCTAGGAACATGGGTCGCTTTTGCCTGATGAAGGAACCTAGGAACATGGGTCGCTTTTGCCTGATGAAGGAACCTAGGAACATGGGTCGCTTTTGCCTGATGAAGGAACCTAGGAAACATGGGTCGCTTTTGCCTGATGAAGGAACCTAGGAACATGGGTCGCTTTTGCCTGATGAAGGAACCTAGGAAACATGGGTCGCTTTTGCCTGATGAAGGAACCTAGGAACATAGGTTAATTTAGCCTGATGAAGGAACCTAGTAACATAGGTTAATTTTTTTACTGATGAAGGAACCTAATAACATAGGTTAATTTTGCTTGATAATGGAATCTAGTATCATAGGTTAATTTTGCCTGATAATAGAATCTAGTATCCTAGTTAAATTTCTACCTGATGAAGGAACCAAGGAACATAGGTTAATTTAGCCCGATGAAGGAACCTAGTAACATAGATTAATTTTTTACTGATGAAGGGACCTAGTAACAAAGGTAATATTGCCTGATGAAGGAACCTAGTAACATAGGTTAATTTTGCTTGATAACGGAATCTAGTATCATAGGTAAATTTCTACCTGATGAAGGAACCTAGGAACATGGGTCTCTTTTGCCTGATGAAGGAACATAGGTTAATTTTGCCTTATGAAAGAACCTAAAAACATGGGTCTTTTGTCTGATGAAGGAACCTAGCAACATGGGTCTCCTTTTCCTGATGAAGGAACCTAGCAACATGGCTCTCATTTTCCTGATGAAGGAACCTAGCAACATGGCTCTCATTTCCCTGATGAAGGAACCTAGCAACATGGGTCTCATTTCCCTGATGAAGGAACCTAGCAACATGGGTCTCTTTTTCCTGATGAAGGAACCTAGCAACATGGGTCTCTTTTTCCTGATGAAGGAACCTAGCAACATGGGTCTCTTTTTCCCGATGAAGGAACCTAGCAACATGGGTCTCTTTTTCCTGATGAAGGAACCTAGCAACATGGGTCTCTTTTTCCTGATGAAGGAACCTAGCAACATGGGTCTCTTTTTCCTGATGAAGGAACCTAGCAACATGGGTCTCTTTCGTCTGACAAAGAGACCCTCTGAGGTCCCAAAACAGGCAATGCTATTCAGTCCTAGAAACTAGGAGGGAGAAGATCATGAAATCATCAATGTGCCCAAATGTTGGGTGCTACAGCAACTGATGAATGTTGCCACAACAGTACAGGAGAAACTGTATTGCCTGCACATCAGTGACCATCAGGCAAAAGTGTCCTAAAAAACATTTGCCTAGTGCAGGGGTCCTTTGAGGTTTCTAAATTTTGCAATCTGTTCTTTTGACTTGCTAAACATATACTAATAAAAGGTGGTTTTAATGTAAGAATATTAAGATATGCGAATCCATGTCACTTTTGCTAGATGAATTGACCCCCTGAGGTTAATTTCACTCGATTCTTCTGACATGCTGAAGATACGCCAATAAAGGCAGTTTTATTGCAAGTAGGTTGAGGTTTGTGGACCACATATTTTCTCTTGGGAGGGAAGAGAGACACCTTTCCCCATACCCAGAAGAAACAAGTTCCTCAAGGACTTCAGCAGGTTTACAAGGTGGTGGGGTTGCACACAGAACGCAACAACCAGCAGCAGGGGGGCCCTGCTATGTCAAGATCCATTCAATTTGCCCTGAACAGGACAAGCACAGATCCCCTTTAAAAAAAACTAAGTAAATGTGTATTTAACCTAAAATCAGAATAATGTTGTCCTCAAACCTCACCTATGCCCCCAATTTCAAACAATCCCTCTCACAGGAGCACGGCTGTCTATTCAGCAAGTCATGATTATTCAAACATTCTTCAAAAGGAAAGAAATCAATTCATCTTTGTAGTTCCTGTCGGGATTAATAAATGGAACACTGTGCCTCGACAAATCAATTCTCTGCTACACTCCATCGAACAGTGAGCCTTTCAGGAACGGCGAATGGAGCCAGCCTATCAAATAGAGGACGATATGAGATGCCCTTTGCTGGAGTCCAGCCACAGAATTATATCTCACCTTCCTGAAACCGGCCAAAATATTGTACATGCCAAAAAGAGATCTTTATAAAGCACTTTCAAGAGCGTGTAAAGATGCCAGGTGCCTGCAGGGAAATACCTGACATATTTGGCATAGCTCCTGTCTTAGCTAAAAAGAGGAACAGATAAGATTTGTAGCTGGCAGGATGTACAATATCCTTGTGTCATACCTCACCGAAAAAAGACCAGAGGCAATAGAGGACAACAACAAAAAGAATAAAAAAGAAATAATGAATAGGAAAGGGTAGGTGTCAAATACAAGTCATTTTTACAGCATTTCGTAACCTAAAAGAAAAAAAATTATATATATTATATGCGCACACACACACATATATGTGTGTGTATATATATATATATATATATATATATATATATATATATATATATATATATATATATATATATATACACACACACACACACACATTATATACATACATATATACACACACACACATATACACACACACATATACACACACACATAGTGGGGAAAATTATTATTTGATCCCCTGTGGATTTTGTACGTTTGCCCACTTACAAAGAAATGAAGGGTCTATAATTTTTATCATAGGTGTATTTACCGTAAATGAAAATGAGACAAAATATCAACCAAAAAACTAGAAAAACACGATACAAATGTTATAAATTGAGTTGCAGTTCAGTAAGAAAAATAAGCATTTGATCTCCAAGCGAAAACATGACTTCATACTTGGTGGAGAAACCCTTGTTAGCAAGCACAGAGGTCAGACGTTTCTTGTAGTTGGTGACCAGTTTCCACACATCTCAGGAGGGATTTTGGTGCACTCTCTCTTTACAGATCTTCTCTAAAGCCTCGTACACACGCAACGATTGTTGGCCGACCGATCGGCCGTCTTTTGTCCAGTGTTGTTGTGTTGGCTGAAATGTGCTCTAGACTGCACACGAATTTTATCGGCCAACAAAAACCAACTTCAGAAGTGATGTCATGTTCTGGTTTACTTTCGTTTTTTTTTTCTTCTCTGAGCATGCCCAGTCTTGCTCATCACATTTTTGTCTGCCGAAATCTGTACTAACTGAAGAACAATCGGCCGTTCTGTTGACGGCCAACAAAAATTTTTTAGCATGCACACCAGATTTTGTTCGGCCGAAAAGTCGCAGTCAGTTGTCGGAAGCATCATACTAACAAGCTGACAATTGGCCGATCGGACGTTGGCCGAAAATCCACGGCCAACAATCGTTGCATGTGTACGAGGCTTAAATCCTTAAGTTTTCTTGACTCTCGCTTGGCAACTCGAAGTTTCAGCTCCCTCCAAAAATTTTCTATAGGTTTAAGGTCTGGAAACTGACTGGGCCACTCCATGACATATTTTACATAGTTACATAGTAGGTGAGGTTGAATAAAGACAATAGTCCATCCAGTTCAACCTGTGTAGGTGTGTGTGGCTGTAATCATCTCACATACCCCTGGATGTTCTGATCCTTGAGATGTAAGTCTAAGAGTCTTTTGAAAGCCACCATACTACCCGCAGAAACCACCTCTTGTGGTAGAGAATTCAACAGTCTTGTAGCCCTAACAGTAAAGAACCCCCCACGTTGCCTGAGGTTAAAACGCTTCTCCTCTAATCGCATTGTATGCCCTCGAGTCCTCATGCAATCCTTTCGAATGAACAGCTTTTTTTCTAAGCTGGGATCCCCATTAAGATATTTATAAATTGCTATCATGTCCCCCCTCAGACGTCTCTTCTCCAGGGAGAATAAATCGAGCGATTGTAGACGCTCTTCATACTCAAGGTCCTCCAATCCCCTAATTAGTTTAGTTGCCCTTCTCTGGACTCTCTCCAGCTCCAACACATCCCTCCTGAGGACTGGCGACCAGAATTGGACAGAATACTCCAGATGCGGTCGGACCAGAGTTTTATAAAGTGGGAGGATTATAGTTTTATCTCTGGAATACATCCCTTTCTTTATGCATGCTAATATTCTGCTGACATTGCATGCTATTGCCTAGTCTATCCTCTACTAAGACTCCCAGATCCTTCTCCATTTTTGATTCCCCCAGGGGTTCCCCTCCTAAAGTGTATTGTGCTTTTATGTTTTTAGTCCCCAAGTGCAAAACCTTACACTTCTCCACATTAAACCTCATTTGCCATGTCGTTGCCCACTCTGTAATTTTGTCCAGGTCATTCTGTAGGATATCTGCTTCATGCTGTGCAGTTATTGCCCTGCCCAATTTTGTGTCATCTGCAAAAACTGATAACGCACTACTGATCCCGTCCTCAATGCTGTTTATGAATAAATTGAACAAGGTTGGTCCCAGGACTGAGCCCTGGGGCACCCCGCTTACAACCTCAGACCAGTCTGAGTATGCGCTGTTTATTACCACCCTTTGGACACGCCCTTTAAGCCAATTGCGTATCCAAGAGCAAACTCTGCGGTCGATGCCTGCAGACCTTATTTTATAAATTAAGCGCTTGTGGGGAACTGTATCAAACGCCTTAGCGAAATCCAAGTACACCACATCCACTGGTCTCCCCCTATCTAGCTCACAGCTTACCTTACCTGACCGTAATGTTCTTCTTCTTGAGTCACTCCTTTGTTGCCTTGGGTCACTGTCATGCTGAAAGACTCATCCATGACCCATGTTCAGTGCTCTGGCTGAGTGAAGGTGGTTCTCATTCAAAATGTTACAATACATGGCCCTGTCTATTGGCCCGTTAATGCAGCAAAGTTGGTCGATACCTTCAGCAGAGAAACAGCCCAAAAGCATAATGTTTCCACCTCCATGCTTGACTGTAGGGATGGTGTTCTTAGGGTCATAGTCAGGAAGGAAGAAAAATGCTGACTATGACCCTAAGAACACCATCCCTACAGTCAAGCATGGAGGTGGAAACATTATGCTTTGGGGCTGTTTCTCTGCTAAAGGTACCGACCAACTTTGCTGCATTAACGGGCCAATAGACAGGGCCATGTATTATAAAATTTTGAATGAGAACCACCTTCACTCAGCCAGAGCATTGAACATGGGTCATGGATGAGTCTTTCAGCATGACAGTGACCCAAAGCAATGAACAGGCTGAATTTGCCACATTGAGGGGCCAATGGACGGGGCCATGTATTGTAAAATCTTGGATAAGAACCTTCTTCCCTCAACCAGAACACTGAAGATGGGATTCCAGCATGACAACGACCCAAAACATACCAAGGCAAAAAAGGAGTGGCTCAATAAGAAGCGCATTAAGGTCATGGAGTCAGTCTCTAGACCTTAATCCTATAAAAAATGTATGGAGGGAGCTGAAACTTCGAGTTGCCAAGCAAAAGCCAAAAACCCATAAGGATTTAGAGAAGACCTGGGAAAAAAGGACCAAAATCCTCTCTCAGATAGGTGCAAGCCTGGTCACCAACTACAAGAAACATCTTACCTCTGTGCTTGCCAACAAGGGTTTCTCCACCAAGTACCAAGTCATGTTTTTTCTGGATTTTTGGTTGATACCCCCTCTTCAGTGTTGTCACATGAAAAGAAATAATAAAATATTGCCAAAAATGGAAGGGGTGTGCTCACTTTTGTGAGATACGGTGTTATATATATATATATATATATATATATATATATATATATATATATATATATATATATATATATATAAAAAAATCAGAGCTCAACTGTAACTTTCTGTTTATCAAACAGATGCAATGTAGAATCTACAATGCAATACAGGTTTAGGATGGCAAAGGGCATGCATAAACTGCAGGACGATACAAAATAGATTATGAAAAGCTACAGAAACATGGACTCTTCACAGCAACCTTTCTGTGGCTCAATCAGGGTAACATGGCTGCAATGCATAAACACTACAGTACTCTGTAACAGAGGTCTCCAAACTTTATAAACAAAGGACCAGTTTACTGTCCTTCGGACTTCAGGGGGGGGGGGGGGTGAACGCTGGTGATAGTGCCCCATCATTGGTGTCAGTGAGAGGAATAGTGCCCCATCATTGGTGTCAGTGAGAGGAATAGTGCCCCATCATTGGTGTCAGTGAGAGGAATAGTGCCCCATCATTGGTGTCAGTGGGAGGAATAGTGTCCCATCATTGGTGTCAGTGAGAGGAATAGTGTCCCATCATTGGTGTCAGTAGGAAGAATATTGCCCCATCGTTGGTGTCAGTGGTTGGAATAGTGTCTTGTATCAGTGAGAAGAACACTGCCCCAAAAGCCAGATAAAAGCAAGCAAAGGGCCGCATCTGGCCTCCGGGCCGCAGTTTGGAGACCCCTGCTCCTTAAAGCAGAAGTAAACATATCGATCGATTTAACAGTTTCAAAAAACAGTTACATTTCCGGCATGTGCCAGGAATGTAACTATCACATTGGTTGTGCTCTCAACCAAACCATCAAACCATCCAATGGCTGGTGTCATAACTGATCACATGTGCAGCATCATGGCAGCTGAAGAGTAAACAAAAGGTAAAGATGACCGCTTCCTTGGCTGAAAATGATAGGAGGGTTTATTTCCACTTTAATAGAGTTTAATTGAAAATCATTACTTCAGTATAAATGTTCAGAAGATAAACAGCAACTTGTGATTATCCTCCTAGACAGCATTCCCTCATGGTGAGGTCCAGGGTAGCTCTTGTAACAAAGGTGAAAAGTTGAAGGGATCCCAGGTCCAAGGATCCCAGACCCAAGGAGAGCCAATCCTCTGGAACTAGAAAACTCTGGTAGCAATCAGAGAGAGACTCCCCGTAGTAGCTAGCACTTCTGGAAAAGCTATATGATTTTAGGCTCTGGTCTGCCTGCCCACACCCTAGTTCTGACAGTTGAGGGCCTCTTACCTGGCTGCCCAGCTACCTCTGACCTCTCTGAGCTTGTGAGGAAGGGAAACAGAAACCCAATCCTCCCTGGGGGGTATTTAGGAATCCAGGGAGTTGTAGGAAAAGGCGCTTGCACCTGAGCATGGTCAATAAATTGGCACGAGCCACATGCCATGGTACAAACCCTAAAACTACAAATTGTTCCAACTACTCTTATTTGGTTTAATTTTTCTGTCCATTTGTGGCTAAAATTAGCAAAAGAACAATAGGGGAAGGAGGTGCAGGGGATGTAGAGAAAAGCCAATGACAAAAAAAGTAACATGAACCTCTTCTCTACAATTAAATCTCCGGTATACATGTTTTCCTTATATTTCAGCAGATTCAGCTGATCGGGTTCTGTCCCTTTAAATCTATGAAGCTTTATGAGTCAGCATTCTCAACACAGATTTCTAGAGCATGCTATTAAATAATCCGTTCAATTCAAACTCTGCAGGAAAAAAATCAATTTCCACCCAAAGAACAGCCCAGAAAAAAAAATAAATAAAAAGTTAACACACAAAAGATTAAACCAACATTTTTTGGATGCACAGACTACAATGTACAAGGTGCAAATGTAAAATGTCAAACTACAGTATAGCAGTCTGATTTCTATTTTAGCTCTTCTATTGACCTTGGAAGAAATAATGAAGCCAGACTGAAGAACTTTGGTTAAAGAGATACTTCAGCGGAACTAAACCTATAGATGTAATGGTTTCCCAAAACAGTTATGTTAAAGGCATGCCGTAAATGATAAACTGTGACAATTGCTTGTGCTCTCAATCAACTATAAAGCCAAAAAAATAGCCGGTGCCATAAATGATCACATGTGCAGCACCATGGCAACTGCAGATCAGACAAAGACTATGATAGCAGCTCTCTCAGCTGTAAGAGATAGGAGGGTTTTATTCTGCTTTAAAGCCCTCCTTGCAGGGCCTTAACTACAGGGGTTGCAATTGCAACAGGGCCCCATGCTCCAGGGGGCCTGGGCGGCTCCCCTGTACACCTGGATAGGAGGGGAGGGGAGGGGGGGGCAGCATGTAGAGAAATCACTGTCCTCCTTTTTCCTCCTGTAGCTGCAGGAGGAAAATGGAGGAGATTGGTTCCTCTGTATGCTGCCCCTGCCGCCACTCCGATCTGGTTCACTTGTGTTCTGCTGTCTCTGGGTCCCTGTGTGCCCCCCCTTACTGTGCTCCCTTTCCTCTCCTGCCGGCTGCTGCAGGGGATGCGTCACAAAAGAGAACCAGGAAAGGGTCGGTAAATATGTAATTTACCAGCTCCTTCCTTTTCTGAATGGACAGAGTCATAGTCAGTGACATTGTAAAAAAATAAAATGATAAAAAAAGAATACAGTTAAAAATACCAAAAAAAATTAACTAGTGACACCAATGGGTGAATTTCCAGGATCACAAAGGTCACACTTGCAGTTGGGCCCTGGCATTCCACCACCGTGGGGAGGCCCCATGATGGCAGGAAGGGGACCCACTGCAGAACTTGTGAAAGGGTCCCGCTGCGGGGCCGTAATAAAGGGCCCTGCAACGAAAGTAAAGAGCCCAGGATCAGTGGGAAGAGCCACCAGGCTTGAAGGGAAGGGCCCCGGCCAGGGCTCCGAGGAGCCCTCCATGGTTTCTTGCACCGGGGCCCTGAAGGTTCTAGTTATGCCTCTGCCTCCTTGGGAAGTTCCTTTCTCTCGACCCCTCCTCTACATGAATAGGGCAGTATTTTTTCATTATTTTTTTACCTCTCTCTGTTTACATAAGTGTGGCCACACCCCTCCGTGGGATGGCAGCTTCCTTGGATGTAAATAATAGGAGGGTTTAGTTCCATTTTAGGTTTAACCACCTCCCACTGATCATCCGTTCCCTGATTACAGTGCATCAGCGTCGCCCATCAGTGCCACCCATCAGTGTGGCATATTAGTGCTGCCACATCAGTGCCCATCAGTGATACCAATCAGTGTGGCATATTAGTGCCGCCAATCAGTGACACCAGTGTGGCATAGTGCCGCCACATAAGTGCCCATCATTGACACCAATCAGTGCCGCCACATCAGTGCGGCATATTAGTGCCGCCACATCAGTGCCACCAATCAGTGCGGCATATTAGTGCCGCCACATCAGTGCCACCAATCAGTGCGGCATATTAGTGCCGCCACATCAGTGCCACCAATCAGTGCGGCATAGTGCCGCCACATCAGTGCCCATCAGTGACACTAATCAGTGCCGCCCATCAGTGACACCAATCAGTCCCGCCCATCGGTGTGGCATAGTGCCGCCACATCAGTGCCCATCAGTGACACCAATCAGTGACACCAGTGTGGCATATTAGTGCTGCCACAGTGCCCATCAGTGCAGCCTATCAGTGCCCTCTCACCAGCGCACATCAGTGAAGGAGAAAAATTACCTATTTTACAGCTGAAAAACTCCTCAGAAAACCCAATAGTCCTGAGTTTTTTTTCCAGCCAAAAACTGCTGATAACAGCCTATGTGTGTATGGACACATAGGATAACATGCTGGGAATATTACTGGCTGCAGAGAAAAAAAAACCGTCTGACGCCAAAAACAGCCGCTGTAAAAACGTCCGTGTGTATGAGGCCTTATTGTTACAGGTCTACTAATACGGTGATACAAATGGACAGTTTTTTTTTCATTTTGTTGAGAATTTTTTATTTCAAAAAAATCAAACCTATCAAAGCTTTCTGAACTTATTTTGCCAATTCTAAGCCTTTTCTTTAGAATTCCGTTGACTCCATTCAGTGGCATGTTCAAAAAGAGCACAAAAACTGAGCTGGAGCCTCCATTTCTAATAAAGCAAAGCCTTGTGTGTAAAGCTTCTACTTTCCCATAGGAATTCACCGTCTTCTTCTAAGGTATCCTGACTGTAAAATATTTATGGCACCGTAAAAGCTGCAGCTCAAGTCCATAGTGAGAGACAATGAGATCCATACACAGGCATTCCGGCTATGCGGTTACATTGTTGTCACTGCAGCCCATCAAGCAAAGCCTTTCCAATTGTGGAGTGCAGGAATATTATACAGTAAGCAGTTACTTTCCATTGCCAAGGAATACTGTTCGGGTACGTGTATACTGATTAGATATATATATATATATATAGTAATGGACCTGGATTTCTGCCAAAAAACAAAAAAAGTCATCTAAATACAAAGTTTCTTCCAACAATGGCCCTGTGCCCTGTAATAAAAATGTTTTTATTTTCTATTTCTGTAATTTTACAATAAAGCACAACTCCTGCCAAAACTTTTTTTTTTGTATTTTATAGACTGGGAAAGGCTCAGGCCTTGTCTACACAGGTAGTGGGGGCAGTATAGACAGACGGTTGAGCCATGGTTTTACTGCCCCCCTGACCATCCAGTGCACAGGATTGCAGCACAGTGGTGTGGGTTTAACCACTCTCTCCGCGGAAGATCCCCGCCTAAATGACCAGGCCATTTTTTGGAATATGGCCCTTCATTACTTTAACTCACAATTGTGCAGTTGTGCGACACCAACAAAATAAAGTGTATGTCCCACAAATATTACATATATTATATATGTAGCACTGCCCCCTTGAGGACTGCTGGATTTTCACACTTTCGGTTCCCCCTGGGTTACCGTTAGCAACATTCACAGTCTAGCACTTTACTTCTTGGCTCAGTCAATAATCAATCCAGGGGTATGTGGCTGTTATTTTATTGTATAAATTAGGGATGGGAGAAGGGATTAGTGGGATACTCCATATTAACTATGCACAAAGTTTGGAGGACATCTATATGTTGATGCAGCTAGGCTGTTGATCCACCTTGCCACTTGGATGGATTTTCGATTAAGTCTCTTTCCAGATGGCTTGATTAACTAAAGATATCTTCAGGACACTCTCCACCCGTCCACTGACTATCCTACTCTGGGGTGGCCCCCCTCAGGTCAGGCCAATTCCTTGACACGATCCCCTGTATCCTGATACTGTTTTTCTAGGGTCTCCAGTGTCTCCCTCTCAGACAGCTCTCCTGGACGTCTGGGCTCATCTCCGTTCCTACTGGCCCTCAGGGTGACCTCCTGATGCATCGTGTCACTGCTACAGAGAAGAAGGCAGCCACCACCCTCACCCCCCCCCCCCTGGACTCTGCTCACCTGCCAAAGACCCCACAGCACATGTGCTCTTGGCTTTTATACAGTATCCCAGAATGTCCCTGTATCCACTGGTCAGGTTTCCTCCCACTGTCCAACATGCCTCCCTATTGGGCCAGTGTGATACACCCTCTACACTGAATAAATACTGAGCAGACCTCACTCACAGATCCTGCTCTCTCGTAGGCAGAAAGAAATCTAGACTTGCCTGCTGCTCCTCTGATAGGCAGACAGAGCCAAAAACTATACTCGCTCACTAGCACCTACCTAGGAGGGTGCTATATATATATATATATATATATACACATACACACACACATATATATATATATATTATATATATATATATATATATATATATATATATATATATATATATATATATATATATATATATATATACACACATACACACATATATACATACACACACACACACATATATATAAATAAATACCTATCTATATGTGTGTGTATAGATATAAATGTGCAAATGTATATTATATATATATATATATATATATATATATATTTATTATATTTTTTTTTTTTTTTTTAACCACAAATAGAGCTTTCTTTAGGTGGTATTTGATCACCTCTGCTCTTTTTATTTTTTGTGTTATAACCAAAGAAAGAAGACCAACAATTTTGAAAAAAATATATATTTTCTACCTAAATAGAACCTAGCCAATAAAAAAAATGTAAGAAATCAAATTTCTTCATCAATTTAGGTTAATATGTATTCTTCTACATATTTTTGGTAAAACAAATCCCAATATGCGTATATTGATTGGTTTGCGCAAAAGTTATCGCATCTACAAACTATGGAAAAGATTTATGGAATTTGTATTTATTCTTTTACTAGTAATGGCGGCGATCAGCGATCTATAGTGGGACTGCAATATTGCAGCGGACAAATCAGACACGGACACTTTTTTTGGCAACCAGTGACACCAATACAGTAATCAGTGCTAAAAATATGCACTGTCACTGTACTAATGGCAGGGAAGGGGTTAAACATCTAAGGCAATCAAGGGGTTAAATGTGTGGCCAACATGTGTTACTGTGTACTGCATGCGCTGTTTTTAATAAGCTTTACTTTGCAGGAAGAAAAAAACAACACGTTGCTGCTGTGTTTGTTTGCCTACACAGAGATCTGTAATGTCTGGAGCCGATAGTCGGGTGACGGCAAACAATCAACGGCCAGCACCCGCTAATTCGTTGGTGCTGCAGCCAATCGCAGCACAGCTGGGGCAGCAGGGGTGTGCAGGCACACTCTCTACCCCGCCGATCACGTAGTAGGCACGTGATCTGGCGCAGAGCGGACGCCCTGCCGCAGTGTATGTGCGGCGGCCACATAACGCCGGACATACATGGATCGAAAGTCAGACGGTTCAGCAGGGACCGGCCAGATTTCAACTCCTGGGCACTCTGGTTTGTACACAAGCTGACCTACCGATTGACTTGTGTACAACCCGCCTGTTGGGTTTTTACCGAAAGATCAGTTCCACCAGTTCTAGCCTGCAGTGCTAATCATTGTATTCTGAAAGCAGGGAAATATCCCCATCACAACACAATAGCACAGCGGGGAGGATTCACCCATCCACCTCGAATCTGTTGATCAGAGAAATTCAAATTTTTTTTTTTGGAACCTGCTGATTAAAAAAAAGGGATGCATGTTAGGGCTGCCTAATGCCTTTCCACTGCCTGTCATCTCCCTCCGAAGAGCGATCTGCTGCAGAACACTCATGCTGGTGTAAACGAGCCCTTAACCACTTGCCGACCGCCGCCCGACTATATACGGCGGCGGTCAGCCCCTCCCAGGCAAAGTGACGTACCGGTACGTGATTAGCCTGGGAGCCAATAGTGCATATGTATAGCACTGATTACTGTAGTAATGTCACTGGTAACCCCAAAAGTGTCAAAAATGTCAGTCAAGGGTCTGATCTGTCCGCTGCAATGTCGCAGTCCCGCAAAAAAAAAAAAAAAAGAATCGCAGATCGCCGCCATTACAAATAAAAAAATGACAAAAATCTTTCCCTTTGTTAGTAAACGCAATAACTTTTGCGCAAACCAATCAAAATACCCTTTTTGTGATTTTTTTTACCAAGCATAGGTAGCAGAAAATAAATTGGCCTAAAATGTTAAAAAATTTAGATTTTTACATTTTTGGGGGGGGGGGGGGTATTTCATATAGAAAAATACAGTTATTTTTGCAAAATTGTCGCTCTATTTTTGTTTATAGCGCATGATCAAAAAATACCACCAAAAGAAAGCTCTGTTTGTGGGGAAAAAAAGGACATCAATTTCATTTGGGTACAGCGTCGCACGACCGCGCAATTGTCCGTTAAAATCACGCAGTGCGGAATTACAAAATACCCCCTGGTCAGGAAAGGGGTAAAATCTTCCGGGGCTTAAGTGGTTAAAGCGGATCTTCACTGCATCTGACCACCACAAACCAAAGACACAATTTAATGAATTTTTAATATTCAAAGCAAACCCCCCAATCCATCCATATCTCCATCTTTTATTTTGTTGAGAAATCGCTTTGAAAAACAACCCCCCTAACATTTCTGGCCACAGCCATCTTGAGTAAGGGCAAATGATTCATGTAGCATTTACTTCCTGGAACCCATCTCCCCCAAGCTCAAGCATGCATGCAGGAGGCTGTGCTTAGCTGAGAAAACCCCTCCTCCTCTCCTCCCATCCTGAAGATTCCTGAGATATAGGACATCATTTGCCTAGGCAAGAAAACAGGAAGGAACGTAAGAAAAGTAAAAGAAAGAGCTAGCAATGGGAGGATTAACTGCTTTACGACCGCCCACCGCACATATACTGCAGCCGCCCTGCACCATATTCCGTACCCAGTATGTGATCTGACACTTCTGGGTCTGGGGCGCGTGACGCGGATGACCCACTCCCACTGTGATCACACACAGCGGGGGCCCAGCGGCCGGTATCGCAGACTTGATGTCCACCGGCACTTGTCTATCGTTTAGCACACAGGCAGAACGGCCATCTATGTAAAGACGGAAGACTGCCGTTCTGTCAGTAGGGAAGACATTGATCCTGTGTTCCTGCTAATCAGGAACATGGATCAATGCCTTCCCATAGTAGAAGCACCCCCACACAGTGAGTAAGCACTAGCAAGGAACACATTTAACCCTTTGATTGCCCCTGATGTTAACCCCTTCCCAGCCAGTGTCATTAGTACAGTGACAGTGCATATTTTTAGCACTGATCGATTTATCAGTGTCACTGGTCCCCAAAAAGGTGTCAGTGTCCGATTTGTCTGCCGCGATATTGCAGTCCAGCTTTAAGTCGCTGATCGCCGCCATTACTGGGGAAAAAAAATAATAGAAATGAAAAAATATCCCATAGTTTGCAGACGCTATAACATTTGTGCAAACCGATCAGAATTCGCTTATTGGGATTTTTCTTACCAAAAATATAGCAAAATACATATTGGCCTAAATAAATAAAGAAATTACATTTTTTCAATTTTTTTTCCTTGGATATGTTTTATAGCGGAAAGTAAAAAATATGGTTTTATTTTTTCTAAATTGTCGGTTTTTTTGTTTATAGCGCAAAAAAAATAAAAAAATAAAAAACTGCAGACGTGATCAAATACCACCAAAAGAAAGCTCTATTTGTGGGGGGGGGGGGGGGGGGACACATACATTTTATATTGGTACAGCGTCACACGACCATGAAATTGTCAATTAAAGTAACGCAGTGCCGTATCGCAAAAAATAGCCTGGTCATGAAGGGGGGTACATCTTGAGCGGTGGTGATTAAAAATAATCAATGTTGATTGGGAGAGTGAAATTCCATCACCACAGTTCATCACCATGACCGCTTCCAATCAGGAACAGCTGAGAGGACGTATCCCCCCAGCATATCCATTACCGCCATTTATACCGTCTAATGACCTGATGTGAAGCATTTCTTTAGAAAATAAAAATAAAAAACACAAAAACATATTCATACAGAAAAAGAAAAAAAAAAAAAAGAAAAAAAATACTACCTGAAGCGTTGGTTCGCCTTTACAATGATAAAAACAAACTGTGCAGCTCTGACTAAATTTGAATTATGTCCTTACTATAGGTGTAGGCCATTTACATACCTCCCAAAGTCTGACTGGAATACTCCCGAGACATTGCTAATACGTTGCTAATTGAGGCCTAGTCTTTACTGCCCACCTCTTTCATCACAGGAGCGAGCCTTCCAACGCTGAGCTCAGAACTATTGCCTCAGGGGGGTATATACGCACCTTATACAGTGCTTTGCAAAAGTATTCGGCCCCCTTGAACTTTGACCTTTTGCCACATTTCAGGCTTCAAACATAACGATATAAAACTGTAATTTTTTGTGAAGAATCAACAACAAGTGGGACACAATCATGAAGTAGAACGAAATTTATTGGATATTTCAAACTTTTTTAACAAATAAAAAACTGAAAAATTGGGCGTGCAAAATTATTCAGCCCCCTTAAGTTAATACTTTGTAGCGCCACCTTTTGCTGCGATTACAGCTGTAAGTCGCTTGGGGTATGTCTCTATCAGTTTTGCACATCGAGAGACTGAAATTTTTGCCCATTCCTCCTTGCAAAACAGCTCAAGCTCAGTGAGGTTGGATGGAGAGCGTTTGTGAACGGCAGTTTTCAGTTCTTTCCACAGATTCTCGATTGGATTCAGGTCTGGACTTTGACTTGGCCATTCTAACACCTGGATATGTTTATTTGTGAACCATTCCATTGTAGATTTTGCTTTATGTTTTGGATCATTGTCTTGTTGGAAGACAAATCTCCGTCCCAGTCTCCAGTCTTTTGCAGACTCCATCAGGTTTTCTTCCAGAATGATCCTGTATTTGGCTCCATCCATCTTCCCATCAATTTTAACCATCTTCCCTGTCCCTGCTGAAGAAAAGCAGGCCCAAACCATGATGCTGCCACCACCATGTTTGACAGTGGGGATGGTGTGTTCAGGGTGATGAGCTGTGTTGCTTTTACACCAAACATAACATTTTGCATTGTTGCCAAAAAGTTTGATTTTGGTTTCATCTGACCAGAGCACCTTCTTCCACATGTTTGGTGTCTCCCAGGTGGCTTGTGGCAAACTTTAAAGGACACTTTTTATGGATATCTTTAAGAAATGGCTTTCTTCTTGCCACTCTAAAGGCCAGATTTGTGCAGTATACGACTGATTGTTGTCCTATGGACAGAGTCTCCCACCTCAGCTGTAGATCTCTGCAGTTCATCCAGAGTGATCATGGGCCTCTTGGCTGCATCTCTGATCAGTCTTCTCCTTGTATGAGCTGAAAGTTTAGAGGGACGGCCAGGTCTTCGTAGATTTGCAGTGGTCTGATACTCCTTCCATTTCAATATTATCGCTTTCACAGTGCTCCTTGCAATGTTTAAAGCTTGGGAAATCTTTTTGTATCCAAATCCGGCTTTAAACTTCTCCACAACAGTATCTCGGACCTGCCTGGTGTGTTCCTTGTTTTTCATGATGCTCTCTGCGCTTTAAACGGACCTCTGAGACTATCACAGTGCAGGTGCATTTATACGGAGACTTGATTACACACAGGTGGATTCTATTTATCATCATTAGTCATTTAGGTCAACATTGGATCATTCAGAGATCCTCACTGAACTTCTGGAGAGAGTTTGCTGCACTGAAAGTAAAGGGGCTGAATAATTTTGCACGCCCAATTTTTCAGTTTTTTATTTCAAAGTTTGAAATATCCAATAAATTTTGTTCCACTTCATGATTGTGTCCCACTTGTTGTTGATTCTTCACAAAAAAATACAGTTTTATATCTTTATGTTTGAAGCCTGAAATGTGGCAAAAGGTCGCAAAGTTCAAGGGGGCCGAAAACTTTTGCAAGGCACTGTATACTGAAATAGACTATTTTACCGCGACCGAGTGAAATAGTCTATTTCACTATATAATCAGTTTGTCACTGAGCAGTGCGGGGTGTACCATGATGGCCGTCCCCACCTTCTACCTGCAGGTTTCTCGCTATATTTACTATATTACGATAATAATAAAAATGTAATACTGTTATTCAGTATATAAGGGGAGTTTACTGCTAAAATAAATGTAAAATTCAAGACTTGCGTGGGTGTAAGAAGATGTCCGCCTCTGCTTCGTGTTCTGTCACATTAGGAAACCTATTGGAACGCATGGCGCATGCGCAGTAAGTTGTTCTCGTCCGAACTTCACTGCCGGTTGCAGAATCTGATAGGTAGTGGTTTTCTGATAGAACACCGGCTAAACGGCTGGCTTCTGTCGGACCGGCTGCCATACACATGGGCCGAATGCAAGTCGGTTTCTATTAAATCAGCTGGTTGACATTCGGCCCCTGTGTACTAGGCTTAAGGCCTTTGTTTACCTGAGGCGTATCAATGCATACCCCCTACAAGGACTGGGGTGTTCCATACATCTCCATGAAAGCAGTCCCATTCATGTCTACCGAGACACAACAGCTGCACAGACACAGTCGCCGCTCCTAATATGACATCCATGCCTGTGTACAGCCCTGAACACAGCCAAGCCAGTTCAGGGACATGCACCCGCACCCACCAAGATGTCATATTGGGAGCAACGGTCATGTCCGTTCAGCTGATGCGCCCCAATAGACATGAATGGGACTACTTGCATGGGGATGGACAGAAATTCTGCGTCTCCCCATGCGGGTAAACACGGCCCTCACACAGGCATAGGCATTGATACACCCCGTGCACTACACTGTACAACCTCAGTGCAAGGATTTCTTCCAGGCCCCAGGCTTTAGGTTGCTACGGAAACCTCTATAAGAACAGCAGGCTTTTTGTGTAGACTTCCTCGTCCTGGAGCCCATGTTTACCACGTGCCTCCTAAATCATGAGATTTCACATGATCAGATCTAGAGGCTAAAGAAAAATAACATTGCATGCTGACTTATCTCAGCTACTTTGAAAATATTTCGATAGCGTCAAGGTCCTTGTTCAAGAGTTAGAACAACATCTGATGTCTGCAACCTTGCTGACATAACATAAGATGAAAATAACAACTCCGCTGAAAGATGTATTCTTTTTTCTTTTTTTTAAAGGGTTAGTTCACCTTTACTGAAAAGCTGCTTATGCTAATGACGGACCAAAGCTGAATAACGACCTTGCTAAAAGTGTAGGCCATTTACATACAGCACCTCTTGAGGCCAGGCAATACTCTCAGAGATGGCATCATCCCATCCTGCCTTGTTGCTAGGACGTTGCTAGGACACTCCCAGCCAATTCACACTCCTTTGCATGTGCTCTCTTCTACCCTGTCAGAGTAGCTGTGAGCCCCGTAAATTTAGAGACAGAGAGGACTGTGGACAACACATCTGCGGGGGGGGGGTCCTGTCTAACAGTTCATGTTAAAAACAAGGACTAATGCCTCGTACACACGCAACGATTATCGGCCGACTTTTGTCCAGTGTTGTTGTGTTGGTTGAAATGTGCTCTAGACTGCACACAAATTTTCTCGGCCAACAAAAATCTACTTCAGAAGTGATGTCATGTGCTGGTTTACTTTCCGTGTGTTTTTTCATCTCTGAGCATGTCCAGTCTTGCTCATCAGATTTTTGTCTGCCGAAATCTGTACTGACTGATGAACAATCGGCCGTTCTCTTGACGGCCAACAAAAATTTTATAGCCTGCACACCAGATTTTATTCGGCCGAAAAGTCGGAGTCGGTTGTCGAAAGCATCATACCAACAAGCAGAAAATCAGCCGATCGGACGTTGGCCGAAAATTCACGGCCAACTATCGATGCGTGTGTACGAGGCTTTAGTTTTGCACACGTTTGCAAATACATGCGTAAGCTGCAGAGGCGAGGACAAGGCATCCCAATATTACCTGCAGTCCTAAAGGCCCGTACAAACGTACCGATTGTCGGCCGTAAATGTTCGGCCAACGTCCGATCGGCCGATTGTCGGCTTGTTAGTATGATGCTTCCGACAACCGACTGCGACTTTTCGGCCGAATAAAATCTGGTGTGCATGCTATAAAATTTTTGTTGGCCGTCAACAGAACGGCCGATTTTCCGTCAGTCAGTACAGATTTCGGCAGACAAAAATCTGATGAGCAAGACTGGGCATGCTCAGAGAAGAAAAAACACACGGAAAGTTAACCAGCACATGACATCACTTCTGAAGTTGTTTTTTGTTGGCCGAGAAAATTCGTGTGCAGTCTAGAGCACATTTCAACCAACACAACAACACTGGACAAAAGACGGCCGATAATCGTTGCGTGTGTACGAGGCTTTAGTTTTGCACACGTTTGCAAATACATGCGCAAGCTGCAGAGGCGAGGACAAGGCAACCCAGTATTACCTGCAGTCCTAACTCTACATTTTGAGAGCCAAAGTAGGAGCACATGTGATTTTAGCAGGTTCAGTATTATTGAGCCGCATGAAGGACAGATCATTCGATATGGACGGTGCCAACCCCACTTAGCCTCCATGAGTTTCACCTCAGTTGGCCTCATTGGTTGCATGGCACCGTTTGCCTGTAAAAGACAAGGCCTTGTAGTTGATAGCAAGCATTAGGACTGGGTAGTAAGTCCCCCTCCTCTTTGTTTTATAGATGAGGAGGACTGAACCAAGAAAAATAAAACTTCATTCTAGGACTCAACAGGACATTTCCTTATTTTGCTTTAGGTAACTTGTGCCGCAAATTGGCGTAATAAGGGGGGGGGGTGGGCATGAAATTCCTGAGCATGTCAGGTCAAGGATTGTATAATAGCCGCTCTTCGATTGCTAGGAGATAGAGTGGTAATTTACTTACAGAATAATTCCAGGCATGGTATATTTTTACATACTTACATTGTTCCAAGCTTGGGCAAATTTAAAAAAATATACTACAGCTGGAAATCCCTGTAGTAGACACGGCTAATCCAGTGATCTTGTTTCTGTGTCCTATGCTGAGCGGCCAGCCTGATGCATTGTGAACACAGGAGGTTGGTCACTTGGCACGGGGGGCCATTCAGAGGTTGCTTTGCATTTTCTCAATTAATGCAAAGTGTTCCCTGATTGGACTAGGTGAATAGGTGGGGAAGTAAGGTCCTACTCTGATGAAGGATCAGCAGTACTGCCCTATGAAAATATAGTGTAAAAAGTGAAAGATCCAACAATAACGATTCCTGTCCAATATTTTCTCCATTAGGTCCCAAATTTCCAAGAAAACTTTTTCCACAAAATGTCCTCTTGTGTAATCCCCCACCATAAAGTCAAAGTCCCTCGGATGAATAGAGGAGGCTTACTAGAATTTTTTGACTCCTCATTGCTAATGGAGTCATGCAAGGCTTTTTCCAATACAATCCCAGGCTGTGGTGCATTTTCAGTGAACACTCCTTATATCCTCAGGTAGGTTGTTTAACACCTCCCCACATACTACACCATGGGATTTTCTTTTTCCTTATAAAAATACGGTGGAGTGGAGCAACCTACCTAAAGATATAAGGAGTGTTCCTTGAAAAGGCATGACTCAATTAACACCAAGGAGTCAAAAAATTCTAGTACGCCTCCTCTATTCATCCGAGGGACATTAACTTTTTGGGGGTGGAGTACACAAGAGGACATTTGTGGAAAAGCAAGTTTTCTTGGAAATATGGGACTTTATGGAGAAAGTTTTGGAGAGGAATTGTTATTGTTAAAATTGTGGATCTTATTTTTTTTACACTATATTTTCATAGGGCAGTACTACTGATCATTTATCAAGGTGATAAAGTCCAACAATCTCAACAATAACAATTCCAGTCCAAAATTTTCTACATAAAGCCCTTTATTTCCAAGAAAACTTGTTTTCCCACTTGTCCTCTTGTGTACTCCACCACCATAAAGTTCACCGACATTAAGTCATCGCCCTCGTATGAATAGAGAGGGCTTACTAGAACTTTTTGACTCCTCATTGCTAATGGGAGTCATGCAAGGCTTTTTCCAATACAATCCCAGGCTGCGGTGCATTTTCGAGGAACACTCCTTATATCCTCAGGTAGATTGTTGAACACCACCCCACGTACTACATCATTGGATTTTCTTTTTCCTTAAAAATACAGTGGAGTGGAGCAACCTACCTAAAGATATAAGGAGTGTTCCTTGAAAAGGCATGACTCAATTAACACCAAGGAGTCAAAAAATTCTAGTAAGCCTCCTCTATTCATCCGAGGGACATTGACTTTATGGGGGTGGAGTACACAAGAGGACCTTTGTGGAAAAGCACATTTTCTTGGAAATATGGGACTTTATGGAGAAGGTTTTAGACTGGAATCGTTATTGTTGAGATTGTGGATCTTATTTTTTTTACACTATATTTTCATAGGGTAGTTCTACTGATCCTTTACCAAAGTGATAAAGTCCAACAAGCTCAACAATACCAATTCCAGTCCAAAATTTTCTACATAAAGCCCTATATTTCCAAGAAAACGTATTTTCCCATTAATATTCTCTTGTGTACTCCACCACCATAAAGTCATTGTCCCTCGTATGAATAAAGGAGGCTTACCAGAATTTTTTAACTCCTTATTGCTAATTAAGTCATGCAAGGCTTTTTCCAATACAATCCCAGGCTTTTTCCTTATAAAAATACGGTGGAGATAAAGAAAATCCCATAGTGTAGTACGTTCTATTTCATATGAGAAGTGGGAAGGTGTTAAGCAACCTACCTAAAGATATAAGGCGTGTTCCTTGAAAAGGCACCACAGTCGGTGATTGTATTGGAAAAAGTCTTGCATAACTCAATGAGCACCGAGGAGTCAAAAAATTCTAGTAAGCCTCCTCTATTTATCCGAGGGACATTGACTTTATGGGGGTGGAGTACACAAGAGGACCTTTGTGGAAAAGCAAGCTTTCTTGGAAATATGGGACTTTATGGAGAAAGTTTTAGACTGGAATCGTTATTGTTGAGATTGTGGATCTTATTTTTTTTACACTATATTTTCATAGGGTAGTCCTACTGATCCTTTATCAAAGTGATAAAGTCCAACAATCTCAACAATAACAATTCCAGTCTAAAATTTTCTACATAAAGCCCTATATTTCCAAGAAAACTTGTTTTCCCATTAATGTCCTCTTGTGTACTCCACCACCATAAAGTTCATCGCCAAGAAGTCATCGCCCTCGTATGAATAGAGGAGGTCTACCAGAATTTTTTGACTCCTCATTGCTAATTAAGTCATGCAAGGCTTTTTCCAGTACAATCCCAGGCTGTGGTGCATTTTCAGTGAACACTCCTTATATCCTCAGGTAGATTGTTGAACACCACCCCACATACTACACCATGGGATAGGTTCTCAGATAGGTTGTTTAACACCTCCTCACTTCTCATATGAAGTAGAACGTACTACACGATGGGATTTTCTTTTTTCTTAAAAATTATACGGTGGAGTGGAGATAAAGAAAATCCCATAGTGCAGTATTTATCAGCGGGCCCCGATGTCCACTGGCACCCGTTGATTGTTCGGTAAACTGACAGAATGGCAGTCTACCAATGTAAAAAAGGCAGATTGCCCTTCTGTCAGTACAGAAGGCATGGATCCTGTGTTCCTGTAAAGCAGAAACACCGATCCATGCCTTCCCCTAGTAAAAGCACCTCCCCCACTACACTGAAACACTAGCTAGGCACAGTTAACCCTTTGATCAACCCTGATGTTAATCCCTTCCCACCCAGTGTCATTAGTACAGTGACAGTGCATATTTCTAGCACTGATCACTGTAATAACGTCTCTGGTTCCCAAAAAGTGTTAGTTAGGTATCCGATTGGTCAGCCACAATAAGGTCGCTGATGGCCGCCAATACCAATTAAAAAAAAAATATATATATGTATACCCCATAGTTTATAGATGCTATAACTTTTGTGCAAACCAATCAATATACGCTTATTGGGATTTTGTTTACCAAAAATATGTGGCAGAATACAAACTGGCCTAAAAATGATGAAGAAATTGGATTTTTCTTTCCTTCTTTTTATTGGATGCTTTTTAGAGCAGAAAGTAAAAAAATAAAAAAAAGAAGATACACATATTACATGCGATCTCCGCAAACGCAGAAATGTGAACCGGCCCTTAGAGTTCCACAGGAGGTCTGGTGCAAAAATTTTTTCTCTTGCTCAGACGTTTATGGTGACACCTTACATGTGTGGTGTGATTGCGGTTTACATATGAATGCGGGACCTACAGACATGTTTGCATTTGTGCGTGAGCCTCCGGGCCTCTCAACTTTTCACACTACCCAAACCCTCCCTAAAAGCCTTCAGTCCCCCTCAGTACTCAGCAGCCTCCTACAGTGCCCCCAATAGTGTCCCAGAGTGCCCTAAGCCCCAGCAGTGCCTTCCAGTCTCCACATTGCCCTTGAAAACCTAGCCTCCTAGGGAAACCACAAGCCCCCCTCCAGACATCCCATTCCCACAGATCTCCTCCCTCAAGCTCCCTCCAGAAATCTCCTCCTAGCCAACTGATTTTCACTTCTTTACCTGCAGTCCATGGTGTCCGCGGCTGCAGTGTCCTGTCCCAGCATGCACCGATGGTGTCTCCTCTCAGATCCTCTCGGTCAGCAGACCTATAGTCTCCGCCCACCTTGCCCCGGCAGCCATGTAGTGAATTGAAGGGCTCCCGGCCGGCCGCGGAGAGTCCGGGTGAGCGGCATGGTTTAAAGGAGCAGCCCGGTGGTTGCCTTTGACATGCCGGCGATGCCGCCCAGTGGCCTGCCCCACCGGGCATGTGCCCGGTGTGCCCAATGGCTAGTCCGGGCCTGAATACCACCAAAAGAAAGCTCTACATATGGGAAAAATGACAAACATTTTATTTGGGTACAGTGTTGCAGGACCGCACAATTGTCAGTTAAAGTAAACAACATTCATCAAATCATTGAATGCACTGAAAATTTTTGTACGAAAGTTTGAACACATTTTTTGTTCTAACATCTGTTCAAAAATCTACTGGTGTATGGCCTTTACATGTATCACATCTTTAGCAACCTGGGGAAGCAAGCTGGGATTCTTTACCCCTTCCTGTCCAGCCCTGGCATTCCTTTAACAGCGTCTGTGCACCTGGGGGGGGGGGGGGGGGGCAGGAAGGCTCAGTCAACCACGTGACCACTGATTGGCTGTCACAGTGGGTCACATGATCAGGAGCCGTTCCTGCCAACTCCTAATCATTAGTATGGACCAAGAGCTGTGTTTACAGCTCGGCCACTGTGCTAGGGCTCAGTGAGCCCACTCTCAGCACAGAAAGCTTTGTCACCCATGGATGCATATGTGCGGCCCATGGGCATTTAGGCCCACCCACTTTGCTGCCAACTATATGTGTTACGTGGGCAGCAAGAGTTTATAAGTCCCGTATTTGCACTGGGCTCATCCGACTGCGGCTTACAGTTCCCTATTCTTAGCTTAGAAGGAAAAAGGTCAATGTGCCGAGCAAACACCGTACAATAGAAGGATATGATGAATGGCTGCCTGGAGGCACACAGGGGGTTAAAAAGCATGACTAAACCCATATGGTCAAAGACCGGGTCAGATTTCCTTCTTCTATTGTACGATCGGGAAACTTCATCCATCGATTGGTCATTCTGCCTCTGCTGGGTTTGCAGCATGACTAACAAGTCTCAGGAATAATAATAGGAAGCACTGTAACAAAATATAACCCGGCCGGGATCTGAAACCGGGCATTCTAATCCGGGGAAAAAAAACTCTTAGTGCCCATTTACACCGCAAAAATTGCCTTCAGATCCGTTCCGGAGGCGTTTCTGCATGAGCGTTTTTAACCACTTCTGGACCGGCAGATTTTCCCCCTTAATAACCAGGCCATCTTTTGCGATTCGGCACTGCGTTATTTTAACGGACAATTTCGCGGTCGTGTGATGCTGTACCTACATAAAATTGTTGTCCTTTTTTCCCCCCACATATAGAGCTTTCTTTTGGTGGTATTTGATCATCTGTGTGATTTTTATTTTTTGCGCTATAAACAAATAAAGAGCGACAATTCTGAATAAAAATAAAAAAATAATATTTTTCACATTCTGCTATACAACATTCCCAAAAAAAAAAAAAAAAAAATTGAAAAAAATCAAATTTTTTTAACATTTTAGGCAAATTTGTTTTCTGCTACATATTTTTGTTAAAAAAAAAAAAAAAAAAAAAAAAAAACCGCAATAAGCGTATTTTCATTGGTTTGCACAAAAGTTATTGCGTCTAACTACAGGAAAGATTTATGTAATTTATGTTGTTGTTTTTTTTTTTTACTATTAATGGTGGCGATCTGCGATTTTTTGTGGGACTGCGACATTGCGGCGGACAGATCGGACCCTTGACTGACATTTTTGATACTTTTGGGGGACCAGTGACATTACTACAGTAATCAGTGCTAAAAATATGCACTGTTACTGTACTAATGACACTGACAGGGAAGGGGTTAATACTGTGGTTGATCCAGGGGTTAAATGTGTACCTAGGGGCGTGTTTTAACTGTATGGGGGTGGGGCTTATGAAATGACCACAGAGACCTGTGATCCTATATAGAAGGATCACAGGCGCTCTGTGATCATTCCAGAGAGAACGGTCAGCTGTGTTTACAACAGCTGACCGTTCTTCTCTCTCAGCGGGGAACGATCGCAGGTGTCAGACGGCAATTGAAGCCGCCGGCCCCGTGCATTGGTGTCCCTGCTGACGAGTGGGGGCGGGAGCATGCCGCTGGCGGTGCGCGCTTGCCCCCTAGCTGCAGGCTCGCGACTGACGTTGGTTCGCACATGAGGGGCTGCCTGCCGCAGTATAACTGCGGCGGGCGGTCCGGAAGCGGTTAAGGATTTCCAGTTGGTTTTTTTCCCCTTTTTTCCTGTCTCCCCCCCCCCCCACTGTACTGGAGTTGGTGCGTTTTTGATGCTTTTTTTACTGCATTCCAGTACGGTTCTGTGCAGAAAAAAAAGCAGCATGTTGTACCATTTCTGGAACTGAAAAGCACTGGCACGCACTGCGCTGGTGTGAACTATGCCTTAGGAACCCGTATAATCTACTTTCTATGCAATGTGGAATAAAAACAGCAGTGCACTACATGTGGTGCGAATTTGGTTTCGGGTTTATTACAGGTTTAACCACTTGCTGACCACCCGCCGTGTTTTTACTGCGGCAGTGTGGCTCTATGGCACGCCTGCCACATCTTTACATTGACCCCCCCCCCCAGCGATGTGCAGATCCCAGTGTAAACCGCAGTGCGATGTGGAAACCAGCACTGAATCGCAGGGCTTCCTGCATCGCACCAGTGTGAACCGAGACTACAGCCGACCTTCCATGCCAAACTAAAGGCCCCCCTTTTTTTTTTTGCAAGCCCCCTGCCAACCCCAACAAAAATGTCATTAAAAAGCCATTTATAGGCAAACCGCAAGAAAAATGTAATCTCTCTGCTGTGGCCTCCGGTGCGTCCAGGAAGCACCAGGGACATCACCGCATCTTCCTGCAGAGAAAGGAACTCGAAATCCCACAAGAATGCCCCCCAGGCCTCGCAAGAGTGCGTTCTCTTGGGACTTCAAGGAGGCAGCTAAGCTTGTCATACACTATATGATCGGATTGTACAATCTCCTTTAGATTTTTTTAAAGCCAGTTCACACCATAGAAACGCAGTCCGGATGTGTCCCGGATACCTTTCTGCATATGCAGTTTTTAATGCATTTTCAATGCGTTTTTGATGTGTTCCTGTGCCTTGTTTCCCTCTCTTTTTTCTTCACCTTAAGGGTCCATTCACACTAGCGCGACTTGTCAGGCGACTTGGTCCCCTGACAAGTCACGGTTGGTCGCTCGCCATTGAATAGTACAGGACCCGTTCTAATAGGAGCGACACAAGTCGCTCCGACTTAGAAAAAGGGTCCTGTACTACTTTGGGGCGACCTGGAGGCGACTTACATTGACTTCAATTATATGAATATGTGCACCGCGACTTCACAGGTCGCCCCAGCGAGTCGTGTCGCGCCAGTGTGAATGGGCGCTAAATAAGGATGTGTGTTCCAATGCATTTTTGATGCATTTTACAGAGTTCCAATACAGTTCAGTGCAGAAAAAATGCAGCATGTTCTACTTTTTTTACTGGAACAAACTGGGGTGAACTTGCCATTGAAAACCATATGACCTACTATCCATGCATTTTTGATGCAGAAAAAAAAAAAAAAAAAAAAAAAAAAAGCAAAAGCAGCACCATTTTGCGTTTAAAAAAAATTCCCTGACCCTCTCCAAATACGCAGGCACAAAAAATGTATCAATGAGAACGTGTTCCATAGGAACGCATGGTAAATATAATGCCCTGCGTTTCTGCAAAAAACATGAAAAAAAAAAAAATGCACTGGTGTGCATTGAGCCTAAAGCTATGTAATACGGAGGACACACAATCTATCCAACCAATCTGTATCCACATAGTTGATGGTAGATATGAAGGAGATTGCAGAATCAGATTGTTACGTATATGGGGATCTTAAGGCTGACCATACAGTTTACAATCATCTTTAGACCTACCATCAACTATACACAGCAAGGGCCTTCCATGATTAAACAACTCGTTGAATTGATTGTTTAGGCTTGTCTTCATACTGCATAGTTTTGTAACACTAAAGAAGATTGTACAATCAGATTGTAAAGTGTATGGTCACCTTAAGATTTTTCGCTCAGCCCCACAGACTGAATGAAAGCAACTTACTAATTCCCCCATCCATTGTAAACAGCATGGATGGAGGGATCGTCCCTTCTGGCTATTGTATTCGGACACCCAGCACCTGCAGTTGTCAGAATACCCCAACAGTGGCTGCATTTGATTGGACCCCATCTGGCGTCAAATAACAGACCCTCGTTCAGTGCCACATTATGGACCCCTCCCTCTTATCCGGGGCCAAATAACGTACAGCAATTCAGCACCACATAACAGACCCTTATCCGGTGTCAAGTAATGCACCCCCCCCCTCATCTTGGCACCAAATAACGGACCCTCCTTCAGCGGCACATAACAGACCCTCATCCAGTGTCAAGTAATGGACCCCCCCATCCAGTACGAAGTAATGGACCCCCCATCCAGTACGAAGTAATGGACCCCCCATCCAGTACGAAGTAATGGACCCCCCCCCTTCATCTTGGCACCAAATAACGGACCCTCCTTCAGCGCCACATAATAGATCCTCATCCGGTGCCCTAACAACGGACCCCCGGCCCCCCTCCAATATGGCGTCAAATAACAGACCCTTGTTCAGCGCCTTATGGACCCTTATCTGGTGCCAAATAACGGTCCCTTCCCTCCCATCCGGGGCCAAATAACGGACACCTATTCAGCGTCAAATAACGGACTCCCCCAACCAAATAACGGACCCCCGTGTAATGCCACATAATGGACCCTCATCCGGTGTCAAATAATGGACCCTCCTCCATCCAGTACAAAATAATGGACCCCCCCATCTTTGCACAAAATAACAGACCCTCCTTCAGCGCCACATAATAGATCCTTATCCGGTGCCAAATAACGGACCCCTGGCCCCCCTCCAATATGGCACCAAATAATGGACCCTCGTTCAGCGCCACATATTAGACCCCCATACAGTGCCAAATAGCAGACCACCTCCTCCCATCCTCCAGTGCCAAATAGTGGACCCAATCCTCCCATCCTGCGCCAAATAGCGGACCCTGTTTAACACCACATAACAGATCCTTATCCGGTGTCAAATAACGAACCCCTATTCAGTACGAATTAACGGACACCCCCCCTCCCATCCAGCACCAAATAATGAACCCTCACCCGGTGTCAAATAATGGACCCCTCATCCTATCCAGTGCCAAATAACAGACCCCTCATCCCATTCAGTGCCAAACAATGAACCTTCACCCCGGTGTCAAATAATGGACCCCTCATCCTATCCAGTGCCAAATAACGGAACCCCTCATCCCACCCAGTGCCAAATAACAGACCCCCCTCATCCCATCCAGTGCCAAACAACAGACCCCCGTCATCCCACCCAGTGCCAAATAACAGACCCCCTCATCCCACCCAGTGCCAAATAACAGACCCCCCTCATCCCATCCAGTGCCAAACAACAGACCCCCCTCATCCCATCCAGTGCCAAACAACAGACCCCCCTCATCCCACCCAGTGCCAAATAACAGACCCCCTCATCCCATCCAGTGCCAAATAACAGACCCCCCCCCTCATCCCACCCAGTGCCAAATAACAGACCCCCCCTCATCCCACCCAGTGCCAAATAACAGACCCCCCCTCATCCCACCCAGTGCCAAATAACAGACCCCCTCATCCCACCCAGTGCCAAATAACAGACCCCCTCATTCCACCCAGTGCCAAATAACAGACCCCCTCATCCCACCCAGTGCCAAATACCAGACCCCCTCATCCCACCCAGTGCCAAATAACAGACCCCCTCATCCCACCCAGTGCCAAATAACAGACCCCCTCATTCCACCCAGTGCCAAATAACAGACCCCCCTCATCCCATCCAGTGCCAAATAACAGACCCCCCTCATCCCATCCAGTGCCAAATAACAGACCCCTCATCCCAACCAGTGCCAAATAACAGACCCCCTCATCCCACCCAGTGCCAAATAACAGACCCCCTCATTCCATCCAGTGCCAAATAACAGACCCCCCTCATCCCATCCAGTGCCAAATAACAGACCCCCTCATCCCACCCAGTGCCAAATAAACAGACCCCCTCATCCCACCCAGTGCCAAATAACAGACCCCCCCCCCCCTCATCCCACCCAGTGCCAAATAACAGACCCCCTCATCCCATCCAGTGCCAAATAATGTATGGTCAGCTTTAGGTGAAAGGTAGCATGCAAAATACAGTAACCAATCAGAATCTGCTATTGGGTAACCTGATTAAGCGCGGTAACACAAACCAACCAATCACATTACTGCTCTTTATTAAACAAGCCTCTATACAAAGAGCCTGTAGCACAATCAATGGATGGCTCAGACATCTGTAGTAGTTAGGAAATCGGAGCTGCTCATCTCTCTCGGGGGATTGTGTGACATCACTGGGCTGGGAACACGACTTCCTTATCTATCCATGCAGCCCACCGTCTGAGCACATGGCCTCCGATTCCACGCCAGATACACCGCCCTTTATCCCGTATTAGAGTAAAATACAGCTTGGTGCAATCGGCGACTACAACCTTGAATACCCCCAACACACAGCAACTGATAGACCCTCGCTTCATTCCTTCACAAGAGAGGGTGGAAAGGGAGGGGGGGGGGGTTGTGCTTTAATTAAATCCTCTCCCATTGTACAAAGGTGTCAGAGTCAATCAAGCAGTCACTGTCAGAGCCGAATGACAGCGCTCCCCCTACAACCAGAGGTCTCGTTCCTCTCGTAGGCCCGAATAACGGACCCCCTACCCAGTCCAGTGTCACATAACAGACCCCTTGTCTGGCACCACCCGGGAACCACATAACAGACCCTCATCCAGTGCCAAATAAGGCCCCACGAACCTCGTCACTATATACCGTACCTTCCATCCGTTGCCAAACAACGGATCCCCCCCCTCGTTGGGCGCCACATAACAGGCCCTCATCCAGTGCCAAATAAAGGGCCCGCGAACCGCGTCCCCATATACCGGACCTTCCATCCGTTGCCAAACAACGGACCCCCATCCTCGTCGGGCGCCACATAACAGGCCCTAATCCAATGCCAAATAACAGCCCCCCCAACTTCTCCCTGTCCAACTCCACATCCAGTGCCAAATAATGGATCCCCACTGCCAATACCAGATTTACAGACCCCCACTTCCAATGCCAGATTTATGGACCCCCCACTTCCATTGCCAGATAACGGACCCCCACTTCCAATGCCAGATAACGGACCCCCACTTCCAATGCCAGATTTATGGACCTCCACTTCCAATGCCAGATAACGGACCCCCCCTTTCCAATGCCAGATAACAGACCCCCCCCTTTCCAATGCCAGATAGCGGACCCCCACTTCCAATGCCAGATAACGGACCCCCACTTCCAATGCCAGGTAACAGACCCCCACTTCCAATGCCAGGTAACAGACCCCCACTTCCAATGCCAGGTAACAGACCCCCACTTACAATGCCAGGTAACAGACCCCCACTTACAATGCCAGGTAACAGACCCCCACTTACAATGCCAGGTAACAGACCCCCACTTCCAATGCCAGGTAACAGACCCCCACTTACAATGCCAGGTAACAGACCCCCACTTACAATGCCAGGTAACAGACCCCCACTTACAATGCCAGGTAACAGACCCCCACTTACAATGCCAAGTAACAGACCCCCACTTACAATGCCAAGTAACAGACCCCCACTTACAATGCCAGGTAACAGACCCCCACTTACAATGCCAGGTAACAGACCCCCACTTACAATGCCAGGTAACAGACCCCCACTTCCAATGCCAGGTAACAGACCCCCACTTACAATGCCAGGTAACAGACCCCCACTTACAATGCCAGGTAACAGACCCCCACTTACAATGCCAGATAACAGACCCCCACTTCCAATGCCAGATAACAGACCCCCACTTCCAATGCCAGGTAACAGACCCCCACTCAGAAATTATACACTTTTTTCCAGCTGGAATCCAGACAATGAAGCCCGGGAGGGGCATCAAGTTTCCAAAATTTCCACTTAAGCTGGTTCACATTAGACCGTCTGAACCACCGTAAGAAAGACATTAGTGTGAGAGGCAGCTGCTGCAGAAGCTCATTAAAAAATGCCTGCAGTCTGCGAAACACAAGACTAAAACTGGCCATACACTGTACAATCTGATTGCACAATCTCCTTTAGATCCACCATCAACTAATTAGTATAAGGGCCTGCCTGACTGGATACCAATTGAACGGCTTGTTTAGATTTGTGCTTATATTACATATTTTGGTAAATCTAAGATCAGTTTTACAGTCTGTTTGTATAGAGTGTGGCCACCTTTGGGGGGCACCATACACATTGCAATCTGACTAAACAATCTTTATACAATCATCTTTAGATCCCTCAATATTATGTAATAAGAGGACTTACCTAATCTATTCAATCAATCTCTATCCAATTAGGCAGACCTTGTATGACATAGGTGGTGGTAGATCGAAAGGTCACCCTACATGTTACAATCAACCTTAGATTTAATAAATCTATTTATATTGGAGGATCTACCTAAGCTATCCAATCAATCTGTATCCAAGTATGCCGGACCTTTCACTACATAGCTGTTGGTAGATCTAAAGGAGGATTGTACAATCAAGATTGTAACGTGTGAGGTGAGCTTAAAATCAAGATTGTAAGGTGTGGCCAGCTGAAGATCCACCATCAGCTATGTAGTCCAGGGGCCTGCCTGATTTCATACAATTTGAATGAATTGTTTAGATTAGTCCTCATAATTGGGAACTCTAATGGGTTCCATTTAAACCAATGAGCTGCACTCAACTTAATGGCTGCTGGAGTGAATTGTATAGTCAAATTGTATAGTGTATAGCCAGCTTTAGTACATTTATAAAATTGCCCTTAAGGTCACCATACACTATACAATACAATACCAAAGTAAAATAAAAGAACACAAAATAAAACATAAAATAAAAAGAAATAACAAGAAATAAGATAAAATACAATACCAAAACCATAAATGACAAACCTAAACCCATTCAGATAGTATCAAGTATCAAATCAGGCAGGCTCATGCTCTACGGATTTGATGGTCGATCTAAAGAAGATCAGCTTGTATAGTGTATGGTCACCTCTAAGGCCAGGTTCACCCTTCGGCGTCCTGAAGAGTTTTTTGGGTGTGTTTGTACACCCGTTTTTTGAGCGTTTTTGTCGTAACCAGTGCAAAGCTAGGCACTAGAAGGTGAGCCAAGAAATTGCACAAAAAAGTTGTTTTCCCATTGAAATCTATAAGAACCAAAAACACACAACTCTATGCCAAAGAAGCGCATCTACTTTTTTTTCGAGAGGCAACCTTCAAGCGGCACGACGCTCAGGTGTGAATGGCACCATTGAGTAGAATGAGGACTCTCGATGTTGAGCATTGAAGCGTTTCTGAACACACACGTTAGCCCTCAACCTTGTCTCCTGAAAGCCTACCACCTCATGCCCTCAACACCTACCATCACCCACCAGCCCTCAAATCCTACCAGCTCCAGCCCTCAAATCCTACCAGCTCCAGCCCTCACCACCTACCACCTCGTGCCCTCACCACCTACCACCTCGTGCCCTCACCACCTACCACCTCCAGCCCTCAACACCTACCACACCATGCCCTCAACACCTACCACACCATGCCCTCAACACCTACCACACCGTGCCCTCAACACCTACCACACCGTGCCTTCAACACCTACCACACCGTGCCCTCAACACCTACCACACCGTGCCTTCAACACCTACCACACCGTGCCTTCAACACCTACCACACCGTGCCCTCAACACCTACCACACCGTGCCCTCAACACCTACCACCTCCAGCCCTCAACACCTACCACCTCCAGCCCTCAACACCTACCACCTCCAGCCCTCAACACCTACCACACCATGCCCTCAACACCTACCACACCATGCCCTCAACACCTACCACACCATGCCCTCAACACCTACCACACCATGCCCTCAACACCTACCACACCATGCCCTCAACACCTACCACACTGTGCCTTCAACACCTACCACACCGTGCCTTCAACACCTACCACACCGTGCCTTCAACACCTACCACACCGTGCCCTCAACACCTACCACCTCAACCAACATCATCCCCCAAAAACATTTCCCATCACCACAAAAACAAGCCATATGAACCTAGGAACTGTATCATGGTGATTTTTATCACTTACATCTGGAACATGACCTCGTTGAGGAACACACCATCCACCAAAGCCACATATTCGTCCAGCAAGGTCCCTTTTCCTTTGACCAGAACTCCAAAAGTCTTGATCTGCGGAAAAAGAGATGCCGTTATTACCGACATAGCAGCACATGGATCCGTGAGCGCCTGGCCCCCCCCTTCCAAGAACGACTAAGACGAATGAAAAAAAAGAAGGACTGCTTACCCAGCTCACCAGAGGGCTGCTCATAAAATTCTCCAAGATGGGAGTAAAGATATTATTCTCCATTTTTTAAAATAAAAAAATAACAGTAAAAAAAAATATTTATATAATCCTGAAAAAGGGGTCCTATGGCACAAGGCTCATCCAGTGTCCAGCATGCGGCAAAGCCATAGGATGCGATCAAACCAAGCGAGGAAGCGATAAATCCAAACCCAACATTGGAAGCACTTGTAGGAAGGAACGTCAGGGGTTCAAACGCGGTCTCCCCTCTTGCGAAAGAAGCCACATTGTAATGGTAGAGGTGCTGGATTCCCCCTCCCTCCGGTCTCTGCAGTAGAGCAGGACTAGGGTCTGCATGCAGTACTAGGAGGAGGCATCATCTGGAGGATGCAAGGGGGGAGGTATAGGAGGGGTGGAGGGGAGGCAGACAGGGCTCTCCAGTCTTCAGCCGATCTGGAAGGGAAGAGAGAAAAAAAAAAAAAAAAGGGAAAATGTAGGCAAGCGCAGTGGAGCCTCATCCACTGTAAACCTTCTAATGAGTAGACGTGACGCCTCCTCACCCGCACAGCTCAATACTATAACCAGCCATGTGCAAGGGAAAAAAATTTTGGCAAATTTTGCCAATTTTTAAATTTTTTTTTTTTTTTTACAATAGATTTTTTTTTTTTTTTTTTACATCAGCCCCCTCCCTTAATCCCTGCCAATGTTATTCCTCCTCCCCGGCATCCCTTGTGCCGTTACTTTCCATTATTGCGTCTTGTCGGAGAAAAGGGCGAATCGTGCGCTCAGGCTGGGGGGCGCTTTTAATGGATGGGGTGACGTCTTCCCGGAGCGCAAAAATGAAAATTGCAATAGAAGACGACCCCCCCCCCCCTGCCTGTTCAAGTCTCACAGGGAGGATGTGTAAAAAATGAAGGAGGAGGGGAAGCGGGGACGATGCGTGCAACTGGCAGACTGAACAATCTCAGTGTTGGTAGCCCTCAGCAGGAAAAGGATTTTTTTTTTTTTTTTTTTTTTTTTATATTCCCCTCCCCCCCCCACCAACCATGATCCAGATCTGCACCTCAGCCTGCAGCACATTAACCCATTCCCTGATGGCTCCAGCAACGGCGGCGTGCATTTCCTGGACGGCAGAGCACGCAAATCGATTTACCGGCTACGTTCAAGAGACAAAGAGCTGCGATGGACATAAAAAAGAGAAATAAAGTGAATAATGATATTTAAAGAGATCCAATAGGGGGGGCTCAGTGCGATTTTCTAAAAGAACGCAGGGCAGCGGAGAGAAATCGCGCCTTGATCGCACTTTCAATTTGCAACATGATGTGAATGTACAATGTATATGTAAAGCGCTGCGTAAATTGACATCGCTATATAAGTACCTGAAATAAATAAAATAAATAAAATAAATGGCAGTATTTTCCCGCAGCTTTGTACGCACCCTGCGCTTTAACCACTTCTGGACCGGAAAACTTTCCCCCCTTAATGACCAGGCCATATTTTGCGATTCGGCACTGCGTTACTTTAACGGACAATTGCGCGGTCATGCGACGCTGTACCCAAATAAAATGTATGTCCTTTTTTTTCCCGCAAATAGAGCTTTCTTTCTGTGGTATTTGATCACCGGTGCGATTTTTATTCTTTGCACTATAATCAAAAAAAGAGCGACAATTCTGAAAAAAAAAAAAACAATATTTTTCACTTTCTGCTATATAGCATTCCCAAAAAAAAATTTAAAAATCAAAAATTTTTTAACATTTTAGGCCAATTTGTTTTCTGCTACATACTTTTGGTAAAAAAAAAAAATCGCAATAAGCGTATTTTGGTTTGCGCAAATGTTATCGCGTCTACTAACTACGGGAAAGATTTATGTCATTTGTTTATTTTTTTAGCAATGGCGGCGATCTGCGATTTTTTGCGGGTCTGCGACATTGCGGCGGACATATCCTAACTGACATTTTTGACACTTTTGGGGGACCAGTGACATTACTACAGTAATCAGTGCTAAAAATATGCACTGGTACTGTAATAATGACACTAGCAGAGAAGGGGTTAACATTATGGGTGATCAAGGGGTTAAATGTGAGCCTAGGGGAGTGATTCTAACTGTAAGGGGCCTGGCTTCTGAAATTACCATAGAGATCTGTGATCCTATATAGAAGGATCACAGGGGCTCTGTGATCATTCCAGAGAGAAGAACGGTCAGCTGTGTTTACAACAGCCGACCGTTCTTCTCTCTCAGCGGGGAACGATCGTGGGTGTCAGGCGACAATCGGAGCCACCGACCCGCTGCATCGGCTTCCCCGCTGCTGAGTGGGGGCGGGAGCATGCCACCCTCTAGCTCCCTGCTATGTTGGTTTGCCTGGGAGAGCCACACTGCCGCAGTAAATACACGGCGTGTGGTCGGCAACCAGTTAAAGAGATCCAATATGGAAGGGCTCAGTGCGATTTTCTAAAAGAGCGCAGGACGCTGCAAGGGCAGCAGAGCGCAATCGCGCCTTGATCGCACTTGAAACGCAGCTGCGGGGGGGGGGGGGAAATCTGCAACATGTCAGTACTTCCCCTGCAGCTCCCAGTGTTTGTACGCACCCTGCGCTTTAAGAAAACATGATATGCGATTTTAGGGACGGTGCACGCTAGAAATCGCATGTGATTCGCACCGCATTGCTGTGCAGATCACATGAGATGTCTGTGCGATGCGATTTCAGCTATACAAACTGTATGGCTAAAATCGCATCGCATTCGCACCAGAATGGCGCAGGACCCTTTTTTTTTGGTCTGCACTGGATAAGGATCGCATGCCTGTTCACATCTATGCGATCCGATTCCTGCACCATTTCACAGTTCGCACTGCAATCTGCGAACCGATCTGGGGGGTGTCATTAACTTTACAATGACACTCCCAGCGATTCGCAGATCTCAGTGTGAACCACTGTGCGATTCAGGTGCGATTGAATCACAGGGTTTCCCGTATCGCACCAGTTTGAACCGGGCCACACCACATGCGTTCCAGTGATTTTTTTTTTTCTGTATCCAAAACGCATGGAAAGTAGGTTACATGTTTTTCAGTGGCATAGTTCACACCAGTGCGTTCTGGTTCCAGAAAAAAAAGAAGAACATGCTGCATTTTTCCCGCACAGAACTGTATTGGAACACAGTAAAATGCATCAAAAACGCACCTACTTTAAAAACGCACTGAACCCCAGTAAAGTGGAAAAAAATTAGATAAATAGAAGAAAAAAGCATCTGGAAACGTGTCAAAAACGCTCAGCAATACATCAAAAATGCGTAAAAAACGTGCATCCAGAACAGATATAGAGGGCGCTTAGGGCTGGTTCACACCACAAAAACGCACTCCAGAACCATTCCAGGTGAGTTTCTGCATGCAAGTTTTTAATGCATTTTTGATGCGTTCCAGGTGCTTTTTTTTCTGTTTTTGTTTTCCATTGTTCCAGATCATTCATGTGCATTTTTGATGCATTCCGGGCCGTTTTTTTAAGCATTTTACTGCGTTCCTTTACAGTCCAGTGTAGGAAAAATGCAGCATTTTCTACTTTTTATTCTGGAACTGCAAGCCAAAAACTATATAACCTAATTTCCATGCGTTTTTGATGCAGAAAAAAAAACACACTGGGCTGCATGTGGTGTGAACAATATGCGTTTACTTAAGCAGTCTACATTTTTCTATATTATTATTATTATTATTCTATTTTTCTAAAGCAATTCCTGTACAATTCACATGCAATTCAGGGCTGGTTCACACCACAAAAACGCACTCCAGATCCGGTCCGGATGCGTTTCTGCATGCGCGTTTTTAACACATTTTTTTGGCACATTCTGGTGCATTTCTTATGCGTTTCTAGATGTATTCCAGATGGTATTTTTTCTTCTTTTTCCTATTTTTTTTTTTTCACAGTTTTTTTTATTCTTTCCAGTGCATTCCAGTACATTTTTAATACATTTTACCACGTTCCAGTACAGTCCAGTGCAGGAAAAATGCAGCATGTTCTACTTTTTTCTCTGGAACGCACTGGTGTGAACTATGCCATTGGAAACCATATAACCTACTTTCCATGCGTTTTTTGATGCAGAAAAGCACGCACTGGACTGCATGTGGTGTGAACTGGCCCTTAGAAAACACGATATGCGTTTACTTGAAGACGCATATTACATTTATATTTATATATATATATATATATATATATATATATATATATATATACACAGTATCTCACAAAAGTAAGTACACCCCTCACATTTTTGTAAATATTTTATTCTATCTTTTCATGTGACAACACTGAAGAAATGACACTTTGCTACAATGTAAAGTAATGAGTGTACAGCTTGTATAACAGTGTAAATGTACTGTACCCTCAAAATAACTCAACACACAGCCATTAACTACTTAAGCCCCGGAAGATTTTACCCCCTTCCTGACCAGGGTTTTTTTTTGCGATGTTCTTACTGCGTGACTTTAACGGACAATTGCGCGGTCGTGCGACGCTGTACCTAAACGAATTTCACTGCCTTTTTTTCCCATAAACAGAGCTTTCTTTTGGCGGTATTTGACCCCCATGTGTGCGATTTTTTGATCATGCGCTATAAACAAAAAAAGAGCATCAATTTTTCAAAAATAACAATATTTTTCACATTTTTTTTATATGAAATTCCCCCCCAAAAAAATGTAAAAATCAAAATTTTTTAACATTTTCGGCCAATTTGTTTTATGCTACATAGGTTTGGTAAAAAAAATCGTAAAAAGCGTATTTTTATTGGTTTGCGCAAAAGTTATCGCGTTTACTAACAAAGGGAAAGATTTTTGTCATTTTTGGTGTTTTTTTTTTTAACGAGTAATGGCGGCGATCTACGTTTTTTTTTGCGGTACTGCGACATTGCGGCGGACAGATCGGACCCTTGACTGACATTTTTTACACTTTTGGGGGTACCAGGGACATTACTGCAGTAATCAGTGCTATACATATGCACTGTTACTGCAAAAATGACAGGGAAGGGGTTAACTGTATTGGAGAGGGAGGGGCTAAGTGTGTCCTAGGGGCGTGTTTCTAACTGTGATTGGACATGGCTTGAGGTGTAAAAACAGAGATCAACGGTTCTACATAGTAGAACCGTCTGATCTCCATTTTTACACAGGGGAGAATGACAGGCGGCTTGTTTACATAAGTCGCCCGCCTTTCTCCCGCTCTACCGACGATCGTAGTGTGACCGGTGGACATCGGGTCCGCCGATCACACGCCCGGACTCCTCTGTGAACGAGCCGACGCGGGCGCGCGCTCGCCCGCTATTGGCTCAAAACCCGGTGACAGGCTAGCGACGTAGACCTATGTCACTCTGCCTAGCCGGGGCTGACTGCCGCAGTAAATATAGTGTGCGCAGTCGGCAAGTGGTTAATGTCTAAACCGTTGGCAACAAAAGTGAGTACACCCCTAAGTGAAAATGTCCAAATTGGGCCCAATTAGCCATTTTCCCTCCCCGGTGTCATGTGACTCGTCAGTGTTACAATGTCTCAGGTGTGAATGGGGAGCAGGTGTGTTAAATTTGGTGTTATCGCTCTCACTCTCTCATACTGGTCACTGGAAGTTCAACATGGCACCTCATGGCAAAGAACTCTCTGAGGATCTGAAAAAAAAAATTGTTGCTCTACATAAAGATGGCCTAGGCTATAAGAAGATTGCCAAGACCCTGAAACTGAGCTGCAGCACGGTGGCCAAAGAAGTTGAGTGCATGTGCTCAGCATCATATCCAGAGGTTGGAGGGTGTACTGACTTTTCTGAGATACTGTATGTGTGTGTGCTTATATATATATATATATATATATACCTAACGTAATTCCTGTGCTGTTTACATGCGATTCAGAGCGGTGCGATTTGAGCCCATTCAATTTGAATGGGCTCCAATTGCACCAAGTGGTGCATGCACCTATTTTAGAAACTAACTGCGAACGGATCACATGGTAGTTTTCCAGGTGCAGGCGACCTGCGTTTTGGGGTGTTTTAACATTTGCCACCCGCTACTGATCGCAAGGGCAGTGCGATTTGAACTCAGAGCAGGAAACTCCAACGGATCGCCGATTTCCTGCCTCGCGTTCTAGGTGTGAACCAGGGTTGCAGTGCGTTTTCAGATTTGCAGAAACTCACATCTATGCGTTTAGGACGGGTGCGTTTTTTTTTAGAAAGGGTCAGAGACTTGTTTGCCTGCAGCACGTTGTGTTTTTGGTTCTATAGATCTTAATGTAAACACACAAAAATGCATGAAAAACGCATGTGCATGCATTTTTGGTGCGTTCTAAATTAAAAACGCAGGAAAAAATGTAAAGCGCACTGGAAAAACGCATCAACCACAACCTGCATAGGTGTGAACCCAGCTTAAGGGCCCATTCACACCTGTGTGTTAGAAAACGGGATAGTTGTTGAAATAGCTTGAAAACGCAGGTCACTTTTTGTATCGCGCTTTGCTATTCATTTTGGATAGGCTAAAAATCGCACAAATCGCATCAATAGTACTGAATGTACTTTTTTTTGGAAACTCGATACAACCGGATCACATGGTACTTCTGTATCATGTGATCTGGTGCAGGCAAAGGCTCTGCGTTTTTGACCTGCTTTTGGGTTGTTATTAAGTTACCATTTACACCCGGTGCAGATCTCAACTGCAGTGCGTTTTGAATGCAGTGTAGAAAATGTGCACGGAATGTGAGTTTCCCGCACCATGTTCTGGCATAACTGGGCCTAAAAGCGCGGTTTGTCGCGCAAAACCGTCACATGACAATTGTGGCAAAATCGCATCGCATTTAGGGTTCAATAATATGATAATGGAACCCAAATGAGCGCCGCGTGTTGTGCGATTGCAATGCGAATGTGGGTTTCCCGCACCATGTTCTGGCGTAACTGGGCCTAAAAGCGCGGTTTTCCACGCAAAACCGTCACATGACAATTGTGGCAAAATCGCATCGCATTTAGGGTTCAATAATATGATAATGGAACCCAAATGAGCGCGGCGTGTTGTGCGATTGCAATGCGAATGTGGGTTTCCCGCACCATGTTCTGGCGTAACTGGGCCTAAAAGCGCGGTTTGCCGCGCAAAACCGTCACATGACAATTGTGGCAAAATCGCATCGCATTTGGGGTTCAATGAAAGGATAATGGAACCAAAAATGAGCGCCACGCGTTGTGCGTTTGCAATGTGAATGTGGATTTCCCACACCATGTTCTGGCGTAACTGGGCCTAAAGGCGCGGATTGCCGCGCATAACCATCACACGACAATTGTGACAGAATCGCATCGCATTTGGGGTTCAATTAAAGGACAATGGAACCCAACTGAGCGCCACGCGTTGTGCGATTGCAATGCCAATGTGGATTTCCTGCACCATGCTTTGGCGTAACTGGGCCTGAAGGAGCGGTTTTCCACGCATAACCCTCACACGACAATTGTGGCAGAATCGCATCACATTTGGGGTTCAATAAAGGATAATGGAACCTAAAACCAGCGCCACGCGTTTTGCGATTGCAATGTGAATGTGGGTTTCCCGCACCATGTTTTGCCATAACTGGGCCTAAAGGCGCGGTTTGCCGCGCATAACCGTCACACGACAATTGTGGCAGAATCGCATCGCATTTGGGGTTCAATTAAAGGATAATGGAACCGAAACGAGCGCCACGTGTTGTGCGATTGCAATGCGAATTGGAATAGGGGACAGAATTGCGGCGATTCTGCCCGCTATTCCAAATCGCGGAGTGTAAATGGAGTCTTAAAAATCGCATAAAGCTTGTCGCCCGAAAAGGAACGGGAGCTTCTTTTTATGTGACACGCGTAGGGCAGACTATTTAGGTGACTGGGCCGGCCTTCTGTAACACGCATGGTCGCATGAAAAGCCAACAAAAAATGTGGCAAAAAAACGCGAAATGCACCGCAAAAAAGTGCTGCAGAAACGGATCCGGAGCAAACTGCATAGGTGTCAACCCATCCCTAAAAGCAAAGCCACTGCCGTGCAGCACGGACGCTTCCCGCACCGTAATCGCAGTGTTTTACTGTGTGGGAAGTGTGAACCAGCCCTTAGGGCAGTGATGGGGAACCTTGGCATCCCAGATGTTTTGGAACTACATTTCCCATGATGCCCAACTACACTGCAGAGTGCATGAGCATCATGGGAAATGTAGTTCCAAAACATCTGGGGGTGCCAGGGTTCACCATCACTGCCCTTAGGGCCTCATTCACAAAGGCGATTAGGGGGCTGCTCTGCTGATTTTTGCCACCAGAATGATCAGAAAATCGCACATGCAGCAATTAACTGCAGTATTAAACCCAAACATTCCAATTCGTAGCTGTGATGGCTGCATTAGTTTTCTTTTTTTAGGCTTTCTTTCCTTTATCTTCATCTGGTGATCCAGCCAGCAAGTCTGTTGTTTTTCAATAGAACAAGCTGCCCTGCAGATGTAGCAGTTTGGATGAGGCAAACCATTTAACACTGGCAGGGGTGCTTACAATGATCAGATTTTATTTATTTATTTATATAAAACCTTTATCCCAAAAGGGGGAAAAAAAACCAGTTTGCTGTAACTGATTATAAAGTGTGAGCCGGAGTTTGGCTCTAAATCTGCTACTCCATCTAACACTCCCCTCCCCCGAGACTGACAATGCTGCTGTCCGAAGGTGCCCCCTGTGCTCCTTCATCCAGAGTGTGGGGGGGGGGGGGGCTCTAATACAGGAGGCGTGTTACTGGCCAGATCACCAGGTGAAAACAACCCTAAGGCCCCTTTCACACTTGTGCGACTTCAAAGTCGCACGATTTTACCGTGATTTTGACGCAACTTTTTGCCGCGATTTTGATGCGAGTTTGACTGGGCTTATAATGTCTTTTACTCAAAACGCATCAAAATCATGCCAAAAGTAGTGCAGGGACTACTTTAAAGTCGGTACGACTTCAAATCGCACAGATATGAATGGGGCTCATTGGAAATAATGCAGAACGACTTGTCATGCGATTTTGCAGTCCCAAATCACATGACAAGTCGCACAAGTGTGAAAGGGGCCTAAAGGCCAGTTCACACCACATGCAGTCCAGTGCATTTTTTTTCTGCATCAACAATGCATGGAAAGTAGGTTATATGGTTTCCAATGGCATCGTTCACACCAGTGCTTGAAGTTCCAGAAAAAAAAAGTAGAACATGCTGCATTTTTCCTGCACTGGACAGTACTGGAATGCTGTAAAACGCATCAAAAACTACCTGTAACGCACCAAAAAATGCACTGGAACGCACGTGTCCTTATTTAACCACTTCTGGGCCGGAAGGTATTTCCCCCTAAAGCCCCATACACACGCACAGATTGTTGGCCAACTGGCTAACTTTTGTCCAGTGTTGTTTGTTGGTTGAAATGTGCTCTAAACTTGCACTGGACTTTTGTTGGCCAATAAAAACCAACTTCAGAAGTGATGTCATGTGCTGGTTGACTTTCCGTGTGTTTTTTCTTCTCTGAGCATGCCCAGTCTTGCTCATCTGATTTTTGTCGGCCGAAATCTGTACTGACTGAAGAACAATTGGCCGTTCTTTGTTGGCCAACAAAAATTTTATAGCCTGCACACCAGATTTTTTTCGGCCGAAAATTCGCAGTTGGTTGTTGGAAGCATCATACTAACAAGCCGACAATCGGCCGATCGGACGTTGGCCAACAATTCACGGCCAACAATCTGTGCGTGTATACGAGGCTTTAACCACTTAAGCCCCGGAAGATTTTACCCCCTTCCTGACCAGGGGGTATTTTGCGATTCGGCACTGCGTGACTTTAACGGACAATTGCGCGGTCGTGCGACGCTGTACCTAAACGAATTTGGCGTCCTTTTTTTCCCACAAACAGAGCTTTCTTTTGGTGGTATTTGATCACCTGTGCGATTTTTTGATCACGCGCTATAAACAAAAATAGAGCGTCAATTTTGCAAAAATAACAATATTTTTCACATTTTTTTATATGAAATTCCCCCCAAAAAAATGTAAAAATCTAAATTTTTTAACATTTTCGGCCAATTTGTTTTATGCTACCTATGTTTGGTAAAAAAAAATCGCAAAAAGCCTATTTTGATTGGTTTGCGCAAAAGTTATCGCGTTTACTAACAAAGGGAAAGATTTTTGTCATTTTTGTTGTTTTTTTTTTAACGCGTAATGGCAGCGATCTGCGATTTTTTTTGCGGTACTGCGACATTGCGGCGGACAGATCGGACCCTTGACTGACATTTTTGACACTTTTGGGGTTACCAGTGACATTTCTACAGTAATCAGTGCTATATATATGCACTGTTACTGTAAAAATACACTGGTAGTGAAGGGGTTAACTTTATTTGGGAGGGAGGGGCTGTATGTGTCCCTAGGGGCGTGCTTTCTACTGTGATTGGCTGTGGCTTGAGCTGTAAGGACACTGATCAACGGATCTACATAGTAGATCCATGTGATCACTGTCTTTACAGCGAGGAGAATGACAGGTGGCTTGTTTACACAAGCTGCCTGACATTCTCCCTCTCCCCCGCCGATCGCCGAGTGGCCGGCGGACATCGGGTCCACTGGTCACACGCGCGGGGGGGTCCGTGACCACGCGGGAGCGGGAGCGCGTCTCCGGGGGCGCGCGCTCGCTCCCTAGACCCTCACAAGCAAGCAACGTAGCCCTACGTTAGTTTGCCGGTGAGGGGCTGACCGCCGACGTAGATAGTCGTGCGGCGGTCGGCAAGTGGTTAATGACCAGGCCATTTTTTGCAATTCAGCACTGCGTTCCTTTAACTGGCTATTGTGCGGATGTGCGACGTTGTACCCAAACAAAATTGATGTCCTTTTTTTCCCACAAATAGAACTTTCTTTTGGTGGTTTTTTGATCACCTCTGCGATTTTTATTTTTTGCGCTATAAACAAAAAAATAGCGACTATTTTGAAAAAAAAAAAAGAATATTTTTCACATTCTACTATAAAACATTCCCAATAAAAAAAAAATGTAAAAATCAAATTTTTTCATCCTTTCAGGCCAATTTGTTTTCTGCTACATATTTTTCGTTCAAAAAATCCCAATAAGTGTATATTGATTGGTTCGCGCAAAAGTTATCGCTTCTACAAACTAGGGGAAAGATTTATGTCACATATATATATATATATATATATATATATTTTTTTTTTTTTTTTACTAGTAATTGCGGCGATCTGCGATTTTTTTGCAGGACTGCGAAATTGCGGCAGACAGATCGGATCCCTAACTGACATTTTTGACACTTTGGGGGGGGACCAGTGTCATTACTACAGTAATCAGTGCTAAAAATATGCACTGTTACTATAATAATTACACTGGCAGGGAAGGGGTAAACCCCAGAGATGATCAAAGGGTTAAATGTGTACCTAGTATGGGCGTGTTTCTAACTTTGGGGGGGGGGGGGGGGGCATGAAATGTTCATAGAGACCTGTGACCTGTGATATAGAAGGATCACTGCGCTCTATGATAATTTCAGAGAGAACAACGGTCAGGTGTGTTTACAACAGCAGACCGTTCCTCTCTCTCAGCAGGGAGCGATCGAGGGAGCCCGGCGGCAATCACGGCTGCTGGCCCTGTGCATCAGCATCCCCACTGCCTAGTGGGGAAGAGAGCGCGCCGCTGGCGGCACGGGGCTCACCCCCCCGCATTGCGTGCACAACCGATGCAGAGCTACATTGTGTCGCGCAGCAGAGCTAGCCTGCCACAGTAAAACTGCAGATTGGCGGAAATGGTAATACTGAGAAACACTGGCGAGTGGGAGGGGGGGAGTTCCCTCCTACCGCTTCCGAAAGCATTCAAGGAGCCCATGAGCTGCTTGGAATGCTTTTATGAGAAAGGCAGCCGACAGCTGAAATGTACAGTATATATTGGTTTTGCGGTCGGTAAGTGGTTAATAACTCTTTAAATACAGTTAGTAATGTATGATCGCCCCTGGACTCAAACGCCAGCGGCCAGGACCGATCATCTGTCCCTAACCGGACGTAACCCCTGCATGTGAGTTTATCCGGGGTAGCCGCTATCAGCTCATCATTCATTCATTCACCCGGGCAGATCAGTTGCAGCTAAATGTAAATCGCAGTGATTCCACTGATTATTGCCATCAGAATCTGCAGACTGACCGTTATCCTGAATAAATGTGAATGAGGCCCAAGGCTGATGTCTGATTGGCGACCCTGCCGCTAGCGCGATCCTAGTCGAAAAAGGGGCTTTCTTTTTGTCCATACTTAATCGCTCGCTCTGTCGCTGAGATAGCGAGGTGTCCCTCCTTACGCTAGCGATTATCAGCGAGATTCAGCAGCGTTCAGACCATTGACATCATCGCGCACTCATGAGGTCATCTTGCTGCATCCGGCTACACAGGGAGTCCTAGGGACAGACAGGCGGCCTCTTTTGCAATCCTGCCGCTGGCGATTTGTCTCTAGCAGCAGTCGCCCGTCTGACATCAGCTCTGGTTAAAAAGGGGCTCATTATGTACCCTTATTTTGATTGGTTTCTGGAAAATCATAAAATGCTCCTAGATTGCTCCAGTATGTGATATAGATGTTACAAGTTTTAACGCAACAGCGCCATCTACAGGTTAATTTGTTTTATTTATATATATATATATATACATCTATATATATATATATATATATATATATGTGTAGATATATATATATATATGTAGATATCTCTCTCTCTCTCTCTCTCTCTCTCTTTATATATAGATATGGATAGATAGATAGATAGATAGATAGATAGATAGATAGATAGATAGATAGATAGATAGATAGATAGATAGATAGATAGATAGATAGATAGATAGATAGATAGATAGATAGATAGATAGATAGAAAGTGCAGCGCTTACATTGTAATAAGTGATATAACAGTGATAATCTCACAAGACCATCTATCATACAGTGCAAAACATTTTACAAAGAAAGGAAAAATATATAGAAATAATATATATTTCATTTATATCAAAGAGAGTCCAAAAGAGTTGTAGAAGTTCCAATGTGATGAAAGTAGTTATTGATGGTAATGATAACAGTCCATATATAACAGCAATAAGTGAGCGTCCACCACCCAGGACAGGTATTGCGCTTACCGGATCTAATGGACTCAGATACCGTAGTACTGAGTCAATAAGGCAATGGTAATCCAAATATTGATCACAGTGGCAGCTTGGAGGGTCTCACTTCACCACCCTGCGATAGGATTGTCACTCACTCGATAGTTTTAAGCATCCCGGTAACCCATACACATATAAAAAATCCTCCACATAGCGTAAAACCACAATCGGCAACTTTTTAAAAAAAGGTAGAACACTTACATCCCATCCAATAGTCAAGGCTTTATCATCAAATCAAAGAGCAGCATGTAGAACGCAATGGTCTAGATAAGAGCGTGGAACTGACACGTTTCGTCTGCTAAGACATCATGATGAGATAATAATAATAATGACGAGATTTAATAAAGTTGCCAGTTGTGGGAGCTACAGTTCATTGAGGGAACCATGAATGCCAACATGTACTGTGACATACTGAAGCAGAGCATGATCCCCTTTCTTCAGAGACTGGGCTACAGGGCAGTATTATATATATATATAGTAGTAACATGATGACGACCCCAAACACACCTCCAAGATGACCACTGCCTTGCTAAAGAAGCTGAGGGTAAATGTGATGGACTGGCCAAGCATGTCTCCAGACCTAAACCCTATTGAGCATCTGTGGGGCATCCTCAAACAGAAGGTGGAGGAGAGCAAGGTCTCTAACATCCACCAGCTCTGTGATGTCATCATGGAGGAGTGGAAGAGGACTCCAATGGCAACCTGTGAAGCTCTAATGAACTCCACACCCAAGAGGGTTAAGGCAGTGCTGGAAAATAATGGTGGCCACAGAAAATATTGAAACTTTGGGTCCAATTTGGACATTTTCACTTAGGGGTGTACTCACTTTTGTTGCCAGTGGTTTAGACATGAATGGCTGTGAGTTGAGTTATTTTGAGTGGACAACAAATTTACACTGTTATACAGGCTGTACACTCACTACTTTACATTGTAGCAAAGTGTAATTTCTTCAGTGTTGTCACATGAAAAGATAGAATAAAATATTTACAAAAATGTGAGGGGTGTACTCACTTGTGAGATACTGCGTATACAATGTGTAGCGCACACCCTAAAGAGCCACTGGTAGATTGAGTCTTATCTTCCCCTATAGAGCACACACACAACCAAGCACACAGCATTTTCCACATTCCTCTGATGGCTCAAAAAATCAGTCTAGGGCAGCCGTCCTCAACCTTTTCAACACAGAGGAACCCTTAAAATAAATTTCAGGTCTTAGGGAACCCCTAAAAAAAATGACTATATTTACATCTCATGATACATTAGTGTGATGGTCAGTGGAATGAATGCTCCTTACTCTGTGGACATTGGGAAGAATTACCTTCTTCCAGATAGATAAAAGGAACAATGGTGTCATTGGGAACTTATCTGAGAGGCAGAAATTGCCCATTGCTCAAGGAACTCCCAGCAACCTCATGAGGAAGCCTGGTTTCTTTTGTGTTTTTTTTTTTTAAGGTGACAACTTGATCCATCAGGCTCTTCCTATTGAGGGAGATGCAGACTCACACCGTCACTAGACAGGTTGGGCTCTCTCCCACAACTTCCTCCTGGCTCTCTCCTGTGAGCTTTCTCTTGACCTAACTGCATCCTTGGACTTGCAAATAGGCCCCCCAGCCAAGCCTTGCTGGGACCTCGGTGTCTTCTGGCTGGCTTCCTCCAAGAGTTCTGCCCTAAGTACAGAACCCTTCAACAGGGTTCCCCTCCTGCAGAGCTGGACCCAGGAACATCACCCTTTGCTGCTCATGCTTCAGACCATTTATGAGCTCCCTCACCCCCCCTTCTGAGCACACCTCTCCATTGATTGGCTGGCGTTCCTTAAATAATATGTCTGCCCACTCTGTCCTTCTTCCCACTATGTTCTAGAATCCTCTTGTAGATAGGGGGGAGTAACAGAGCAGCCTGTGAAACACTGAGCAGCCCAAAGTAATCAATCCCTGCTCCTCTGATAATGTGTACCAACCTGTAGGAAACAAATGTAACAGATTCCTCTAGGCAGAGGTGGTGGCTGCAGCCTCTGATCCCGGAAGTATCTCACTTGTCAGAGCAGGTAAGAATCCCGGGCCGTGATAATGCCTCAGCAACCTTGCTACACACAGCTGGTAAAAAGGAGCCAGCGGGCTGTGGGAAGGTGAGAGTCCAATGTAGTTTTTTTTTTTACGGGGGGGGGGGGGGGGGGGATAGGACAGTCTCCTGGTGTAGTATAGGGGGGATAAGGGATCTCCTCTCTCTCTCTCTCACCCCTCCTCCCTCTTTCTCTGAGCCCACCTCTTTCTCTCTCACCGCCTTTGTCTTACCCCCGCTTTCTCATCCCCCCTCTCTCTCAGCCCCCCCTCTCTCTCACACCCCCTTTCTTCCCCTCTTTCTTCCTTCCCCTCTCTCTCTTTCACCCCCCCCTCTCTCTCTCTCACCCCACCCCTTTCTCTCTCACCCCCTTTATCTCATCCCCTTGCTCTCTTTCTCTCTCACCCCCTCTCTCTCTTGCACCCACCCTGTCTCACCCCCCTCTCACTCTTACCCCTATCTTTCCCCCTCTTCCCTCCTCTCTCTCTCTCACCCTCACCCTCTCTCTGTCTCTCTCTCTTTCTCTCTCTCTCCCTCTCTCTCATCTCACCTCACCCTCTGTCTCTCACCCCCCTCTTTCTCACCACCCTCTCTTTCTCCCCCCCCCTCTCTTGTCCCCTCTCTCTCCCCCTCTTCCCTCCTTTTTCTCTTCCCCCTCTCTCTAGCGACACCATCTTTTACCGCACCAGGTGAAACCAACCCCAGTGATGCCATTGTTCTCTGCCTGATCATTTGGTCAATTACCCACTCTGACCTCAACCTGTACGGCAAACACGCTTGGTTATCTCTACCAGCTTATGAAAGCCATAACCGATTCCTGGCTGTGTGCTGACCCAGTATGTACATAGCTTTTGAACAGATAAGAAGTTGAGACTCTGAAATTGTTAAGATATATGACATTTTGTTTATATGCCCTTATACAGCTTATCCATTGATCTACAGTCATATGAATATGTTGTCTGTTTGTTAACCAGGAAGTGTTTAAATAAAGTTGCACTCACTAAAAAAAAAAAAAAGAGAAAAAAGAGGCAGCAGAGACTGCAGTGTGTGTTCCTGAGAAAACTAAAGCATGGTGCCTGTGTGAGTCTGTCCTCCATCAAAGATCTGCTATAATCCGGTTATCCTATCTCTTAAGTAAAAAATGGCAACAGGTTATGGGCCCAGGAGAGAGGGAACAAGCCGATGGAACAGGCTGCTTTTCGATGGAGATGAGAAAAATTATGAGCTGTGGGAGACAAAATTCCTAGGCCATCTGCGCTTGATGAATCTTAAAGAAACAATCCTTCAGGAACCATCAGACGAAACAGACCCTGTGCAAGACAGGAATAAGAATGAGGAAGCTTATGCTGAGTTAATACAATTCCTGGATGATAAAAGTCTATCTCTTATAATGAGAGAAGCAACTGATAATGGAAGAAAAGCGCTGAAAATCCTGAGAGATCATTATGCTGGCCAAGGTAAGCCACGTATCATAAATTTATACACAGAACTAACATCTCTTCAGAAGTCTGAATGTGAAAGTGTCACAGACTATATCATACGCACAGAAACAGCGATTACAGCACTTAGAAATGCAGGAGAGACCCTCAGTGATGGACTATTAGTGGCTATGATTCTTAAAGGCCTGCCTGAATCATTCAAACCATTTGCAATCCACATAACACAAGGTAAAGAAGATATGACGTTTACTGACTTTAAAACTCAGTTAAGGATTTTTGAGGACACTGAAAAATATCACAGCAGCACAAGCACTGATAATGTAATGAAAATCAGCACCCCTGTTGTACCAACAAGGGAGAAAGACATCATTGTCTGCTACAGTTGTCATCAGAAAGGTCACAAAGCTAATGCATGTCCATACAGAATGAATAAGAGGAAGACAAAGTGGTGTAATTATTGTAAGAGCTCCACTCACAGTGAGACATTGTGCAGACGAAAGGCACGAGACAATGTAAAGCAGGTAGTGGATGATACAGAACAAACATTTGCTTTTAAAATAAGTGAAGACCAGTTAAACAATCCCAAAACAAAAAGCCTGATGGTAGATACAGGAGCAACATCGCATATTATCACAGACATCAAGAAATTTAAAAGATTTGACACCTCGTTTAAGCCAGAGAAACATTACATGGAGTTGGCAGATGGGAAAAGAACTTCCGGTGTAGCACTCAAGAGAGGTGACGCTGAGGTGTACCTAATGGACAGTAAGGGAAGACAAAGGAGGACATTGCTACAAAACGCATTGTTTATCCCCACATATCCACAAGACATTTTCTCTGTTGAAGCAGCAACAAGAAATGGGGCGTCTGTTGAATTCAGACAAGATGACAGTATTCTGATCCATAAGAATGGTACAAAATTTGTTATAAAGAAATACAACAGGCTTTACTATTTGAACACCTATAAGGAATGCGATGACAGTTGTTACGGTTGTTATGATATTCAGACATGGCATGAAATCCTAGGTCATTGTAATTACGATGATATCTTGAAACTACAGAATCTAGTAGATGGAATGAAGATCCAAGGTAAGGTTGATAAGTCCAACCTGAATTGTGAGATTTGTATCCAAGGGAAATTTGCTCAGAGTAGAAACAGGGAGCCTGACACCCGTGCAAAATACCCACTTGAACTAGTACACACAGATTTAACAGGTCCTATAGAGCCAGTTGCAAAGGACGGATTCAAATACGTCATAGGATTCACTGATGATTATTCTGGTGCAGTGTTTGTATACTTTCTGAAAAACAAGAGTGACACAGTTCTAGCCACAGAGAAGTTTATCGCTGATACTGCCCCCTATGGGATCATCAAGAGAATGAGGTCAGACAATGGTACCGAATTCACATCGAATGACTTCCAGTCACTACTCATAAAGAAGAGCATAAGACATGAGACTTCAGCACCTTATTCACCACATCAAAATGGAACAGCTGAAAGAAACTGGAGAACACTGATAGAGATGGCAAGATGTATGCTAATAGAGAGCAAAGTACCAAAAGAGTTATGGACATATGCAGTGATGACAGCAGCTATGATTCGAAATAGATGTTTTAACAATCGTTTGAAGCAAACGCCATACAACATACTGACAGGGAAGAAACCAGACTTATCAAAAATGAAGATTTTTGGGTCAGAATGTTTTGCATACAAACACGATAAGAAAAAGCTGGATCCAAAATGCACAAAAGGAATTTTTGTAGGATATGACAAAAATAGTCCTTCTTACCTAGTGTATTACCCTGAAACTGGCAAAGTCTTCAAGCACAGACTAGTAAAATTCATTGAAAAGGATGTAATCGAGAAACAAACTCAGACTGAGCTGTTGGACAATAATGATGATTTCTATGAGGAAAGGAGTGTAATTCCTGTATCAGGTCCAATGACTAATGAGACCCCAGATTCTTTAGAGAAGATTGTAGAGGACAAAGATGAAGACCATGGTACAAGATACCCTACAAGAAATAGAAAAACTCCTCAGTATTTAAATGACTATGTACTAGAATCTGTTGGTGATGATCCGGTACTGATGAACATAGATTACTGCTATAGAGCACATGATGTACCTCAGACCTTCAGAGAAGCTATGGAAACACCCCAGTCACAAAGTTGGTTAAATGCAATGAAAGATGAGATGGAGTCACTAAAGGAGAATGATACCTTCAAATTGACCACACTACCAGAAGGCAAACATTCAGTGGGGGGTAGATGGGTGTATGCAATAAAAAGCAATGCAGATGGAACTGAAACGTACAAAGCCAGATTTGTGGCAAAAGGCTATAATCAAGTAAAGGGAACCGACTACATGGAAACTTTTTCTCCAACTGCGAATTTTACTTCATTACGCATTTTGATGCAAATGGCAGCACAATATGATTTAATCTTGCATCAAATGGATGTGAAGACAGCTTACTTGCATGCCCCAATTGATTGTGATATATATATAGACCAACCAGAAGGTTTTGAGATCAAAGATGACACAAATAAAAAGCTAGTTCTCAAACTAAAAAAGTCACTGTATGGTCTTAAGCAATCGGGAAGAAACTGGAACAAGATGCTACATGATTATCTATGTTCAAATGCATTTATACAAAATTCTGTAGACCATTGTGTTTATGTCAAACAGAACAGAGATGAACAAGCAATATTACTAATATGGGTGGATGATCTCATCATTGCTGCAAGCAATGAAAAACTACTCAATGATGTGAAGTCAACACTTGCGACAAAATTCAAAATGAAGGATCTTGGAAAACTGAACTATTTTTTGGGCATTGATTTTAGACAGACTAGTGAAACGGTGAAGATGAATCAGAAGAGATACATTTTGAAAATGATAGAAAGATTTGGTATGTCAGATTGTAGACCGAGATCTACTCCTTGTGAACAAAAATTAGATTTCGACGACAAAAGTGAACTTGCAGATGTAAAAAGCTATCGGGAGATAGTAGGCAGTTTGATTTATGTGGCTACGTGTACAAGACCGGATTTGAGTTGGACTATAAGCAAACTGTCACAACACTTTTCACAACCAAGTGTACAACACATGATCACGGCCAGACACGTACTGAGATATTTGAAAGGAACTGTCAATTTTGAACTATGCTACAGAAAATGTAAAGAGAAGTTAAAACTAGAGGCGTATAGTGATGCCAGTTGGGCCTCAGACCAGATTGATAGGAGAAGCACAACAGGATATTGTTTTAGCCTGACTGAAAATGGACCTCTGATTTCTTGGAAATCAAAGAAACAACCAACAGTTGCACTATCTTCATGTGAAGCTGAATATATAGCATTAGCTGCAACCACACAGGAGAGTCTATATCTTGCACAACTTCTGAGAGAATTGGACAGTGAATGTCAGTTTGAGCCAGTGAAGATTTTTGAAGACAATCAGAGTGCGATAGCTCTCGCAAAGAACCCACTTTACCATCAAAGATGCAAACATATTGACATTAAATTCCATTTCCTTTGGTCTATTCTGAGTGAAGGCAAGATAGATCTTGAGTATTGTTCTACGGATAAAATGGTAGCTGATGTTATGACTAAACCAATAACAAAGTTTAAGCTTGATAGATTTGTGAGTTATATTTTTGGAGTATAGAGAGTAAAATGATGTAACTGTACTAAACTATTTTTCATAAGCAATATAAGAGCAAGTGGGGGTGTTAAGATATATGACATTTTGTTTATATGCCCTTATACAGCTTATCCATTGATCTACAGTCATATGAATATGTTGTCTGTTTGTTAACCAGGAAGTGTTTAAATAAAGTTGCACTCACTAAAAAAAAAAAAAAGAGAAAAAAGAGGCAGCAGTGACTGCAGTGTGTGTTCCTGAGAAAACTAAAGCATGGTGCCTGTGTGAGTTTGTCCTCCATCAAAGATCTGCTATAATCCGGTTATCCTATCTCTTAAGTAAAAAATGGCAACAGAAATATTCCAAACTGTCTAATCTGATTACACAACTCAGCATGCCCTTCTCTTTCCATTGTTTATCCATCATCTAAAGAATCAATTAGAACATCTATTCGGAGAAGAATTAGAACAGTAACTAATCAGTATATTCCTATAACAAAAGACTTGGTTGATTTTTTTAAATTGCCCACTACTTGGGAAGTCTTTTCCTCTTCTGTGCCAACAGTTCTTGCTTTCATCAAGCAGACCAAGCTATAATGAGTGAGAATTCTTTCTCTTTGTGATCTCTACGTAAGATCAAGACAGATGTCTGAACCTTACCTGAACTGTTTTAGCTGCCTAAACACCTCTCAGCATTCTCCAATGCCAGAGTTAATACTTCCAAGCTGGCACTTACAGGATTCCAGGGAGGAACCCCCTACATTTTCATGCTTCTCCTGCGATAGGTTTATGGTGGTAATATAAGTCTTTTTAGTTTGGGATGGGGCAAATATTGGATGAATTTTAAATGGAACGTACAAACCCGATTCCAAAAAACTTGGGACACTGTACAAATTGTGAATAAAAACAGAATGCAATGATGTGGAAGTTTCAAATTTCAATATTTTATTCAGAATACAACATAGATGAAATATCAAATGTTTAAACTGAGAAAATGTATAATTTTAAGGGAAAAATAAGTTGATTTTAAATTTCATGGCATCAACACATCTCAAAAAAGTTGGGACAAGGCCATGTTTACCACTGTGTGGCCTCCCCTCTTCTTTTTATAACAGTCTGCAAACGTCTGGGGACTGAGGAGACAAGTTGCCCAAGTTTAGGAATAGGAATGTTTCCCATTCTTGTCTAATACAGGCTTCTAGTTGCTCAACTGTCTTAGGTCTTCTTTGTCGCATCTTCCTCTTTATGATGCGCTAAATGTTTTCTATGGGTGAAAGATCTGGACTGCAGGCTGGCCATTTCAGTACCCGAATCCTTCTTCTACGCAGCCGTGATGTTGTAATTGATGTAGTATGTGGTCTGTCCAGGGCCGGTGCTTCCACTAGGCAAACTAGGCAGCCGCCTAGGGCACATTGCCACCTAGGGGCGCAGCCAGGAGTCGGCAATCTCTCTCCATCATGAATTCTTCATCATGAATGATTATTGTGAGCTGAGGCGAGGGGCGGAGGTGGGGGGGGGGGGGGGGAGATACAGCGGAAGATGCCAAGTGTCTTGGGCAGTGGCGGAACTACCACTGTTGGAGGGGCCCCAAAAGGCAAGAAGGGAGCCCCTCAGAGTGCTGCCTGCATGATGATCCTCTTCAGGTGGAGCTGAGCGGCCTTAACCCCGGGCAGGAAGTGACTCTCTGCACTGAGCTGGTGGGCAGCTGTTTATTTCCCTGGGTCGGTATTAAGCAGGGAGCGGAGGAGAGCTGAACCTGAGCCGGAGCTCGGCACTGGAGGGCGGAACCTTTACTGGGGCAGAAGCAACGAGGCACCAGAATGGTCTAAGGAGGCTGGTGATGAAGGACGTGCGGAGCTCTCTGACTGCTACTTTTCCCTCCACCAGGAGCCACCGCGTTTAACAGGGGTTCGGGGTCACCAGGTATGCCATGAGGAATTGGGGTCCTTGGGTGTGCCATGGGGGTTTGGGGTCCCCAGGTGTGACACGGAGGAACATCAGGGTCCCCAGGTGTGACACGGAGGAACATCAGGGTCCCCAAATGTGACATGGAAAAACATCAGGCTCTGGCATAGAGGTACATCGGGGTCAGTGGGTATGACAGCATGACATGGAGTAATATTGGGGTCCCAGGGTGTGACATGGAAAAACATCAAAGTCCCTGGGTGTGACATGGAGGGACATTAGGGTCCCCGGGTGTGAAATGGAGGAATATGGGAGTCACTGGGTATGACAGCATAACATGGAGGAACCATCAGATCAGGGTCACATAGAGGAGTTTTTAACCCCTTCCATTTTTTGGGAGGGGGGCGCAAGTAGCTGGTCTTGCCTAGGGCATAAAATAGTCTAGCACCAGCCCTGGGTCTGGCATTGTCATGTTGGAAAATGCAAGGTCTTCCCTGAAAGAGACGACGTCTGGATGGGAGCATATACATAGTTACATAGTTACATAGTAGGTGAGGTTGAATAAAGACAATAGTCCATCCAGTTCAACCTGTGTAGGCATGTGTGGCTGTAATCATCTCCCATACCCCTGAATGTTCTGATCCTTGAGATGTAAGTCTAAGAGTCTTTTGAAAGCCACCATACTACCCGCAGAAACCACCTCTTGTGGTAGAGAATTCCACAATCTTGTTGCCCTAACAGTAAAGAACCCCCCGCGTTGCCTGAGGTTAAAACGCTTCTCCTCTAATCGCATTGTATGCCCTCGAGTCCTCATGCAATCCCTTCGAATGAACAGCTTTTTTTCTAAGCTGGGATCCCCATTAAGATATTTATAAATTGCTATCATGTCCCCCCTCAGACGTCTCTTCTCCAGGGAGAATAAATCGAGCGATTGTAGACGCTCTTCATAGTCAAGGTCCTCCAATCCCCTAATTAGTTTAGTTGCCCTTCTCTGGACTCTCTCCAGCTCCAACACATCCCTCCTGAGGACTGGCGACCAGAACTGGACGGAATACTCCAGATGCGGTCGGACCAGAGTTTTATAAAGTGGAAGGATTATAGTCTTATCTCTGGAATGCATCCCTTTCTTTATGCATGCTAATATTCTGTTGGCTTTGGAAGCTGCCGCTTGACATTGCATGCTGTTTCCTAATCTATCATCAACCAATACTCCCAGATCCTTCTCCATTTTTGATTCCCCCAAGGGCTCCCCTCCTAACGTGTATTGTGATTTTATGTTTTTAGTCCCCAAGTGCAAAACCTTACACTTCTCCACGTTAAACCTCATTTGCCATGTCGTTGCCCACTCTGTTATTTTGTCCAGGTCATTCTGCAGGATATCTGCTTCATGTTGTGAAGTTATTGCCCTGCCCAATTTTGTGTCATCTGCAAAAACTGATATCGAACTACTGATCCCGACCTCAATGTTGTTTATGAATAAATTGAACAAGGTTGGTCCCAGGACTGAGCCTTGGGGGACCCCGCTTACCACCTCAGACCAGTCTGAGTATGCGCTGTTTATTACTACCCTTTGGACCCGCCTTTTTAGCCAGTTCCGTATCCAAGAGCAAACCCTGCTATCGATACCTGCAGACCTTATTTTATAAATTAAGCGCTTGTGGGGAACTGTATCAAACGCCTTAGCGAAATCCAAGTACACCACATCCACTGGTCTCCCCCTATCTAGCTCACAGCTCACCTCCTCGTAGAATGTAAGGAGATTGGTTTGACAAGAACGCCCATTTGTAAACCCGTGCTGATTACTGCTGATGATGTTGTTGTCCTTAGCAAACTCTACAATATAGTCCCTTATCATCCCCTCCAGAAGTTTACATACTACTGATGTCAAACTGACAGGCCTATAATTTCCCGGGATATGCCTCTGGCCCTTTTTGAATATTGGAATCACGTTAGCTTTCTTCCAATCCCCTGGTACATCTCCTGTCCTAATACTGTCAGCAAAGATCAGGAACAGTGGTCTCGATATAACTTTACTGAGTTCCTTGAGTACTCTCGGATGTATGCCATCCGGTCCTGGCGATTTGTTTGTGTTAAGTTTATCCAGCCTTTCCCTGATTTCCCCCTCTGTTAGCCATGGTGGCAAGTCCTGTTTATTACTACTAACCATACAGTCATGGTCAGTGTACCCCTCCTTTTCCTGTGTAAAGACTGACGAGAAAAAAGCATTTAGCACGGTTGCTTTTTCAGTGTCCTCTGTAACCATCCTCCCATCATTGTTAATTATGTGTGCAATATGCTCTGCCTTAGTTTTTTTGCTGTTGATATATTTAAAGAATTTCTTTGGGTTTTTTTTACTATCCTCCGCTATTTGTCTCTCAAAGTTGATTTTAGCCATCTTGATTTCTTGTTTACTTTTCTTATTTGCCTCCTTGTATTGCTCGAAAGCCGATACTGTGCCCTCTGATTTATACTTCTTGAAGGCCAATTTTTTCCCCCTAATAAGTTTTATGACGCTACAGTTTAGCCAGCCAGGTTTGGCTTTGTCTCTTCTAAATTTATTTCCCATAGGAATGCACTGCAAGATGCCTTTGCCTAATATGTTCCTAAAGCATTCCCATTTTTCCTCTGTGGTCAGGGATCCCAGGGTTTGGTCCCAGTTTACCTTTTCCATCATTGAGTACAATTTTGGAAAGTTTGCCCTTCTGAAGTTTAGGGTTCTTATGTTCCCCACTTGTCTTGTTATGTTGTTATTTACACTAAATGTGATCATCCTGTGATCGCTAGAGCCCAGGTTGTCCTGGACTCCTACCTCCGAGATTATGTCTGGGTCATTAGTGAGCAATAGATCCAGGACTGCGTTTTCTCTGGTGGGGGAATCCACCAACTGTGACATGTAATTATCCAGTAAGGTTTCCGTGAATAGGCGGGCCTTCTGTGAGTGTGCAGTCCCCTCTTCCCAGTCAATGTCGGGGTAATTGAAGTCCCCCAATACGATGACTGATCCCAATTTTGCCACTTTACCCATTAGTGCTAAAAATTCCAGCTCTACCTCCTCCCCTTGGTTAGGTGGCCTATAGCAAACCCCCACAATTACTTTCCCCTTTTCTCCTTCCCTATGGAGTTCAACCCACACAGATTCTAAATCCATGCTCATCCCATCCGTAATGTCACTCCTTTCTGTCACCTTTATATTGTTCTTGACATAGAGACATACCCCTCCCCCTCTTTTTCCTACCCTGTCCTTCCGGTACACCGAATACCCTTGGATATTGGCCAGCCAGTCATGTGAGGGGTCGAACCAAGTCTCTGTTATTCCCACAAGGTCTATGTCCTCCTCATGTACTAACATTTCCAACTCATCCATTTTATTAGCTAGGCTCCTGGCATTAGCATATACCCCTCTTAGTTTTAAGGAAGTTAAGCGCAATTGGCGGTTATGTTTATTCCTGTTTGGTCTGAGGTTCTCCCGCACAGACCCGCCAATTGACCTTGTGGACCTACTGTCGCTGCTGACACTACAGCTGCCTTCAGTCCTCTGCTTCCTCCTGACTGACTCTACTTCTGAGCCCTCCCCCCCGTCTCCTAGTTTAAAAGCCCCTCCAACTTGGTGGCCATCTTTCTCCCCAAAAGAGCTGTACCGTCCCCATTAAGGTGCAGCCCATCCTTACTAAAGAGCCGGTAGCCGACTGAGAAGTCAGCCCAGTTCTCCAGGAACCCAAACCCCTCCTTCCTACACCAATTCCTCAGCCACTTGTTAAGTTCCCTAATCTCCTTCTGCCTCTCCTGTGTGGCTCGAGGTACAGGCAGTATTTCAGAGAAAACCACCTTGGAGGTCCTTTTCCTCAATCTATTACCTAAGTCCCTGAAATCGTTCTTAAGGATCCTCCACCTACCTTTAACTTTGTCATTAGTGCCCACATGCACCATGACCGCTGGGTCATCCCCAGCCCCGCACAACAATCTGTCTGCCAGATCTGCGATGTGCCGAACTCGGGCGCCCGGTAAACAGCAAACTGTTCGGTTCACGAGATCTTTTTTACAGATTTCCCTCTCTGTCCTCTTGATAATTGAGTCCCCAACTACCACAACCTTTCTAACCTTTCCTGAGTTACGGCCCCCCCTCTTCCTGGAGCCGTCCCTCCCCTGGCAGCTGGGGGAGGGTGCATGCTCCAGCTCTGCCACCCCTGAGCTGATATCCCCCTCAACCTGCAACTCGACAGATTTGTTAGGGTGTACCAACTCAGGATTGGCCTCCCTGGCTCTCCTCCCTCTACCCTTCCTAACAGTCACCCAGCTGCGTACCTCTGCTTCTTGCGTCTCCTCTGTTCCTCCCTCCTCTATGCTGGCCCCTACCAGCGCCTGATAGGTAATGTCCAAGCTCCTTTCCAGGTTGTTGATGCCACGCAGTGTTGCCACTGTGTTCTGTAGGTCCAGGATCTGGTCTACCAGAGCAACAAGTTGCTCACATCTTGCACAGCAGTATTCGCCCTCGAATGGTTCATCAAGGAACGCATACATGCCGCAAGAAGTGCACTGAGTGGCATCCGCAATCCTGTCGGACATTATTACCCTCTACTCTATGGGGATAATGTTAACGACCTGCTCTTCCTTACCTACCCTACCTCTAACTTCCCTGGTACTAAACCTGGGGTACTCACCAGTCGCTAATATACTAACCAGTCGCTAAGATACTCACCAGTCGCAAAGATCCAACAGACGCAAGATACTCACCAGTCGCAAAGATCCAACAGACGCAAAGATACTCACCAGTCGCAAAGATCCAACAGACGCAAAGATACTCACCAGTCGCAAAGATCCAACAGACGCAAAGATACTCACCAGTCGCAACGATACTCACCAGTCGCAACGATACTCACTAACCGCAACGATACTCACCAGTCGCAAAGATCCAACAGACACAAGATACTCACCAGTCGCAAAGATACTCACCAGTCGCAAAGATACTCACCAGTCGCAAGGATACTCACCAGTCGCAAGGATACTCACCAGTCGCAAGGATACTCACCAGTCGCAAGATACTCACCCGATACACACCAGTTGCAAATATACTCACCAGTCGCAAGATGCTAACCCTCGCAAGATGCTAACCAGTCGCAAAATGCTCACTAGTCGCTAAGATACTCACCAGTCTCTAAAATACTCACGGTCGATCAGTCAAGAGCGCCGTCGGTCGGTCGCAGAACAGTCTTGTCGGTCGCAGAACAGTCTTGTCGGTCGCAGAACAGTCTTGTCGGTCGCAGAACAGTCTTGTCGGTCGCAGAACAGTCTTGTCGGTCGCAGAACAGTCTTGTCAGTCGCAGAACAGTCTTGTCAGTCGCAGAACAGTCTTGTCAGTCGCAGAACAGTCTTGTCAGTCGCAGAACAGTCTTGTCAGTCGCAGAACAGTCTTGTCAGTCGCAGAACAGTCTTGTCAGTCGCAGAACAGTCTTGTCGGTCGCAGAACAGTCTTGTCGGTCGCAGAACAGTCTTGTCAGTCGCAGAACAGTCTTGTCAGTCGCAGAACAGTCTTGTCAGTCGCAGAACAGTCTTGTCAGTCGCAGAACAGTCTTGTCAGTCGTTGACGGTCGCAAGCAAGGTCAGTCAGTCACAGATCCCTATGGTCAGTCAGTCACAGATCCCTATGGTCAGTCAGTCACAGATCCCTATGGTCAGTCAGTCACAGATCCCTATGGTCAGTCAGTCACAGGATGGTCTGTCAGTCCGTCAGTCACAGGTCCCCAAAGCACGTCACACAGCTGCAGGGAGATACTCACCAGTCGCCGCTGCTCCTCCTCCCCTGCTTCCGTGAACCTCCCTCCTCAATACTGTGTGGTGTCCGTTCACCGCCGCAGCCGCCGCTCCGCCGTCTACGGCCGCGGCTTCCAGTCCCGGTCCTTCACGTCCTGGTCCCGCTCTCTGTTCCGGTCTCTCTGTCCCCTGTCCCCTGCACTCGCGCCGGTTTCTGGTGACCTAGTGCGGCTCCCCCGCACGTGTCACCCGGCTCTCCTCCACGCTCTCCTCTACACACACTCCTCCGGCTGCTCGCTGCTGCTTGCTCCTCCCACTTCCGGCTCAATCGGCTTCGTTCCGGCTCAATCGGCTTCGATTTGGGTAACTTGGGGGTGTTCTGGGCAGATGATGTTGTTCTAGAACTTGGATTTACCTTTCAGCATTGATGGTGCCTTTCCAGATGTGTAAGCTGCCCATGCCACACGCACTCATGCAACCCCATACCATCAGAGATGCAGGCTTCTGAACTGAGCGCTGATAACAACTTGGGTTGTCCTTGTCCTCTTTAGTCCGGATGACATGGCGTCCCAGTTTTCCAAAAAGAACTTCAAATTTTGATTCGTCTGACCACAGAACAGTTTTCCACTTTGTCACAGTCCATTTTAAATGAGCCTTGGCCCAGAGAAAACGCCTGCGCTTCTGGATCATGTTTAGATATGGCTTCTTTTTTGGCCTATCGAGTATTAGACGGCAACGGGGAATGGCACGGTGGATTGTGTTCACCGACAATGTTTTCTGGAAGTATTCCTGAGCCCATGTTGTGATTTCCATTACAGTAGCATTCCTGTATGTAATGCAGTGCCGTCTAAGGGCCCGAAGATCACCGCCATCCAGTATGGTTTTCTGGCCTTGACCCTTACACACAGAGATTGTTCCAGATTCTCTGAATCTTTGGATGATATTATGCACTGTAGATGATGATAACTCCAAACTCTTTGCAATTTTTCTCTGAGAAACTCCTTTTTGATATTGCTCCATTATTTTTCGCCGCAGCATTGGGGGAATTGGTGATCCTCTGCCCATCTTGACTTCTGAGAGACACTGCCAGTCTGAGAGGCTCTTTTTATACCCAATCATGTTGCCAATTGACCTAATAAGTTGCAAATTGGTCCTCCAGCTGTTCCTTATATGTACATTTACCTTTTCCAGCCTCTTATTGCTACCTGTCCCAACTTTTTTGGAATGTGTAACTCTCATGAAATCCAAAATGAGCCAATATTTGGCATGACATTTCAAAATGTCTCACTTTCAACATTTGATATGTTATCTATATTATATTGTGAATAAAATATAAGTTTATGAGATTTGTAAATTAGTCCACTCCTTTTTTGCTCACAATTTTTGCAGTGTCCCAACTTTTTTGGAATTGGGTTTGTATTTGTTTCTGAGCATCCCAAACTGAAAACGCAATTTAACCACTTGACCTCTGGAAGATTTGCCCCCCTTCATGACCAGGCCATTTTTTTGTGATTCGGCACTGCACTACTTTAACTGACAATTGCACGTCTTGCGACACTGTATCCAAATAAAATGTATGTCATTTTTTCCCCACAAATAGAGCTTTCTTATGGTGGTATTTGATCACCTCTGCGCTTTTTATTTTTGCTCTAAAAATAAAAAAAAATGCCGACAAGTTTGAAAAAAAAAAAAAACAATATTTTTTACTTTCTACTATAAAACATATCCAATAAAAAAAAATCTAAAAATCATATTTCTTTATAAATTTAGGCCAATATGTACTCTGCTACATATTTTTGGTAAAAACAAAATCCCAATAAGTGTATATTGATTGGTTTATGCAAAAGTTATATAGTCCACAAACTATGGGATAAATACTGGAATTTTCATTCATTTATTTATTTATTTACTAGTAATTGCGGCGATTAGCGACTTATAGCAGGGCTGCGATATTGCTGCAGACAATCGGACACTAACTGACACTTCTAACACTTCTAACACTTTTTGGGAACCAGTGACACTAATACAGTGATTAGTGCTAAAAATATGCACTGTCACTGTACTAATGATACTGGCTGGGAGGGGGTTAAACATCTAGGGTGATCAAAGGGTTAAATGTGTGCCTAACCAGTGTTTTGGTGTACTATGTGAGGTGCTTTTACTAGGGAAAGTAGTGGAATTTATTCACTGCTTTGCAGGGAAAGAAAATCCATTACTTCCCCGCTGACAGGACAAAGCTCTGCTTTGTTTATATAGGCAGAGCTCTGTCCTGTTTGTCTTCCTGAAGATCATCTATTTGCCAGCACCCGCTGATCGGCATCTGCTCTGTATAACCACAGCACAGCTGGGTCACCGGCGGCGCGTGCGGGCCCCCTACTCGGAAGTGTCGCATCACTTATGTGTCGGATCAAGTACGTGATCTGGTGCATGAGAGCCACCTTGCTGCCATATATGTAAGTTATATGGTCGGCAAGCATTTTAATTCATTTTTAATATTCAAAGCAAACTCCCCCATCCATCCATGTCTCCATGCTTTATTTTGTTAATATAGCACTTCCCCTCACAAACACCCCCCCCCCCCCCCAGCATTTTTACATGCAGCCATCTTGAGTAAGAGCAGATGATTGTTGTAGCATTTACTTCCTGGAATCCATCTTCCCTTAGCTTGGGCATGCAGCCATCCTCCCCTCCTGAAGACTCATGGGATGTATGACATCGTGTTGGCCTAGGAAGACCAGGAAGCAACTAAAGAAATGTAAAAAAAAGTTTGAAACAAGTACAAAGTAAATATAAGATACCTTCCTATTTATTTATTGATACTAGCAGCAGAAGGATTAAAAATACTTCTTGTTGATTGAGAGAGTTTTATTCCGATGTGATCATCCCCAAGTTGGTATATGGAGAAAGAGAGTCTTTAGAACATGGGTGTCCAACCTTTCGGCTTCTCTGGGCCACATTGAGTGTAGAGAAATTTTCTCGGGCCGCATATAAAATATATACTATAGTTAAAGTAGATAAGCAATAAAACGCTGCCGTGTCCTTCCCTCGCCGCCTCAACCCCCCCCCCCCCCCAGCACTAATTTAACACAACTAGAGGATGATCAAATGAAATGGAATCAGTATACAACACTCTAACCACCATTACCACTGCAATGATTTGAAGTGGTGATGGTGGTAGGAGTCAGACACTGCACATACTGGGATAATTACAGTAATGTGCTGGGGGATAGTTGCACCCCTAGCACATATGACAGCCAGAAAATGTCATGTACTTATTCATACATGTATGAATAAGGACATGACATATTATGACAAAACACAACTAGTTATTAAAAAACATATTGCAACAATTTACACATGCTAATGCACATAACTTTACTACTTATTTTGTAGACTGCTGGCCGGTAATGCTGGTTATGCGGGTACTGCTGGAGGAAGCAGCGGCTGCAGTAGAGAGCAGAGCAGCTGCTTCCTGTATGGCTCCTGTCACAGGCGGAGGAGGGGTGCATTTCATAGCAATTCGCCTATGACAGAGCCGGAACTATACAGGAAGCAGCAGCTCTGTCACTTACTGCAGACATCCTAAGTCTCCCGCAGCAGCCGGGAGATCGCACGGCACTTGCAGCCCAGTGCGTGCCCATCCAATGCAGCCTAAACAGTGCCCATCCAATGCAGCCTCACCAGTGCGTGCCCATCCAAAGCAGCCTGATCAGTGCCCATCCAATGCAGCCTAAACAGTGCCCATCCAATGCAGCCTCACCAGTGCGTGCCAATCCAAAGCAGCCTGATCAGTGCCCATCCAATGCAGCCTCACCAGTGCAATCCCATCCAATGCAGTCTGCAATGAAGAGAGAGGAGAGCCGCTGGATTACACAGAGTGGGGATCTCCCGCTTACCCGGCGACCGCTGTCATACGAAGTCCTGCCTCCTGGACCGGCTCCTATGATAGACGTCACCAATGTGCTGTCTATCACAGGAGCCAGTCAAGGAGGCAGGACTTCGTATGACAGTGGCCGCCGGGTAAGCAGGAGATCCCTCCTCTGTTTGTAATCTAGCGGCGCTCACCCCCCTCGTCCCCTCCCCACCAAGGTGGCCTCTCTCTACAGCTAGTTGGAAACTGCTGTGGCCGTGCCCCCGACTCGACTTCCTTCCTCCCCAGAAAAAAACACCATATGGGTCATGCTGAAAACGTTACAGGCAGCATAACATTCTCCACGGCTCCTCCAGACCCTTTCACGTGTCACAATGGCTCAGGGTGAACCTGCTCTCATCTGTGGAAAGCAGAGAGCACCAGTGGTGGAGCTGCCAATTCTGGTGTTCAATGGCAAAAGCCTATCAAGCTGGACGGTGTCGGGCAATGCGCACAGAGCCCACTAGAGGATGTCGGGCCCTCAGGCCACCCTCATAAAGTCTGTTTTTGATTGTTTGGTCAGAGACATTCACACCATTGGCCTGCTGGAGGTCATTTTGTAAGGCTCTGGCAGTGCTCATCCTGTTCCTCCTTGCACAAAGGAGCAGATACCGGTCCCGCTGATGGGTTAAGGACCTTCTATGACCCTGTCTAGCTATTCTAGAGTAAATGCCTGTCTCCTGAAAACTCCTCCATGCTCTTGAAAATGCAGTGGGGGACACAGCAAACCTTCTGGCAATGGCACATAATGATCTGCCATCCTGGAGGAGTTGGACTGCCAGTGCAACCTCTATAGGGTCCAGATATCACCTCATACTACCAGTAGTGACACTGACCCTAACCAAATGCAAAACTAGTGAAAAACAGTCTGAAAAGATGAGTAGGGAAACAAATTTCACCTGTAAAACCATTCCTGTTTGGAGGTCTTCTCATTGTTGCCCATCTAGTGCCCCTGTTGTTAATTTCATTAACACAAAAGCAACTGAAACTGTTCTCAGGTTTACTATCTATTAAAAATAATAATGACTCATGTAATACATGTGGTCTGCAACATATTTATAACTGTGAATCAACAGCACCATCTAGTGTACAGTAATATGAAATGTATGATTAATGTATGATTAACACTGGGGACAGACAGGTTATCGGCAAGGCCTATATATCGGTGGCCGATATGCACTTTCCCCGATATATCGGTATCGGCCCTGGAACTGGGCGATATTGCCAATATTTTTGTGACGTCATTCTGCCTTCTTAGGCCGCCTCCCTCGCTTTGGACAGCCTCGTCTGGAGTCGGGACTAGTCTCGCGGGAGTGTATCACAGCCATACACCCACCCACAGCAGCCCGATGCCAGCCAGCCACCCACATACACAGGCCCTGTACCAACCAGCCAGCCACAGACACTGTACCAGCGTGCCAGCCAGCCAGCCACCCACAGGCCCTGTACCAGCCAGCCACCCACAGACCCTATACCAGCCAGCCCCAGGCACTGTACCAGCCAGCCAGCCACCCACAGACCCTATACCTGCCAGCCACAGGCACTGTACCAGCCAGCCACCCACAGGCCCTGTACCAGCCAGCCACCCACCCACCCACAGCCCCTGTGCTAGCCACCCACCTCCCACAGGGTGCCAGCCAGCCATCCACCACAGGGTGCCAGACAGCCAGCCACCCACCACAGGGTGCCAGCCAGCCACCCACCACAGGGTGCCAGAGAGCCAGCCACCCACCACAGGGTGCCAGACAGACAGCCACCCACAGGCCCTGTACCAGCCAGCCACAGGCACTGTACCAGCCAGCCACCCACAGGCCCTGTACCAGCCAGACTGCCACAGGCCCTGTGCCAGCCACCCACCTACCACAGGGTGCCAGCCAGCCAGCCAGCCACCCACCACAGGGTGCCAGCCAGCCACACACCACAGGGTGCCAGCCAGCCAGCCACCCACCACAGGGTGCCAGACAGCCAGCCACCCACCACAGGGTGCCACCAAGCCAGTCACCCACCACAGGGTGCCAGACAGCCAGCTACCCACTACAGGGTGCCAGCAAGCCAGCCAATAAGCATTAAACAAAAATGACCATGTTCATTACCAGATTTGTGTCAAAAATTGTCTTTATTTTTAAAAACTTTAAATGTACAAAATATCGGCCGATACCGATACGTTGTGACCAAAATATCGGTATCGGCCTTGGAAAAACCATATCGGTCTATCCCTAATTAACACATATCTTATTTTACAATCAGTAGTTATTCTTGGTTTTGTAAGGACACTTTCACACTCGCTATGGAGTACAGTACCCTCTGAAGAGAGATCAAATCCCTTATCAAAGGGCATTTGACAGGCATTGAGGAGGTGTCATAATTCCTCCGCGTTACCTGATTTAACCCTATAATGCTGCACTACCACGCTGCAATCGGCACACGGTTGCGGTGTGGCCCCATTAAACTCAATGGGCGAGTTTAACAGGTGGCACCTTGAGTTTAAAATGCATCGATGGGAAGCAAATCCTTGTGGCTATGACATTGGTACAGCCCCGTCTGGCTATATTGGGACAGTTAAGTTGAGCTGCTGGGGGCAGTAAAACCAAAGCTCAGCTGCCCGTTTTTCCTGCCCCTTGGCTGGCCATCTGAAAGAGAACTAAGTTTGTTAACTGAACAATATTTTATTGTGGTTGTAATAATGGCTGCACATAGCACCTTACTTCACTCTTGGAATTGTACTGTATTTAAACGGTTCAGTGCAGTATATCAGTGCCATCTATCAGTGCCCATCAGTGCCGCATACCAGTGCCCATCAGTGCTGCCTATCAGTGCACATCAGTGCAGCATATCAGTGCCACCTATCAGTGCTGCATACCAGTGCCGCATATCAGTGCCCCATACCAGTGCCCATCAGTGCAGCATATCAGTGCCACCTATCAGTGCCGCATACCAGTGCCGCCTATCAATGCCCCATACCAGTGCCCATTAGTGCAGCATATCAGTGTCGCCTATTAGTGCAGCATATTAGTGTTGCCTATCAGTGCCCATCAGTGCAGCATTATCAGGGCAGCCTCAAAAGTGGCCATCAGTGCAGCATATCAGTGCCATCTATCAGTGCTGCATACCAGTGCCCATCAGTGCTGCCTATCAGTGCACATCAGTGCAGCATATCAGTGCCACCTATCAGTGCTGCATACCAGTGCCGCATATCAGTGCCCCATACCAGTGCCCATCAGTGCAGCATATCAGTGCCACCTATCAGTGCCCATCAGTGCCGCATACCAGTGCCACCTATCAGTGCCCCATACCAGTGCCCATTAGTGCAGCATATCAGTGTCGCCTATTAGTGCAGCATATTAGTGTTGCCTATCAGTGCCCATCAGTACAGCATATCAGTGCCCATCAGTGCGGCATATCAGTGCCGCCTATCAGTGCCCATCAGTGCAGCATTATCAGGGCAGCCTCAAAAGTGGCCATCAGTGCAGCATATCAGTGCCATCTATCAGTGCTGCATACCAGTGCCCATCAGTGCTGCCTATCAGTGCACATCAGTGCAGCATATCAGTGCCACCTATCAGTGCTGCATACCAGTGCCGCATATCAGTGCCCCATACCAGTGCCCATCAGTGCAGAGTATCAGTGCCACCTATCAGTGCCCATCAGTGCCGCATACCAGTGCCGCCTATCAGTGCCCCATACCAGTGCCCATTAGTGCAGCATATCAGTGTCGCCTATTAGTGCAGCATATTAGTGTTGCCTAACAGTGCCCATCAGTACAGCATATCAGTGCCCATCAGTGTGGCATATCAGTGCCACCTATCAGTGCCCATCAGTGCGGCATTATCAGGGCAGCCTCAAAAGTTCCCATCAGTGCAGCATATCAGTGCCATCTACCAGTGCTGCATACCAGTGCCCATCAGTGCTGCCTATCAGTGCACATCAGTGCAGCATATCAGTGCCACCTATCAGTGCTGTATACCAGTGCCGCATATCAGTGCCCCATACCAGTGCCCATCAGTGCAGCATATCAGTGCCACCTATCAGTGCCCATCAGTGCCGCATACCAGTGCCGCCTATCAGTGCCCCATACCAGTGCCCATTAGTGCAGCATATCAGTGTCGCCTATTAGTGCAGCATATTAGTGTTGCATAACAGTGCCCATCAGTACAGCATATCAGTGCCCATCAGTGCGGCATATCAGTGCCACCTATCAGTACCCATCAGTGCGGCATTATCAGGGCAGCCTCAAAAGTTCCCATCAGTGCAGCTTATCAGTGCGACCTCATCAATGCTGCCTCATCAGTGCCCATCAATAAAGCCTTATCAGTGCCCATCAATGCAGCGTCATCAGTGCCCATCAATGCAGCGTCATCAGTGCCCATCAGTACAGCCTCATCATTCCCCTTCAGTGCAGCTTATCAGTGGCCATCAGTGAAGAGGATAAAATTATCTTTTTTTCAAATTTTTCATTTTTTTATACAGTTTGTTTAGCAAAATTAAAAAAAACCCAGTGGTGATTAAATACCACCAAAAGAAAGCTGTATCTGTCTCAAAAAATGATTAAAAAAAAGTCATATGGGTACAGTGTTGCAAAACGGTGCAATTGTCATTTAGAGTGCGACAACGCTGAAAGCTGAACATTTACCTGGGCAGGAAGGGGGTGAAAGTGCCTGGTATCGATATTGGCTTACCTGTAGGTATAAATGAAAAAGTGGAGTTTACTACCACTTTAAATATGATGACCTATGTATGTAATGCTTGTGGTCTCAACAGATTTATAAATGTGAATAAACAGCACCATCTAGTGTACAATATTATGAACTGTATGATTCACACATGGCTCTAATTTAGCAATCAGTGAGCTGTTCTTAGTTTTCTAAGAGTCTATTAAATAAATAACCAATACTGTATTGTACTGTGGTTGTAAAAATGTCTGTGCAGAGCTCCTTATTTAGCTCTTGGCTTTGTAACATTTGTAAAAGAATCAGAAACAGTCAATGAGAAATACAGAGCTGTAAAAGAGTGTTCACCTCCTTTGTGTCTTTTTTTACTGATCAACAGAAATATATATATTTTTAATGTCAATGTCGGGTATTTTCTGTATTTGCTGTAAATATTCTTAGTTAAAAAAAAAAATAAAATAAAATGCAGCCCCCCCACAACCAAGGACTGTATGCTGCAATGTATTCGATTTTTGTTTTAGGGTTTAGCAATATACCATCCAAAGCGGTATTAACCCTTTCGCTGCCAGATTAATTTTTGCATTTTTTTTGCACACATGTTTTGCACAATCATTTTCAGCCTGAAGATTACACAAAACCCCCAAACATATATTTTCTGAAGTCAGACACCCTAGAGAATAAAATGGCGGTAGTTCCAAATTTTCACGTCACACATTATTACGGTGGAGGTCTAGGGAATTCAAAATTTCAGTAAAAAAACACACTAAAGTGAATTTTGGGGCAAACAAATGCAATAAACTAGATGAGGTTGCATCAAGTAAATAGATATCCAACATGTCCAACCTTAACCACTTGCCGACCGCTGCAAGTACATTTACTGCGGCAGTCAGCCCCTCCTGGGCAAAGTGACGTAGTACTACGTCGCTCGCCCAGGAGCCTGCAGGGGGTGAGCGCGCGCTCACAGGCATCCCCGCGCGAGTGACCAGCAGCTCCGATTTCCACCGGCCACTCGCAATCTCCCGCTGGAGAGGGAGAAAGGCAGGCGGCTGATGTAAACAAAGCCGCCTGTCATTCTCCCTGATGTAACTGCAGAGATCATACGATCCTGCTATGTAGGATCGTATGTCTCTGTGGTTACATCACAAGCCACGCCCCTTGAAAGTTAGAAGCACGCCCCTAGGGACACACTTAACCCCTGGATCTCTAATAAGGTTCCCTGCCAGTGTCATTTTTACAGTAACAGTGCATATTTATAGCACTGATTACTGTAGTAATGTCACTGGTACCCCCGAAAGTGTCAAAAATGTCAGTCAGGGGTCCGATCTGTCCGCCGCAATGTCGCAGTCCTGCAAAAAAAATCGCAGATTGCCGCCATTACTCGTTAAAAAAAACCCACCAGGAATTACAAAAAATCTTTCCCTTTGTTAGTAAACGCGATAACTTTTGCGCAAACCAATCAAAATACACTTTTGCGATTTTTTTTACCAAACATATGTAGCATAAAACAAATTGGCCGAAAATGTTAAAAAATTTTGATTTTTAAATTTTTTTTGGGGAATTTCATATAAAAAAAAATGTGAAAAATATTGTTATTTTTGCAAAATTGACTCTCTTTTTTTGTTTATAGCGCATGATCAAAAAACCGCACAGGTAATCAAATACCACCAAAAGAAAGCTCTGTTTGTGGGAAAAAAAGGGCGTCAAATTCATTTAGGTACAGTGTCGCACGACCGCGCAATTGTCCGTCAAAGTCACGCAGTATAAAAAAATCGCAAAAAACTCCCTGGTCAGGAAGGGGGTAAAATCTTGCGGGGCTTAAGTGGTTAATACACACCTCCCACAAGACTGACAAGGCTATTGTCTGCTGTGCCACCTGTTTTCATTCATCCAGAGTTGTGTCTGTATAATACAGGAGGTGAGTTACTGGCCAGATCACCAGGGAAAACAGAGAGGAAAAAAGTCTAAAAAAAAAAAAGAATACTAATGCAGCCACCACATCTATTGACTGGTAAGCTGGAATATATTACATGTTTGGGTTTAATACTGCTTTATATTACAGTTTAGGATTGTGTGGTTTGTAAGCCATTGCTGTATATTTTAGTTTAGAGTCAGCGTGATGCTGAAGGCACATCTCCTTCCTAGGCTTCTTGCAGACTTCATCAGGTTTTCCTCCAGAATTTCTCTGTACTCATTCTACCCTCTTTAGCCTTCTAAGATCTGTTTAGGTGAAGCAGCCATGCAGCATGATGCTGCCGCCACCATGCTTCACAGTGGGTGTTGTGTGTTTATGATGTTGTGCAGTGTGTGTGGCTTATACCAAACAAAAGTGTTTAGTCTCATGGCTAACAATCTAAATGTTGGTCTCTTCAGACAATAGAACCCCTTCTAGCTGGCTTCAGAGCTTCCCATCTGTCTTCTGGCTAATTACAAAGGAAGATGCCATGCTAGTTTTAGTTAATGTGTGTAAGTGACTTTCTATTTGACACTTTACTATATATAAGCCATGACTGGTGCAGAGCCAGGGCAACAGTTGTATACATAAACACAAACCTGTCTGCAGAGACACAATCAGTACCATAGTGACACAACCACAAACCTGCCCACAGAGACACAATCAGTACCATAGTGACACATCCACACACCTGTCTGCAGAAACACAATCAGTACCATAGAGACACAACCACACACCTGTCTGCAGAGACACAATTAGTACCATAGAGACAAAACCACACACCTGTCTGCAGAGACACAATCAGTATCATAGTGACAAAAAACTGTCCTCAGAGACACAATTAGTACCATAGTGACACAAACCTTTCTGCAGAGACACAGTCAGTACCATAGTGACACAAACCTTTCTGCAGAGACACAGTCAGTACCATAGTGACACAACCACAAACCTGTCTGCAGAGACACAATCAGTACCATGGTGATACAACCACAAACCTGTCTGAAGAGACACAATCAGTACCATAGTGACACAACCACACACCTGTCTGCAGAGACACAATCAGTACCATGGTGACACAAGCCTTTCCGCAGAGACACAATCAGTATCATAGTGACACAAACCTTTCTGCAGAGACACAGTCAGTACCATAGTGACACAACCACAAACCTGTCTGAAGAGACACAATCCGTACCATAGTGACACAAACCTGTCCTCAGAGACACAATCCGTACCATAGTGACACAACCACAAACCTGTCTGCAGAGACACAATCAGTACCATGGTGATACAACCACAAACCTGTCTGAAGAGACACATTCAGTACCATAGTGACACAACCACACACCTGTCTGCAGAGACACAATCAGTACCATGGTGACACAAGCCTTTCCGCAGAGACACAATCAGTATCATAGTGACACAAACCTGTCCTCAGAGACACAATCAGTACCATAGTGACACAAACCTTTCTGCAGAGACACAGTCAGTACCATAGTGACACAACCACAAACCTGTCTGCAGAGACACAATCAGTACCATGGTGATACAACCACAAACCTGTCTGAAGAGACACAATCCGTACCATAGTGACACAAACCTGTCCTCAGAGACACAATTAGTACCATAGTGACAATAAACTGTCCTCAGAGACACAATTAGTACCATAGTGACACAAACCTATCCTCAGAGACACAATCCACACCATAGTGACACAACCACAAACCTGTCTGCAGAGACACAATCAGTACCATGGTGACACAACCACAAACCTTTCCGCAGAGACACAATTAGAACCATAGTGACACAAACCTGTCCTCTGTTACTCTCTCTAGCTTCTGGGACTCTCTACTACAAACTACTTCTAAAAACACTTTTTTACTGTGGCTTTTGCAATAGCATTTGCCACTGGCCAAACTTCTGGCCATCCGGAAAACATGTCCATACAGATAAAATGCATACTCGTAAGATCCTGACCTGGGCATCTGGATATATCGTTTTGTAATCTCTGGAGTCAGGGCCATCTTTAATATTGATTGGACCCTGGGCAAATATTTCTTGGGCCCTCCCGAATCCAAGTATCAACTGTTTGCCGGTAATGAGGGCTCAAAGGGAAGCTGCTTTGGGCCCCACAACAATGACTGGGCCCCGGGCAGCTGCCCCTTTTGCCCTGCGTTAAAGACGGCCCTGCCTGGAGGGGATGTTCAGCTTTTGGTAACAGGTAAAACAAGAAACGGTCATTATAAAAACAACTGTGGTGAACCCTGGCACAATGCCACACTCATTTACTAACCACTTAAGCCCCGGAAGATTTTACCCCCATTCCGACCAGGGGGTATTTTGCGATTCGGCACTGCGTGACTTTAACGGACAATTGCGCGGTCGTGCGACGCTGTACCTAAACGAATTTGACGTCCTTTTTTTCCCACAAACAGAGCTTTCTTTTGGTGGTATTTGATCACCTGTGCGATTTTTTGATCACGCGCTATAAACAAAAAAAGAGCGTCAATTTTGCAAAAATAGCAATATTTTTCAAATTTTTTTATATGAAATTCCCCAAAAAAAATTTAAAAATCAAAATTTTTTTACTTTTTCGGCCAATTTGTTTTATGCTACCTATGTTTTGTAAAAAAAATAGCAAAAAGCGTATTTTGATTGGTTTGCGCAAAAGTTATCGCGTTTACTAACAAAGGGAAAGATTTCTGTCATTTTTGTTGTTTTTTTTTTTAACGTGTAATGGCGGCGATCTGCGATTTTTTTTGCGGTACTGCGACATTGGGGCGGACAGATCGGACCCTTGACTGACATTTTTGACACTTTTGGGGTTACCAGTGACATTTCTACAGTAATCAGTGCTATATATATGCACTGTTACTGTAAAAATACACTGGTAGTGAAGGGGTTAACTTTATTTGGGAGGGAGGGGCTGTGTGTATCCCTAGGGGCGTGCTTTCTACTGTGATTGGCTGGGGCTTGAGCTGTATGGACACTGATCAACGGATCTACATACTAGATCCGAGTGATCAGTATCCTAACAGCAAGGAGAATGACAGGTGGCTTGTTTACACAAGCTGCCTGACATTCTCCCTCTCCCCCGCCGATCGCCGAGTGACCGGCGGACATCGGGTCCGCCGGTCACACGCGCGGGGGGGTCCGTGACCACGCGGGAGCGCGCCTCCGGGGGCGTGCGCTCGCTCCCTAGACCCTCACAAGCTAGTGACGTAGCCCTACGTCACTTTGCCTGTGAGGGGCTGACTGCCGACGTAGATCGGCGTTAGGCAGTCGGCAAGTGGTTATGATAGCCATAACTGCCTGTGACTTATGACATGGTCCATGTGCCAAGCTGGAGAGAAAAGAGTGGCAGACATAAAAGATCCTCTTTTCCAAAGTCTTGTTTCAGAAGAAGTTGCACCATGTGGACCCCTTGTTCTTTTTCATTCTTGGGTCCTTAAAGTTTAAATATTATTCCCAGCTCTACTGGGTCAGAAGAACTAGGGTGGATTCTGTGAGTTGCACCGACCCAGCAAGTGTTCGGGGCTGTAATGCAGCATCCTTAGTCACCTGATCTGCTTCCATGTGTGAGTTTAACCGGTTGCCGACCGCCGCAAGTACATATACTGCGGCGGTCAGCCCCGGCCAGGCAAAGTGACGTATCAGTACGTCACTAGCCTGGGAGCCAATAGCGGGCGCGCGCCGCCGGAGGCGCGCTCCCGCCTCGGCTCGTTCACGGACCCCCCCGTGCGTGTGACCGGCGGACCCAATGTCCGCTAGTCACTCGCGATCGCCCGCTGTGAAGGGGGGAAAGGCAGGCGGCTAATGTAAACACAGCCGCCTGTCATTCTTCCCTGTGTAAAAGCACTGATCTAACGGTCCTGCTATGTAGGACCATTGATCTGTGCTATTACACACACAGCCACATCCAATCACAGTTAGAAGCACGTCCCTAGGGACACACTTAACACCTCCCTCTCCAATAAAGTTAACCCCTTCACTGCCAGTGTCATTTTTGCAGTAACAGTGCATATGTATAGCACTGATTACTGTAGTAATGTCACTAGTACCCCCAAAAGTGTCAAAAATGTCAGTCAAGGGTCCGGTCTGTCCGCCACAATGTCGCAGTCCCGCAAAAAAAAAATCGCAGATCGCCGCCATTGCTCGTTAAAAAAAAACAACAAAAATGACAAAAATCTTTCCCTTAGTTAGTAAACGCAATAACTTTTGCGCAAACCAATCAAAATACGCTTATTGGGATTTTTTTTTACCAAACATACGTAACAGAAAACAAATTGGCCAAAAATGTAAAAAAATTTAGATTTTTACATTTTTTTTTTGGGGAATTTCATATAAAAAAATGTGAAAAATATTATTTTTGCAAAATTGTCGCTCTTTTTTTGTTTATAGCGCATGATCAAAAAATCGCACAGGTGATCAAATACCACCTAGAGAAAGCTCTGTTTGTGGGAAAAAAAGGACGTCAAATTAGTTTAGGTACAGCGTCGCACGACCGCGCAATTGTCCGTTAAATTCAAGCAGTGCAGAATCGCAAAATACCCCCTGGTCAGGAAGGGGGTAAAATCTTCCGGGGCTTAAGTGGTTAAAGGCCCGTACACACGATAAGAAAATCTGTAGGGAAATTTTGTCCGACGACCGATCTGCCGATTTTCGGATTGTTAGTATGGTGCTTTCGACAGCCAACTCCGACTTTTCGGCTGACAAAATCCTGATGTGCAGGCTATAAAATTTTTGTCGTCCGTCAAAACAACGTCCGATTTTCGTCTCATTAGTACAGATTTTGACGGAAAAAAATCTTAAGAGCAAGACTAGAGATGAAAGAGCACATACAAAACAATCCAACACATGACATCACTTCTGAAGTAGAATTCTGTCGTACGGGAAAATTCGTATGAAAATAACCTCTTCACTTTCCACATCAGACTAGCATGCTACAAAAAACGGATGACAGATCGTTCGATAATCTGATCGTGTGTACGAGGCTTTAGTGTTAGCATGGCTACCTCAGCAAGAAGCTGGAAGGCTGAAGACAACCAACCAATCAATTAACTAATGCCTCGTACACACGCATCGATTATTGGCCGGGAATTTTCGGCCAACGTCCGACCGGCCGATTTTCGGCTTGTTAGTATGATGCTTCCGACAACCAACTCCGACTTTTCGGCCGAAAAAAATCTGGTGTGCAGGCTATAAAATTTTTGTTGGCCGTCAACACAACGGCCGATTTTCCGTCAGTCAGTACAGATTTCAGCAGACAAAAATCTGATGAGCAAGACTGGGCATGCTCAGAGAAGAAAAAACACACGGAAAGTAAACCAGCACATGACATCACTTCTGAAGTAGATTTTTGTTGGCCGAGAAAATTCGTGTGCAGTCTAGAGCACATTTCAACCAACAAAACAACACTGGACAAAAGTCGGACGATCGGTCGGCCGATAATCGTTGCGTGTGTACGAGGCATTAGCATGTTTGATTGGTTTACCTGCAAACAAACTTCTGGCCCTTCAAATGGAACCAAAAGCTCTCCAAATCTCTACTATCTATATAAATGTAAACTCTTTTGATAGCTCACAGGCTTTGTTAAAGCATGGGGCTCTGCTTCTTTAGCTGGGGAAGAAGGATCCAATGACTCTGAATACAGAGAGTACATCTGGGTGATAATAGCATACTCAGTATGGGTATTGCCATTCTCGGTATAAAACTGGGATCAAATCTACAAAAAAATCCAATATCTGGGTCTTCAGGGAGTGTGTCCTGCACTGGACTCACACCAGCTGATTCCTACATTGTTAGTTTAACCACTTCAATACAGGGCACTTTCACCCCCTTCCTGGTCAGGCCAATTTTCAGCTTTCAGCGCTGTTGCATTTTGAATGACAATTGAGCGGTCATGCTACACTGTACCTAAACTACATTTATGTCATTTTATCCCCACAAATAGAGCTTTCTTTTGGTGGTATTTGATCACCGCAAGGTTTTTCCTTTTTTGCTAAACAAATAAAAAAAGACCGAAAAGTTTGAAAAACAAAAAAAGTTTTTTGTTTATGTTAAAAATTTTGTAAATAAACAAGTTTTTTCCTGCACTGACGATCACTGATGAGGCCACACTGACAGGCACTGATGAGGAGGTACTGATGGGGTGGTACTGATGAAGAAGCACTAATATGCAGCACTGATGGGCACTGATATGCAGCATTGATGGGCACTGATATGTGGCACTGATAGCACCGATATGCAGCATTGATGGGCACTGATGGGCACTGATAGGCAGCACTGATGGGCACTGATAGGCGGCAATGATGGGCACTGATAGGCGGCACTGATGGGCACTGATAGGCGGCAATGATGGGCACTGATAGGCGGCACTGATGGGCACGGATAGGCAGCACTGATGGGCACTGAGAGGTGGCACTGATATGCAGCATTGATGGGCACTGATAGGCAGAACTGATGGGCACTGATATGCGGCATTGATGGGCACTGATAGACAGCACTGATGGGCACTGATGGGCACTGATAGGCAGCACTGATGGGCACTGATAGGCGGCAATGATGGTCACTGATAGGCGGCACTGATGGGCACTGATAGGCAGCACTGATGGGCACTGAGAGGTGGCACTGATGGGCACTGATAGGCGGCATTGATGGGTACTGATAGACAGCACTGATGAGCACTGATAGGCAGCACTGATGGGCACTGATAGGCAGCACTGATGGGCACTGAGAGGTGGCATTGATGGGCACTGATAGATGGCACTGATGGGCACTGATAGGCAGCACTGATGGGCACTGAGAGGTGGCACTGATATGCAGCATTGATGGGCACATAGGCGGCACTGATGGGCACCCGGGGGCAGACCGAGCGGCCTATCCCGCTGGATGTCATATGACGCCCAGTCAGGCTAGAGCAACCACTTTGCGGCCGTCATTTTGCTGTATGATGGGCGGGAAGTGGTTAAAGCATGTCGTTTTTTTTTGTCTCCAGCCTCCTCCAATACAGGCAATAAGGTGGCTGGGTTCAGCTTTCCATTGATAGATTTGTACATAAACAGACAAATATTTAGTTTGGCTGTTTGCAATATTTGCTACACAAAATGTGGGACCGTGGCAGAGTTAAATAATTGACCAAAATAATGTCTGTAACTTTGTCCAGTAGCACCTTGCTACTACTACTACTACTACTACTCTGATATAGCCGGATGAACCCTTCATTATTGGGTCCAGCTTACATGACATATATTACAATGGCTTGTTTTTTCCGTCATGCCGTTTTAGTAAAAACTCCAGTTTTATGTTTCAAAAAGACAACTTTTTCCTGGAAATATTATAATTTCTCACTGCTTGTGCTGTTAGTTTTAGCAAGATAACACAAGTCCTTAGCTTCCATCTGACAATATAACATATTATATAACATAATAAATGATAACAATACCGTGCAGTAATGCAGCAGTTTAGCACTGCACTAACAAGGAAAAGCAACGATTTCACAATCCACACATTCTGCTTTAGAATAGAAAATAAAGAAAAACAAAAAGTACAGTGCATTGCAAAAGTATTCGGCCCCTTTGAACTTTTCAACCTTTTGCCACATTTCAGGCTTCAAAGATAAAGATATAAAACTGTAATTTTTTTTGAAGAATCAACAAGTGGGACACAATCATGAAGTGGAACGAAATTTATTGGATATTTCAAACTTTTTTAACAAATAAAAAACTGAAAAATTGGGCGTGCAAAATTATTCAGCCCCCTTAAGTTAATACTTTGTAGCGCCACCTTTTGCTGCGATTACAGCTGTAAGTTGCTTGGGGTATGTCTCTATCAGTTTTGCACATCGAGAGACTGAAATTTTTGCCCATTCCTCTTTGCAAAACAGCTCGAGCTCAGTGAGGTTGGATGGAGAGCATTTGTGAACAGCAGTTTTCAGTTCTTTCCACAGATTCTCGATTGGATTCAGGTCTGGACTTTGACTTGGCCATTCTAACACCTGGATATGTTTATTTGTGAACCATTCCATTGTAGATTTTGCTCTATGTTTTGGATCATTGTCTTGTTGGAAGACAAATCTCCGTCCCAGTCTCAGGTCTTTTGCAGACTCCATCAGGTTTTCTTCCAGAATGGTCCTGTATTTGGCTCCATCCATCTTCCCAACAATTTTAACCATCTTCCCTGTCCCTGCTGAAGAAAAGCAGGCCCAAACCATGATGCTGCCACCACCATGTTTGACAGTGGGGATGGTGTGTTCAGGGTGATGAGCTGTGTTGCTTTTACGCCAAACATAACGTTTTGCATTGTTGCCAAAAAGTTCGATTTTGGTTTCATCTGACCAGAGCACCTTCTTCCACATGTTTGGTGTCTCCCAGGTGGCTTGTGGCAAACTTTAAAGGACACTTTTTATGGATATCTTTAGGAAATGGCTTTCTTCCGTGCAGTATACGACTGATTGTTGTCCTATGGACAGAGTCTCCCACCTCAGCTGTAGATCTCTGCAGTTCATCCAGAGTGATCATGGGCCTCTTGGCTGCATCTCTGATCAGTCTTCTCCTTGTATGAGCTGAAAGTTTAGAGGGACGGCCAGGTCTTCATAGATTTGCAGTGGTCTGATACTCCTTCCATTTCAATATTATCGCTTGCACAGTGCTCCTTGGGATGTTTAAAGTTTGGGAAATCTTTTTTTATCCAAATCCGGCTTTAAACTTCTCCACAACAGTATCTCGGACCTGCCTGGTGTGTTCCTTGTACTTCATGATGCTCTCTGCGCTTTAAACTGACCTCTGAGACTATCACAGTGCAGGTGCATTTATATGGAGACTTGATTACACACAGGTGGATTCTATTTATCATCATTAGTCATTTAGGTCAACATTGGATCATTCAGAGATCCTTAGCGCCCATTCAGACTGGCGTGACACAACTTTGTGGGGCGACCTGTGAAGTCGCGGTGCACAGTGTGCACCGCGACCTCGGCGCGACTTGCGCGGACTTCATATAATTGAAGTCAATGCAAGTCACCTCCAGGTCGCCCCAAAGTAGTACAGGACCCTTTTTCTAACTCGGAGCGACTTGTGGCGCTCCTATTAGAACGAGTCCTGTACTATTCAATGGCGAGCGACCGACCACGAGTTGTCAGGCGACCAAGTGCAGTGGCGTAGCGTGGGGGGTGCAGGGGGGGCCGGCCGCACCGGGCGCAACATCTGGGGGGGGGGCGCATCTGCAGTGTCACTCTGTCTGTCTGACTCTGACATACACAGTTCACACACTGTCTGTGGCTGCCTCCATATTTAGGCTGGGAGATGTCCAGCGTGGCCGCCCTATGGCTGAAAATGGCGGGGTGGGGCAGGGCTGGACTGTGCCTCACCTGTCCATTGGTGTAGGGTGCGGTGGCGTTGCAAGCCAAGCCCCGCCTATGCCGCCTCTCCTCACTGCTCAGTCAGTTTAGCAGCGAGTGAGTCAGCAGCCTTGCGCTGTCACAGAGTGTTTTTTTTTAATCACCTGATTAGAGCCAGAGGCTCTAATAGGCTTCAAAAAAGGGTGGACCCGGGGCGCAGAGCAGTGCGCCCCGAGCCCACCCATTGTGTGACAATAGCGAATGAAAATTCGCTATTGTCACATGGATCCTCCTCCTGGCCAATCAGGAAGCGGGTCCGAGACCCGCTTCCTGATTGGCCGAAAGGCAAACTCATGACATTGGCCAAGGAGGAGGCGGGAGGACACGAGGAGACGCGGGGAACTGAGGAGAAGCCGCCGCTGCAGGTAAGTCTCTCTGCATTGAAGGGGGCACACTAGTCACTCTGCATTGAAAGGGGGCACTATGATCTCTCTGCATTGAAAGGGGGCACACTGGTCATTCTGCATTGAAAGGGGGCACACTGGTCATGCTGCATCGAAAGGGGGTACGCTGGTCTCTCTGCATTGAAAGGGGGTACGCTGGTCATTCTGCATTGAAAGGGGGCACGCTGGTCACTCTGCATTGAAAGGGGGCACGCTGGTCACTCGGCATTGAAAGGGGGCACTCTGGTCATTCTGCATTGAAAGGGGGCACTCTGGTCATTCAAACTTGTATTTAGATGCATTTTACTTTAATTACATCAGTATTTTCATAACAAACAATACATGTGCTTAGGGGGTAAGGGTTTCTTTATCTAGTGGAAGAGACTCGAGTGCTAAAATCCCGCGAGTTAGGGGCGCAAATTACTTGCCTTGCCCCGGGTGCTGACAACCCACGCTACGCCACTGCGCTAGTGTGAATGGACCCTTACTGAACTTCTGGAGAGAGTTTGCTGCACTGAAAGTAAAGGGGCTGAATAATTTTGCACGCCCAATTTTTCAGTTTTTTATTTTTGTTAACAAAGTTTGAAATATCCAATAAATTTCGTTCCACTTCATGATTGTGTCCCACTTGTTGTTGATTCTTCAAAAAAAAAAATTACAGTTTTATATCTTTATGTTTGAAGCCTATATTTATTACTCTCACATCATGGACCGCACATCAAGTTATTATCAGACCTTTAGATTTCATCTTTTGTAGAAAATTCCAATGTATCCCATCCACCTCGGCTTTGTTCAGTATTATGACAGCTGTATTATAATCATCAACCTCATCTTAATCTAAACTAACTCCATATTACAGGTTTTTCCAATAACCTGTATTTTATTTCCAACCAAAAGGTTGCCTAAATCAAATAAAATATATCTATATTATTGATAAAATTGTTAGCATCATATCAGAAATTAATACTCAAGTAATAGTCTCAATATCCCAACCCAATTTCAATATATTCTCACAGATATATCTCCCTACGTTTTACCTAATTTCCCTCTTTTTTTTTTTTTTAAATGCTCTGTTTGCTAACAAAGTATATTTAATATGTGTTAGTGTATACTTTGTGAACTTTTCTCAATTTAACCTTCATTTTACCATTCTGTTTGGGAACAGATTAAAAATAACTGTGATCACATTGTTCATCATTAGATTAATTAACCCCGCACATATTGTTATGATATACATGTAGTCCTATCATGGGTGACCTTGGCAGATATCACTAATGTCTCATCCTAGTACATTCCTTTTATGAGAAAGAGAAAAGGGAGGGGGGTCAAGGGAGGGGGTCACGACTGCACAGAGCTAACATGACACACACGAGATGTAGAACTATGAATTCCCATTCACACACAAACACAATTATCTCTCTAAAATCGCTTACATTTTTCCCATTTGTACACAACACATGCATATCATTCTCTCACTTTCTTTTCACTTATTTCCCTGTTATTTTTATCCCTAAAATCTACTTTCTTTATTTGTTATGATATCCCTTACATCCCATGTACTGTAATCCTGTACTTAACTTACAGTACAAAACGCACTCCAAAATCCTGCACTCTGTACGAAACGCACTCCTGAATCCTGCACTGGGTATGAATGCACTCTTGAATACTGCACTCTGTATGAAACGCACTTTTGAATCTTGCACTTTGTACAAATCGCTCTCCTGAATACTGCACTCTGTACGACATGCACTCCTGAATCCTGCACTCTGTACAAAGCTCACTCCTGAATCCTGCACTTTGTACGAAATGCACTCCTGAATCCTGCACTCTGTACAAAGCTCACTCCTGAATCCTGCACTCTGTACGAAATGCACTCCTGAATCCTGCACTCTGTACAAAGCTCACTCCTGAATCCTGCACTTTGTACGAAATGCACTCCTGAATCCTGCACTCTGTACAAAGCTCACTCCTGAATCCTGCACTTTGTACGAAATGCACTCCTGAATCCTGCACTCTGTACAAAGCTCACTCCTGAATCCTGCACTCTGTACAACATGCACTCCTGAATCCTGCGCTCTGTACGAAACGCACTCCTGAATCCTGCACTCTGTGCGAAACGCACTCCTGAATCCTGCACTCTGTACGAAACGCACTCCTGAATCCTGCACTCTGTGCGAAACGCACTCCTGAATCCTGCACTCTGTGCGAAACGCACTCCTGAATCCTGCACTCTGTACTAAACGCACTCCTGAATCCTGCACTCTGTACGAAACGCACTCCTGAATCCTGCACTCTGTGCGAAACGCACTCCTGAATCCTGCACTCTGTACGAAACGCACTCCTGAATCCTGCACTCTGTACGACACGCATTCCTGAATCCTGCACTCTGTACTAAACGCACTCCTGAATCCTGCACTCTGTACGACACGCATTCCTGAATCCTGCACTCTGTACGAAATGCACTCCTGAATCCTGCACTCTGTACGAAACACACTCCTGAATCCTGCACTCTGTGCGAAACGCACTCCTGAATCCTGCACTCTGTACAAAGTGCACTCCTGAATACTGCACTCTGTACGAAACGCACTCCTGAATACTGCACTCTGTACGACATGCACTCCTGAATCCTGCACTCTGTAGGAAATGCACTCCTGAATCCTGCACTCTGTACGAAATGCACTCCTGAATACTGCACTCTGTACGAAACGCATTCCTGAATCCTGCACTCTGTACAAAGTGCACTCATGAATACTGCACTCTGTATGAAATGCACTCCTGAATCCTGCACTCTGTACGAAGTGAACTTCTGAATCCTGCACTCTGTACAAAGCTCACTCCTGAATCCTGCACTCTGTACGAAACGCACTCCTGAATCCTGCACTCTGTACGAAATGCCCTCCTGAATCCTGCACTCTGTACAAAGCTCACTCCTGAATCCTGCACTCTGTACGAAACGCACTCCTGAATCCTGCACTGTGTATGCCATGCACTCCTGCATACTGCACTCTGTAAAAAACACACTCTTGAACCCTGGACTCTGTACGAAACACACTCCTGAATCCTGCGACCTGTACACATAGTACATTCCTGAACCCTGCACTCTGTGCTTAATGCACTCCTGAATCCTTCCACACTTTGTGAAATGTACTCAACAGTTTGTGCAAAACCATTTGTAATGGAAGCGTCTTAATCTTTTTTTTTTTTAATGATTGAGCTGGGGTTTGTGTCCATGAGACTCTTGCTTGTGGCACAGCAATCAATGCATATTTTATAGGTACAGGAAAGCCCGGTTTTGTTTACCCACGGCCCTTTATCTCCTCCCACTGTTAAGCTTTTGGCCACACCCATTTTTGCCTGCATTTTGCCAGGTCACTTCCTCCCTCAATTGGGGGGGTATGTGTTATCACAGTGAGGCATATTGCAGAACATCTTAATAGTGTGGAGCACATCACTAAGTTCTCCCCATAGCTCAGAACATCACATTTAGTCGGACTCCTACCAGTGCAGTTTCTATCAAGGCTCACACTCTTGCATGCAAGGTGCAGCATGTTGTGGTGGGTAATAAACACACCGAGTCCAAGCTAGGTAATATCATTATATTGTAGGATGGTCCAACAGGATACATCTAGGCCCGGCGGGTAGGCACGACCCTCTGGAGCCACTTGTAATAGCCGTCTGTAGACATGAAAGATGCATCTGCAACATGGAGCATAATGCGGCCTGGCTGATCCACACCCAAAGGGGAGACTTCCTGAAGCAAGGTAGTCCTTGCACTGTCCTTATTCCCCTGGAACCTATACCTACCTCTAAGTACTGTTCCTGCCAGATGGGGAGCCTGTCCCTATACTAGCCACATGCAAAAAGAGCACCAAACCAGGGAACTGGAGCCTTAAATAGACTCTGCATGACCCAAGATGGCTGCTGAAGTCACATGAGTGCCAGTGTCCAATCGGACAGCTGCCTCCTTGTGACCACAGGAAGTCATAGAGAAACCAAATTCCTCACAACTTTCTTCCCTTTCTGCATTGCTGCTCCTGTTGAGAGCCACCTGCAGTGGGGAGTAAAGACTGCAACTGCCTACACCCTTGCACCAGGAAGAGAAATACAGTACCCACAATTTAGTTACATTCCTCAGTCTAAATGTTTGGTAGAAAAAACATGGCTTCCCTTGTCTTCTATAACCATTTAAGGACAGTCTCCGCAGGAGGAAGCATTACACCATGTCACTACATCGTGGTTTGAGAGATGGTCATTCTTCCCAGGAAAAGTGGTCCTGCTATCACTACTCCTCCACTAACTACCCCACTACTCCGGCCCCTCCTGACTTTAACTCTCTCTCACTTAACTGAGATGATGGACAGAGGGGCCCCTCCACGACCCCTGGGACTACTCAATAAAGAAGACCTATACCCCACTTTTACAAGTTGATCTTTTTTCTAGTTCAAAGATTTTATTGGGTTTTACAGATGCCATCCTATACAAGGCCATATAAGAAAAAAGAGTTGAGGGTTTCCATGCAGGGAGAAGTACAAGGATAACATAGCCTCAGAAGTAGGACTTGTCGCCTTATATTGTCCATGCAAGTACTATTGGTTGCAACAGAGTAACGTTGATTTTTCTTATATGAATGTCTAATAAGCGTTACCAGAGACTATAAAAAATATGAAGTCAACGTGGTTTTAACATAAATTCCCCTTTAATAAGTTAAAGATTTGATGGTTCATATCCATATTATTTCTGAAGGTTTCCGTGTCATTGCCATATTTTCTGGATATTAAATGGCCCCTCTCATAACAGATCCAGAAGTTACAATAAGTTCATTTTAATTTTGCTTTTATGAACTGAAGTCTTCCTAGTAATGCAGGAAGGATCTCTCCTGCTCCATGAAAAATATACCAGCATCTGGTAGCAATCACGGACTTGGAAACCTTCTGAGATCTTTCACTTCAAATGAAACACATCATTGCTACCACATGCTGCTAATGCTGTGTCCTGACCCTGTATGGTATGTTTTACATCAGCTCACGCCTGGAGCATGAAATATACCATGTACGATGGGACACATATTGGCCAGTCTTTATAATTGTGTTGCATAATGTGAGAAAAGTCATTTCAAATAAGTTGAAAACATGTGATATGTAACCCATAGGACATGTTTTCTTGGTCGCTGGATATTACTCTGGTGGAGTTCTACCTGTACTGTAAATGATCTCCTGATGTACTGTGTAGGTTGATAGCAGGCAGGGGTTCAATATAGAAGGAGTCCAAGATCCAGGACCCCTTCCCCACTACCCCTTAATCCAGGGGTGCCCAATCTTTTGAAGAGCAAGGGCCACTTAAGCAACTTGGTAGCAGGGGCTGACTGGAAACTTTTGGCGCAGGGGGCAAGTACAAACCAGATGCCCATGGAGCAGCGACTCGGCCCTCCTCCCACTCTCCCTCTTTCTGGCCTCCTCCTAAGCCCTCATTCCAGGCTGAAGCTCTGCTCCAGGTGCTCTCTACTCACTGGCGGAATTCGGGTTCCCAACCTGGCTACCTGGGGGGGTTGGGGGGAGCTGGGACAGCTCAGTCGAGGCTGGCTGGGGGAGGAGAGTCTCCAGTGGGGCATTGATCCAGCCTCTGCCCAGACACAGTTTACACCATCCATGCTGGGGGGGGGGGGGGAGGACTTCGCTCTGTCCTTGTCGCACTCAGTAGGTCAGCAGTGGGGAATTCTTACTTCTCTTCACCAGGAATCCTTCTGTGGCAGAAGTGGAGCAGCATTTTTACAGGGCATCAGAGAGGCCTGGGGGGCAATTGCCCCCCAGCCCACTGGCCCAGTGCTCCCCTGCTTGGTAGGCAGTCATGGGCCACAACGAGTGGAGCAGGCAGATGACAGGTCCGTGTCCACTCAGCATATGCACAGCGGACACACACACACAGCTCACTCTACTATATGGGCCCTCCCATCCAATCTGCCCAGAAAGGGACAGATCCTCTTTGGCTTTTTTTTTTTGTGGATCTGATTATAGATAGACAGGTGTAAATGGACACAAGTCCTGTTATATCTGCCGCTTCATAGAGGTGAATGGCTGGGCCGGACTGGCCTACCGGGATACCGGGAAATTTCCCGGTGGGCCGCCGACCCTGGGGCCGCTTTAAGATAGAGCCGCCCGCAGCCGTAGCGCCGCTTTAAGCATTGGGACCAGGCCGGCCGCTGTGATTATGGCCGCGGCGCTGCAGCCCGGCCCCCGCTGCGCTCCAGACAGAGAGTGACTGTGAGTGGCTACATCAGCCGCTGTGAGCGGCATGACGTCACATCTGGCGGGGGCGGCTGCGCGCGGTGGATAAAGTCTTGAAGTCTGAGTGACTGGAGTGGCTGCCTGCAAGACTGTCACGTTGCCGACTCTGCATGACATGGCACATGGGATCATCATCAGGACTCGGAGGAAGGTATGTGAGCACCATACTGCTGGAGGGGAGCACACAACTTACACTGCAACTGTACTGGGGAGTGAAGGTGGGGGGCTTACTGAGGGGGTCTGTACTGGCAGGGGGGCTTACTGAGGGGTCTGTCCTGTGAGGGGGGATTACTGCGGGGTCTGTCCTGGGAGGGGGGCTTACTGTGGGGTCTGTCCTGGCAGGGGGCTTACTGAGGGGTCTGTGCTGGCAGGGGGCTTACTGAGGGGTCTGTCCTGGCAGGGGGCTTACTGGGTCTGTGCTGGAAGGGGGCTTACTGAGGGGTCTGTGCTGGAAGGGGGCTTACTGAGGGTTTTGTACTGGGAGGGGGCTTACTGAGGGGTCTGTGCTGTGAGGGTCTGTCCTGGCAGGGGGCTTACTGAGGGGTCTGTGCTGGAAGGGGGCTTACTGAGGGGTCTGTCCTGTGAGGGGGGCTTACTGAGAAGTCTGTACTGGGAGGAGGGCTTACTGAGGGGTCTGTACTGGGAGGAGGGCTTACTGAGGGGTCTGTACTGGGAGGAGGGCTTACTGAGGGGTCTGTCCTGGCAGGGGGCTTACTGAGGGGTCTGTCCTGTGAGGGGGGCTTACTGAGGGGTCTGTCCTGTGAGGGGGGCTTACTGAGGGGTCTGTCCTGTGAGGGGGAGCTTACTGAGGGGTCTGTCCTGTGAGGGGGAGCTTACTGAGGGGTCTGTGCTGGAAGGGGGCTTACCGAGGGGTCTGTGCTGGGAGGGGGGCTTACCAAGGGGTCTGTGCTTGGAGGGGGGCTTAATGAGGGGTCTGTACTGGGAGGAGGGCTTAATGAGGGGTCTGTACTGGGAGGAGGGCTTAATGAGGGGTCTGTACTGGGAGGAGGGCTTAATGAGGGGTCTGTCCTGGCAGGGGGCTTACTGAGGGGTCTGTACTGGGAGGGGGCTTACTGAGGGGTCTGTCCTGGCAGGGGGCTTACTGAGGGGTCTGTACTGGGAGGGGGCTTACTGAGGGGTCTGTGCTGTGAGGGGGGCTTACTGCGGGGTCTGTCCTGGGAGGGGGCTTACTGAGGGGTCTGTGCTGGCAGGGGGCTTACTGAGGGGTCTGTGCTGGAAGGGGGCTTACTGAGAGGTCTGTCCTGTGAGGGGGGCTTACTGAGGGGTCTGTCCTGTGAGGGGGAGCTTACTGAGGGGTCTGTCCTGTGAGGGGGAGCTTACTGAGGGGTCTGTCCTGTGAGGGGGAGCTTACTGAGGGGTCTGTGCTGGAAGGGGGCTCACCGAGGGGTCTGTGCTGGGAGGGGGGCTTACCAAGGGGTCTGTGCTGGGAGGGGGGCTTCCTGAGGGGTCTGTACTGGGAGGGGGGCTTACTGAGGGGTCTGTACTGGGAGGAGGGCTTACTGAGGGGTCTGTACTGGGAGGAGGGCTTACTGAGGGGTCTGTACTGGGAGGGGGCTTACTGAGGGGTCTGTCCTGGCAGGGGGCTTACTGAGGGGTATGTCCTGTGAGGGGGGGCTTACTGAGGGGTATGTCCTGTGAGGGGGAGCTTACTGAGGGGTCTGTCCTGTGAGGGGGAGCTTACTGAGGGGTCTGTGCTGTGAGGGGGAGCTTACTGAGGGGTCTGTCCTGTGAGGGGGAGCTTACTGAGGGGTCTGTCCTGTGAGGGTGGAGCTTACTGAGGGGTCTGTCCTGGAAGGGGGCTTACTGAGGGGTCTGTGCTGGAAGGGGGCTTACCGAGGGGTCTGTGCTGGAAGGGGGCTTACCGAGGGGTCTGTGCTGGGAGGGGGACTTACCAAGGGGTCTGTGCTGGGAGGGGGACTTACCAAGGGGTCTGTGCTGGGAGGGGTGCTTAATGAGGGGTCTGTACTGGGAGGAGGGCTTAATGAGGGGTCTGTACTGGGAGGAGGGCTTACTGAGGGGTCTGTACTAGGTGGGGGGGCTTACTGAGGGGTGGCACTGGTATAATGACGCAATGCTATGGGGCTGGTATGTCATTTTTTCCAGGGCTAGTTTTCATACCCAGTTCGGCCCTGGTGAATGGAGGGTCTGATTGAGTCCACCTGAAAAACGGACAGGCGGACCTGATTGGACTGATTGTGTGAAAGGGGCTTAAGGCTGCTTTCACACTGACACACTGCAGTTTACCCGCACCACGGGTGCAGCGCAGAGCACCTGTGGCTTTCCTACCGGTTAGCAGCACTTTGCCAAAGACTTCTATTATATCCTGCAGGTGTGGTGCACTTTCAGAAAGCACATGAAACCCGCAGGTAATAACAGAAGTCAATGGCTCAGTGCAGACAACCCACAGTGGATCAGTTTGAAAGCAACGTAGTAACCACTGCAGACAGGGCTGCTAATAGGGGGTACCACTGGTCCTCTTGTAGGGGGCCCAAGCACACAGGAGAGCCCACACAGGGAGGGGGATTAGTGATGGACCACAATTGTAGAACTCTACCTCCAGCAGCTGGTCTCTTCCCCTCTCCCTGCTGCCAGCTTTTATCTGTTAAAAAAGACAGTCGTCCATCACTAATCCCCCTCCCTTTTCAGGCCCCCTCCCAGCCCTGGCTCTAATGTTAGCTCTGCTCCTAAGGGCCCTTTCACACGGGCGCTCCGTATGTCCGCAAATCATCCTATTTTTTTGCGGATGATTTGCGGACATAATGTAAGTCTATGGCATTGCGGATGTCAGCGGAATACCATCCGCTGACATCCGATTTTCTTCCTGTCAGTTCTGTTCCGTTTTTTGGAACTGAACAAAACCCTATTTTTGTCCGTTCAAAAAACGGAAAGGAAGGAAAATCGGATGTCAGCGGTGTCATCCGCTGACATCCGCAAACCCCCATAGACTTACATTATGTCCTCATATCATCCGCAAACGGATGGGATGATATGCGGGCATACGGAGCGGATGACAGAAATGTCATCCACTCCGTGGAAAAAAAAAAAAAAAAGGACCCCAGCGGAGCTCTCACACGGAGCAGCCGTGTGAAAGAGCCCTAAGTTTGTTATCCCTGTAACTTTGTTTCTCTCCCTCTGTCTCTCTGATCCCAGAGCTCCAACTGTATATTTTTTCATCTCATCTTCATTTTTATTTATTAACTCAGTTTTGTCTTTTAGATTTAGCATGAATTCTGTAAGTTATGCTGTATTTGTTTCTGCTAATAATGCCTTTGTAGCACCCTCCTAGGTAGGTGCTAGGAAAGCCATAAGGGAGGCCCTGTCTGCTTATCAGGGGGGCCTGATTGTTCAGCTAGGCTGTCATGTGCTTCCAGGGGTGACTGTTTTGTCTGGGGAGTCTCCCCACTGTGTCCAATGAGGGCTTTTATTGGACAGTGGAGGAAACCTAGCCAATAGCACTCCAGGACTTGTATCTACCCCAGAGGGCAGAGTCAGCCGCAATGCATCCTGGGGTAGGGTATAAGTCTGAGGGGAGCACATGACGCAGCGTCTTTGGCGGGAAGCAGAGTCCCAGGAGGAGGGTGACGGCTGTCTCTCCTCCTGTCAGCGGTAGTGAAGGTGTCCTGGGCAGTCAGCCTAGAGAACGAAGGTTAAGCTGGGCTGCAGAGAGGGATCCAGAGTGCCGTGGACCGAGTGGAGCTGCTGGGCAGAAGTTTTGTGGAAAACTAGTGTAGTGAGTACTTGAAACCGCCAAGGGGCCTGCCTAGGAGAGGGGACCACTCCAGAAGGTCAGAGAGATCGAGGAGCCAGTTAACCGGTAGAGAATGCTTAGAGAGGGCGCCGATGTGGGCCCTGAAGCGTTCAACAGTGTATACAAGTAGCTACCTCAGCAAGGGGTGCTTAAGGGAGCTTAAAGAGGACTTCTTTAGTGAGAAAGCAGTCCCAAGTCAAGTCAGCGTTAACAGGCATTATGCCAGCGTTAACCAGCGTTGACCGGCATCCGGCCAACGTCAAGTCAGCGCCAATCAGCATTTTTCAAGTGTCTCCACTAAGTTGTATATAGTTGAGCTAGAGGAGTATCCCACTCATCCCTTCTCCTATCCAAGTTACAAAAAAAATACAAAAACCCAAAGATACGGGACTGGTCATTGTCTCAGTGCTCACACTTGGAGAAACCTGCACAAAAGGTACTTATGTTGCACCCGGTGGCCCAGGGGGACCCATATCCAGCAAAACGGCTGGGAATCCTGGTACAACTTTATTGTATTTTTAGAAAAATATAGCTTTAATATTTTATTGGGGGGGGGGGGGGCACTGTTAGCTAGTCTGTACGAGGCTCCGCGATTTCTATCAGCAGCCCTGACTGCAGAAGAGATAGGCACATGTATATACTCTGATTTTATAATATAAACTGACCTTTAATATTCCAAAATAATAATAATAATAATAATTCCATTTAGGAATCTCTGTTGCTACAGGCATTTCCGGCTGTTGCTGTCCCAGGTATAGTGCAACTGGTATAACTTCACCTGTGACAGGAGCCAGGCAATGGCTGCTGGTGCTCAATTTTTTGGGGGGGGGGGCGCAAACAGAAAAACGAGTGACCAGCGTGCCCCCAATCAATGCAGAGTGCCACAGCGTGCCCCCAATCAATGCAGAGCGCCACAGCGTGCCCCAATCAATGCAGAGTACCACAGCATGCCCCCCAATCAATGCAGAGTGCAACAGCGGGCCCCCAATCAATGCAGAGTGCAACAGCGTGCCCCCCAATCAATGCAGAGTGCAACAGCGTGCCCCCCAATCAATGCAGAGTGCCACAGCGTGCCCCCATCAATGCAGAGTGCCACAGCATGCCCCAATCAATGCAGAGTGCCACAGCATGCCACCAATCAATGCAGAGTGCCACAGCATGCCACCAATCAATGCAGAGCGCCACAGCGTGCCCCCCAATCAATGCAGAGCGCCACAGCGTGCCCCCCAATCAATGCAGAGCGCCACAGCATGCCCCCAATCAATGCAGAGAGCCTCAGCGTGCCCCCAATCAATGCAAAGCGCCACAGCATGCCCCCATCAATGCAGAGCGCCACAGCATGCCCCCAATCAATGCAGAGCGCCAGAGCATGCCCCCATCAATGCAGAGCGCCACAGCAGGCCCCCATCAATGCAGAGCGCCACAGCATGCCCCCATCAATGCACAGTGCCACAGCGTGCCCCCATCAATGCAGAGCGCCACAGCATGCCCCCATCAATGCAGAGCACCACAGCATGCCCCCATCAATGCAGAGCGCCACAGCATGCCCCCATCAATGCAGAGACCAGTGTGCATGCTCCCTTCAATCCAATGCACTTACCTCGCGGCGGCTCGGCTCCCGGCGGCGGCTTCTCCCCTCCTCGATACTCCGTCCTCTTCTGCGGTGGGCGGCGGGAAGGTGCCGGCTTCTCCTCGAGACTCCTCTTCTGTGGCGGGCGGCGGGAACCGGCGATAAGGTGAGCGGCGCCGGCTTCTCCTCGAGACTCCTCTTCTGCGGCGGCGGGAAGGTGACCGGGCGGTGACGGTGAGTGACTGATGCACGCACCAGCACCGCCCCCAACGAGGTCAGCAGGGGTGTCCTGAATCATGATTGGTCCAGGCTGGAGTCTGGACCAATCATGATCCAGGACATCACAAAAGGGGGAGTGTTGTAGCGCAGTGCTCTGCGCCCTGGTGACCCCCCAGAAGGCAGCCAATCGGCGCCTCCGCCGGGTTGAAAACCCCACCCCCCATAGTCACCAATGAGTCCGGCGCCCCTAGTGGGCTAAAAATTGAATTTTTTTTCTTTCTTTTTGGGGGGGGGGGGGGGGGAGGCGGCGCCCCTGTGCCCCCTATCGGCCGGCCGCCACTGGAGCCAGGGTTAGAGAAAGCATGGTTGCGGAGGAAGCAGAGCTGTATAAGCCAGTGTTTCCTGTATAGCGCCGCCTCCTGCCACAGTGATACCAATTGCATTCCACCTAGGACAGCATCAGCCGGCAATACCTACTCCATTCAGACCACTGATGGGATCTGGGCTTGCCAACCCGCCATCCCAGAGCAGGGTTATCTCTGTACATTATAAGGATTTTAACAAACTTTGTTGAAGATTGAGGAGGTGTGGCTGCTTGGGTGGGGGGGGAGTGGGTCGTCTGAGCTGTATTGTGCCTCTGTTGCCCCTCCGGGAGATCTTTTGTTATTGTCCACATATGTTATACCTTACTTTTTCTGCTTGCCTATGATATTGTCCAATATGAACACAGCACTGATCCTTGTTTATGACTTGTTTTGGAAATTAATAAAAACGTTTCTGTTAAAAAAAAAAACTTTGTTGCAGATTCCTACCTTTTGTTATTCTGAAGAAATCATTGTTTGTTCCTCTGTGCTGAGTGGGTCAAATGGGAGTGGTTTCATAATTATCAATCAGCTGTGGCAGCTGCAGGGCTCTAATGAAGACATCTGCTGGTCCTGCATCCCTTTAGACGTGTTCCTATTGGGAGAATCTCACCAAAAATGACATTTTTGTTGCAGGGGATGCCAGAAATCTGACTTGTATCTTAGTGCAGACTTCTGGGAAAATTGGTGAGCCAATCACACAAGCAGGAAATTATGTTTCTGGGGGTGTGGTCAGTATACATTCTTTGTACAGAACACCTCCAGGGAGCCATATTGCATTATTACAACAGCTGCGGATTGAAAAGGAAATATCATTTTTAATACCATTCAATTACAATATGATTTGTGTCGCAATTGTATACACTATATTGTTTTTTCTTTAGTTGCTATTTTTTTTCCCCCACCAAAAGTGTAGTTACCCTTTAAATTTAAAACACCATATATGATAATTAGTGTAGTGCAATCATTTTAGACAAACTGTACAATCCATATTAACCACTTGCTGAGCGCCCCACGCAGATTTACTGCGCCAGGGCGGCTCGGCTGCGCATAATCACGTGCATGTAGGGGATTATGTGCACGCTGTCTCTGCTGTGCGCCAGCTTCGCCGTAGCCGCGCTCCCGCTGTGATTAGACACAGCAGGAGCCAGACCGCGGGAGGAGCGGGCTCGATCGGCGCCGGCCTCGCGCAATCTTCAGAGAAACTGACAGGAGAGCTGCCTGCCTATGTAAACAAAGCAGGCGGCTCTTCTATCAGACAGGCACAGTGAGATCGTGTGTCTCAGCTAAGCTGAATCACCGATCTCTGTGTGCCTTTCACAGAGCCCCCCCACAGTTAAGCACAATTAGGCTCACACTTAACCCCTTGATTACCCCCAGTATTAACCCCTTCCCTACTAGTGTCATTTATACAGTAACAATGCATATTATTTAGCACTGATTACTGCATTAATGTCACTGGTCCCCAAAAAGTTTCACTTAGTGTCTGAATGTCCGCAGCAATGTCGCAGTCCCACTAAAAATCGCCGATCGCCGCCATTACTAATAAAAAATAAATAAATAAATAAAAAGTCCAAAAATCTATCCCGTAGTTTTTAAACACTATAACTTTTACGCAAACCAATAAAAATACACTTTTTGGGATTTTATTTTACCAAAAATATGTAGCATAACACAAATTGGTCTAAACAGATAAAAAATTAAAATTTTTACATTTTTTTTTGTTGGAAATGTTATATAGCAGAAAGTAAAAAATATTGTGTTTTTTTTTTCCGAAATAGTTTTTTTGTTTATAGCGCAAAACCTAAAAATCTAAAATACCACCAAAAGAAAGCTCTCTTTGTGGGGAAAAAAGACAGCAATTGTATTTGGGTACAGCGTCGCACAACTGCGCAATTGTTAAAGTAATGCAGTGCCGAATCGCAAAAAATGGCCTGGTCATTAAGGGGGTAAAAACCTTCCAGAGCTGAAGTGGTTAAACAAAAAAAAAAAAAGGTCTCAGTGTATATAATCCACCACTGTGTATCTTCAAGTGACAGTTCAGAGTAATAATAATCCAGTGAATTCGGTGACCACCACCCTCAGCTGAAATGGCTGCTCATCTCCAGATAATGACCCCACTACAGAGTCACCATCGCCTGTTAAGATATCTCACAAGAAGCCTCAAGGGTAGTCTTCCAGAGGTCATCTGAGAGTTGACCTCCTCTTAGGATCTCAATCTTTCTTATGCGGCCTCCAGATAATGACCCCACTAAAGATTCACCATCGCCTGTTAAGATATCCCACAAGAAGCCTCAGGGGTAGTCCTCCAGAGGGTATCTGAGAGTTGACCTCCTCTTAGGATCCCAATCTTTCTTATGCGGCCTCCAGATAATGACCCCACTACAGAGTCACCATCGCCTGTTAAGATATCCCACAAGAAGCCTCAGGGGTAGTCCTCCAAAGGGTATCTGAGAGTTGACCTCCTCTTAGGATCCCAATCTTTCTTATGCGGCCTCCAGATAATGACCCCACTACAGAGTCACCATCGCCTGTTAAGGTATCCCACTAGAAGCCTCAGGGGTAGTCGTCCAAAGGGTATCTGAGAGTTGACCTCCTCTTAGGATCTCAATCTTTCTTATGCGGCCTCCAGAAAATGACCCCATTACAGATTCACCATCGCCTGTTATCCCACAAGAAGCCTCAGGGGTAGTCCTCCAAAGGGTATCTGAGAGTTGACATCCTCTTAGGATCTCAATCTTTCTTATGCGGCCTCCAGATAATGACCCCCACTACAGATTCACCATCGCCTGTTAAGATATCCCACAAGAAGCCTCAGGGGTAGTCCTCCAAAGGGTATCTGAGAGTTGACCTCCTCTTAGGATCCCAATCTTTCTTATGCGGCCTCCAGATAATGACCCCACTACAGAGTCACCATCGCCTGTTAAGATATCCCACAAGAAGCCTCAGGAGTAGTCCTCCAGAGGGTATCTGAAAGTTGACCTCCTCTTAGGATCTTAATCTTTCTTATGAGGCCTCCAGATAATGACCCCGCTACAGAGTCACCATCGCCTGTTAAGATATCCCACAAGAAGCCTCAGGGGTAGTCCTCCAAAGGGTATCTGAGAGTTGACCTCCTCTTAGGATCTCAATCTTTCTTATGCGGCCTCCAGATAATGACCCCACTACAGAGTCACCATCGCCTGTTAAGATATCCCACAAGAAGCCTCAGGAGTAGTCCTCCAGAGGGTATCTGAAAGTTGAACTCCTCTTAGGATCTCAATCTTTCTTATGAGGCCTCCAGATAATGACCCCACTACAGAGTTGCCATCCTTAGTGGAGAAATCCCCCAGGATGTCATAGCGGTATTCCTTCACAAGGTATCTCAAAGTTTATCTTCTCTTAGGATCTTAATCTTTCATGTGTGGCCATAAAAAAATAAAAAAAAATAAAAGAAAACCATAGTTCTTTCTGCTTTTATTATTTTTTTTAACATATCACAGGGATTAAAAATACTCACAGCTGTATGTAAAAACCATCCATATCTATAGCTCATAAAGCTGGTCCAAACAAACAAACATCCAGAGTAATGACTCGTCCCACCTGTACACGTTACGCCCTCTACTGGGCTTTTTCAGCAGTCAAGTTTTTTTTTTTTTTTTTTGATAGCTGAATGGGGAGGGGGGGGGGGCAGTGGCGGGGAGACACAGGAGAATGCCCAGGCTGTGAAACTCCTGCACCATAAAGTGGTTGCCAGTCAGAGCACTCTAGAGGGGGTTTGGACCCCCCATATCCTCCCCTTATCTACACCCCTGTCTTTCATTGTTTTGAGTGCTCTAATCTAATTTAAAAAAAGAAAATGTAATCCGATTTCTTTGTGCAGGTTGAACCTTCAGGGCAGGGACAAGGGGAGGGCAGGAGGGGAGGCTGCCCTGGGCACTATGGTATTATGTGAGATGGGGGGCGCCACATGGAGATTGGGGGGTAGAGGATTTGTGTTAGAAGGGGGCATTTTGGGGGCGGCAGGGGGTAAGTTTTGTTCCGGGAGGGGAAATTTGGGGGGTAGAGATATTTGTGTTGGGAGGGGGATGGGGGGAGAAGATTTGTGTTGGGAGGGATTTTAAGGTGGGGGGAGATGTGTACTGAGAGTGGAAATTTTAGGGGTAGAGGATTTGAGCTGGGGGGGATTTGGGGGCAAAGATTTGTGCTGAGAGAGGGGGTTTCAGCAGGGGCGCAGATTTGTACTTAGGGGCGGGGGAATTTATGCTTAGAGGGTAAGCATTAAGATTAGTGCTCAGTGATTGTGTGGGGGGAATTTTGCTGACACATAATGCTCATACATTTGGTGGGGGGGGAGGGGGTAGGGGCACAGTTTGGCATGTTCGCCTTGGGCTATAAACTACCTTGTCCCAGAACTGTGTGCCTTTGAGGAATTGTATTCTTTGTAAAGTGCTACAGAATATGTCAGCATTCTATATATACAGTATCTCACAAAAGTGAGTACACCCCTCATATTTTTGTGAATATTTAATCATATCTTTTCATGTGACAACACTGAAGAAATGACACTTTGCTACAATGTAAAGTAGTGAGTGTACAGCTTGTATAACAGTGTAAATTTGGTGTCCCCTCAAAATAACTCAATACACAGCCATTAATGTCTAAACCGCTGGCAACAAAAGTAAGTACACCCCTAAGTGAAAATATCCAAATTGGGCTCAATTAGTCATTTTTCCTCCCTGGTGTCACGTGACTGGTTAGTGTTACAAGGTCTCAGGTGTGAATGGGGAGCAGGTGTGATAAATTTGGTGTTATCGCTCTCACTCTCTCATACTGGTCACTGGAAGTTCAACATGGCACCTCATCCAAAGAACTCTTTGAGGATCTGAAAAAAAGTATTGTTGCTCTACATAAAGATGGCCTAGGCTATAAGAAGATTGCCAAGACCCTGAAAATGAGCTGCAGCACGGTGGCCAAGACCATACAGTGGTTTAACAGGACAGGTATCACTCAGAACAGGCCTCGCCATGGTCGACCAAAGTAGTTGAGTGCACGTGCTCAGCATCATATCCAGAGGTTGTCTTTGGGAAATAGACATATGAGTGCTGCCAGCATTGCTGCAGAGAATTAAGGGGTGGGGGGGTCAGCCTGTCAGTGCTCAGACCATACGCCGCACACTGCATCAAATTGGCCTGATTTGCTGTTGTCCCAGAAGGAAGCCTCTTCTAAAGATGATGCACAAGAAAGCCCGCAAACAGTTTGCTGTGGACAAGCAGACTAAGTACATGGATTACTGGAACCATGTCCTGTGGTCTGATGAGACCAAGATAAACTTATTTAGTTCAGATGGTGTCAAGCGTGTGTGGCGGCAACCAGGTGAGGAGTACAAAGACAAGTGTGTCTTGCCTACAGTCAAGCATCGTGGTGGGAGTGTCATAGTCTGGGGCTGCATGAGTGCTGCCGGCACTGGGGGGCTACAGTTCATTGAGGGACCCATGAATGCCAACATGTACTGTGACATACTAAAACAGAGCATGAACCCCTTTCTTCGGAGATTAGGCCGCAGGGCAGTATTCCAACATGATAATGACCCCAAACACACATCCAAGACGACCACTACCTTGCTAAAGAAGCTGAGGGTAAAGGTGATGGAATGGCCAAGCATGTCTCCAGACCTAAACCCTATTGAGCATCTGTGGGGCATCCTCAAACAGAAGATGGAGGAGCGCAAGGTCTCTAACATCCACCAGCTCCGTGATGTCGTAATGGAGGAGTGGAAGAGGACTCCAGTGGCAACCTGTGAAGCTCTGGTGAACTCCATACCCCAAGAGGGTTTAGGCAGTGCTGGAAAATAATGGCAGCCACACAAAATATTGACACTTTGGGCCCAATTTGGACATTGTCACTTAGGGGTGTACTCACTTTTGTTGCCAACTGTTTAGACATTAATGGCTGTGTGTTAAGTCATTTTGAGGGGACAGCAAACTTACACTGTTATACAAGCTGTACACTCACTACTTTACATTGTAGCAAAGTGTAATTTCTTCAGTGTTGTCACATGAAAAGATAGAATAAAATATTTACAAAAATGTGAGGGGTGTACTCACTTTTGTGAGATATACATCCTTCTCAAAAAAAATTAAAGGAACACTTTGAAAACACATCAAATCCTAATAGGGAAACATATCATGCTGGATATCTATACTGGTATGGACTGGGTATTGTGTTAGGAAGGAAAGGTTGCCACATCGTTTGATGGAAATGAAAATTATTAACCTACAGAGGGCTGAATTCAAAGACACCCCGAAAATCTAAGTGAAAAACTGATGCAGCAGGCTGGTCCATTTTGCTAAAATTTCATTGCAGTAACTCAAAACATTACTCAGTAGTTTGCATGGCCTCCCGTGCTTGTATGAATGCCTGACAATGTCGGGGCATGTTCTCAATGAGACGACGGATGGTGTCCTGGGGTATTTCCTCCCAGATCTGGACCAGGGCATCATTGAGCTCCTGAACAGACTGAGGTGCAACCTGGCGGCATCAGATGGACTGAAACATAATGTCCCAGAGGTGTTCTATTGGATTTAGGTCAGGGGAGCGTGGGGGCCATTCAATGGTATCAATTCCTTCATCCTCCAGGAACTGGCTGCATACTCTCGCCACATGAGGCCGGGCATGTCATGCACCAGGAGGAACCCAGGACCCACTGCAGCAGCGTAGAGTCTGACAATGGGTCCAAGGATTTCATCCCAATTCCTAATGGCAGTCAGGGTGCCATTGTCTAGCCTGTAGAGGTCTGTGTGTCCCTCCATGGATTTGCCTCCCCAGACCATCACTGACCCACCACCAAAACTGATTGTGCTGAACGATGTTACAAGCAGCATAACATTCTCCATGGCTTCTCCAGACCCTTTCACATCTGTCACATGTGCTCAGGGTGAACCTGCTCCCATCTGTGGAAAAGCACAGGGTGCCAGTGGCGGACCTGACAATTCTGGTGTTCAATGGCAAATGCCAGTCGAGCTCCGCAGTGCCTGACAGTGAACACAGGGTCCAGTAGAGGACATCAGGCCCTCAGGGCACCCTCATGAAATCTGTTTCTGATTGTTTGGTCAGAGACATTCACACCAGTGTCCGGCTGGAGGTCATTTTGTAGGGCTCTGGCAGTGCTCATCCTGTTCCTCCATGCACAAAGGAACAGATACCGGTCCTGCTGATTGGTTATGGACCTTCTATGGCCCCGTTCAGTTCTCCTAGAGTTACTGCCTGTCTCCTGGAATCTCCTCCATGCTCTTGAGACTGTGCTGGGAGACACAGCAAACCTTCAAGCAATTGTACGTATGTGCCATCCTGCCTGTCCAACCTCTATAGGGTCCAGGTATTGCCTCGTGCTACCAGTAGTGACACTGACCCTAGCCAAATGCAAAACTAGTGCAAAACAGTCAGAAAAGATGAGTAAGGAAAAAAAAGAAAATGTCAGTGTCCCCCACCTGTAAAACCATTCCTGTTTTAGAGGTTGTCTCATTGTTGCCCATCTAGTGCACCTGTTGTTAATTTCATTAATGCCAAAGCATCGGAAACTGATTAACAACCCCCTCCGCTACTTAACTGACCAGATCAATATCCCAGAAGTTTATTTGACTTGATACTATACTCTGATTAAAAAGTGTTCCTTTAATTTCTTTGAGCAGCGTATATATATATATATATATATATATATATATATATAAATTAATATATAATAAAAACAAAGGCTTATTTAAACAGTGATTATTAATTGTATAAAATAATATATATAGATTGCTTTATATTTTTGGAGATTTTATAATTACAGAAAATAGCTACAGCACTCAATACCTCACAAAACAGCAGGGGGCAGCAAACAACAACTTTTTCATATTATATTAGCAGCTAAAAAAAAAATCCGTAACAAAACATGAAATGGAGAAAATGTTAAACATTCTTAAAAAGGTACAAAAGATAAATAGCAAGGTTGCTGCATTTGTATTATCTTTAAAACATAGATTTTTTTTAAACTAACAATTAAAATTTAAGTTGTATATTATATAAAAAAACAAAAAAAAAATAAACAGATCTAGACAGGTCTACGTAAATTGTATTATCTTTAAGTCCTGGCTCACACTATAGCGATGACAGACATCGCATGTGATTCGGGGAGCACTGCTCTGAAAATCCCATGCGATGTCTGTGCGATGCGAATCCAGCCACACAGATTGTATGGCTGAATTTGCATCAGATTCAGACACAACTCGCACAGGACCCTTTTTGGGTCCACAGCAGAATCGGATTGCACGGCTGTGCACACCAATGCCATACAATTCCTGTACGAACTGACAGTAGTTCGCACTGCGATATGCAAATTGATCTGGGGGTGTCATTAACTTTGTATTGACCTCCCCCCCCCAGCGATTCGCATATGGCAGCGTGAACTGCCTGCGATTTCAATGCGATGCCGGAACCCGCAGTGGATTCGCAGGGTTCCCGCATTGCATATTTTTACAGTAACAGTGTATATATATAGCACTGATTACTGCAGTAATGTCACTGGTACCCCCAAAAGTGTCAAAAATGTCAGTCAAGGGTCCGATCTGTCCGCTGCAATGTCGCAGTCCCGCAAAAAAAAATCGCAGATCGCCGCCATTACTCGTTAAAAAAAAACCCACCAAAAATGACAGAAATCTTTCCCTTAGTTAGTAAACGCAATAACTTTTGCGCAAACCAATCAAAATACGCTTATTGTGATTTTTTTTACCAAACATAGGTAGCAGAAAACAAATTGGCCTAAAAATTAAAAAAAATTGATTTTTACATATTTTTTGGGGGGAATTTCATATAAAAAAATGTTAAAAATATTGTTATTTTTTCAAAATAAACGCTCTTTTTTTGTTTATAGCGCAAAAAGTAAAAATCGCACAGGTGATCAAATACCACCAAAAGAAAGCTCTGTTTGTGGGAAAAAAAGGACGTAAATTTCGCTTGGGTGCAGCATCGCACGACCGCGCAATTGACAGCGCCGAATCGCAAAAAGTGGCCTGGACGTAAGACAGCAAAATCCTCCGGTGGTAAAGTGGTTAATATCAGCTTTATACTATATTAAAAAAATAAAAAATAAAACAGATCTATACTGGTCTACGTAATTGTATTTTCTTTAAAACATTTATTTATTTTTTAAGTAACATTTTTAATTTTAGATTTATAATTAATATATATATATATATGTGTGTGTGTGTATGTATATATATATATATATATATATATATATATATATATATATATATATATGCATATGTATATATATATATATATAAATAAATAAAAATAGATCTAGACTGGTCCACATAATTGTCCCAATTTTAACTGGACTGTTAGTATACAAGAACCTACAAAAGGCTAGTAGAAATGTGGCCCAAAAAAAAAGCCATATATGACCCATTCTGCCAATAATAATAACACGGTATTTATTGTTTATCTAAGTAACATAATTTTACCAGTAGATATGTTGATTTTCACCTTCTTTTACCTGAAAGATTGGGGATGATTTACTAAAATTGGAGAGTGCAAAATCTGGTGCAGCTCTGCATGGTAGCCAATCAGCTTCTAACCTCAGCTTGTTCAATTAAACTTTGACAAAAAAAAAAAAAATAGAAACTGTTTGGTTTCTTTGTAGAGCTGCACCTCATTTTGCACTCTCTAGTTTTAGTAAATCAACCCCATTGATGTCCTAAAGTAATATCATTGCAGCCTTGTCACTTTGGACATTTGGACTTTAACCACTTAACGACCAGCCAAGTAGATCTACGTCGGCTGACTTTGAGTGGTTATACCGGGATGATGCCTCTAGCTAGAGGCATCATCCTGGTACCGTTGTTTGAAGCCGGCGGTCGGCTTTCCGTCAGTAACGATCGATGCGGCTCGGGAGCCGCTCGATCGTTACTCGGGGGGGCGGGAGGGGACGTCCCCCCCCTCCCGCCGCCTTCCGCAGCTTTGCTCGGGGCTCCCTTCCCACCGGGAGCCCCGAGCACCCAGCCGGCACGTCCGCCGGCTGGATGGAGTCCCGATGAATGCCGGAAACGGCATCGATCGGATCTCCGATGATGTAACCCGGAGGCGGCGTCCATGACGTCACATCCGGGTTACTGTGCCGCAAAAGGCGGCAGATTTAAAAAAACGGCTGTATGCAAAAATGCCGTTTTTGGCGTTTTGCATACAGGGAAGTGTAGTGGAGGGGTCTAGGGTCTTTTAGACCCTCGATCCCTCCATAAAGTGTACCTGTCACACATATTGCTGTCACAAGGGATGTTTACATTGCTTGTGACAGCAATAAAAGTGATCAGATTTTGTTTTTTTAAAAACCTGTAATAAAGTTAAAAAAAAAGAAAAAATAAATAGGAAAAAAAAAAAAAAAAAAAATTTAGCCGCCCCCGTCACCGTTAGCTCGCGCACAAAAAAAAACGTATACGCAAGTCGAGCCGCAAATGAAATCGCTGTTCAAACCACACATGTGAGGTATCGCCTCACATGTTAGAGCTACACTCTAACTCAAAACTGGTAACCGTTAAATAAATTTAAAGCGTCGCAGATTGAGATCTCTATTGATCGTAGTTTGTCGCCATCCCACGGGGGGGCGCAATTTTAAACCGTAACATGTTTGGTATCTATTTACTCGGCGTGACATGTTCTTTCACAATATACAAAAAAAATGGGCTAACTTTACTGTTTAGTATTTTTTAAAATTAGTGAAATGTTATTTTTCAAATTTTTTCCAAAAAAATGGCGTTTTAAAGACCGCTGCGCAAATACCGCGTGACAAAAAATTTTGCAATGACCGACATTTTATTCTCCAGAGTCTTTGCTAAAAAAATATATATAATGTTTGGGGGTTCTAAGTAGTTTTCTAGGAAAAAATACTGGTTTTAACTTGTGAACAAAAAGTGTCCGAAATAGGGCTGGGGGTAAAGTGGTTAAGGGGTCTATTTATTAAAAACATTCGCTGAGCAAATGTCTCGAGCATTTGCTTAGCTGTCATGAATAATCCTCGTATTTTGCCAATTACATTTATTTCCTGTGGCTTTCAGCTCCATCTAGTGGCGTAAATGCAGTATTTTCCTAATTGAGGTAATTTCGGGAAAATACTGCATTATGACCACTAGGTGAAGCTGATGATCCTAGAAAATAATCGTATTAGGCAAAAGAAGTGATTATTCGCAAAAGACAGTTGCCCAGCAAATTTTGTAAAGATGGACCACTAAGTAAGAAAAAGGTTTAAATTATATGGGTAATAGGTGAACGTTGTGCGCACCCCTAGGAGTGTTGTAGTTTGTCCCAACCCCTGTAACCTAGTTTTGTTAGATTGCTCTGCATGTAAGTGAGGAGAAAAACATAAAGACATGTGAAACACAGGAGGAATCCGTTTATGGAATACTATCATTGCAGACATTTACTATATGTATTTACATTATTATAACATTTTTGTTACAGTGGCCCTTTAGGTTTGCCATGCAGTGTGACAGTTCTAAATCGCATGACAAGTCGCACCCGTTTGTCGACAATGGAACTGTTCAAATCGCCGCGACTCATGTTGCAGTGACTTGAAAAAAGGTTCCTGCCGATTTCATTGCAACTTGAATAGACTTCTGTTGTATGAAGTCTCATAGTCATAGGCATGCGCACAGGGTATGTCAGGTGTGCCTGGGCACACCCTAATCACCCCTTGTGGTGCAGATTCCCCTAGTTTAGACCCCTGGTATTTCACCAAAGCTCCCTAACTGGGCTAACAAAAAAAAAAATTGTAAAAAAGAATAAAAAAATAACAAAAAAACTATAGACACCGATCTCTAACCTACTGACACCATCAGTATATACACATGGATATGTGTTTGAGCTTTGGGGTGCACACCCTAATGCAATAGGCTGCGCACACCTATGCTCATAGTTACATAGTTAGTCAGGTTAAAAAAAGACACATCTGGCTCAACCAATAAAAAGCAAAAAACAGTAAAGAAAACCCAACCATACAATCCCATATACACAATCCTATACCCACAGTTGATCCAGAGGAAGGCATAAAACCCCAGCAAAGCATGATTTAATTTGCTACAGCAGGGGGAAAAAATTCCTTCCTGATCCCCCAAGAAGCAATCCGTTATTCCCTGGATCAACTTTACCTATAAATATTAGTACCCATTTATATTATATACACCCAGGAAAGAATCCAGGCCTTTTTTAAAGCAATCTAGTGAGCTACCAGAACCACCTCTGGAGGGAGTCTATTCCACATTTTCACAGCTCTTACTGTGAAGAAACCTTTCCGTATTTGGAGATGAAATCTGTTTTCCTCCAGACGTAAAGAGTGCCCCCTTGTCCTCTGTGTTGACCTTAAAGTGAGCAACTCAACACTAAGTTCACTATATGGACCCCTTATGTATTTATACATGGTGATCATATCCCCCCTATGTATTTATACATATCCCCCCTAGATCTCCTCTTCTCAAGAGAAAATAAATTCAGTTCCTCTAATCTTTCCTCATAGCTGAGCTCCTCCATGCCTCATATCAGTTTGGTTGCCCTTCTCTGCACTTTCTCCAGTTCCCTGATATCCTCTTTGAGAACTGGTGCCCAAAACTGTATATGATTTATTGGAGAGTAAGCAATAAAACAACACACAAAATCTGAAGAGTTGAAAGCCTAAAAGTAGATGTCCTGTGTGAATCGTCAAATTGTCTTCTTTTGGCAACGGCAAGATGCGAAAGAGGGGGTCCGTGTCAATGTACAAACTGTTGTGATTAGGGTTGAGCGAACACCTAGATGTCCGTGTTCGACGGGTTCGGCCGAACTTTAAAAAAAAGTCCGGGTCCGTGTCCCGGACTTTTACCGAACTTTTCCCGGACACCGAACCCCATTGAAGTCAATGGGGACCCGAACTTTAAGGCACTAAAATGGCTCTAAAACACCAAAGGAAAGGGCTAGAGTGCTGCAAATGGCAGCAAAACGTAATTAAGAGCATGGCAAGTGCTCTGCAAACAAATGTGGATAGGGAAATAACTTAAAACAACAAAAAAAAAACAGAAAAATAAAACAATGTTCTTCTTCATCTCTGAAGGACGAGGCCCATATGGAGTAGGAGGGAGGTTGAGGTGGTGGTGGATGTGGCGGTGACATAGGCGTGCGCACAGGGTGTGCTGGGTGTGCCTGGGCACACCCTAATCACCTAGGGCACATAGCATTGCCAGTGAGGAGATGGGAAAGATCTCCCTGGGACCTGCTCTGCTCTATTTCTCCTTGCCTACAGGTACATGGCCCCGATACATTACTCTCCCTGCTGGCAAACACATGCATGTGTATTTCAACTTTGGGGTGCACACCTTAATGCAATAGGCTGCGCACACCTATGGGCGGTGTAGGTGGAAGCGGCGGTGGAGGAGGACCAGGGCCGGATTAACAGCATCATGGGCTTGGTGCTGAGGATTTTGAAGGGCCTTAAGGGCCGTGCCTTGCCATGCACCCAGAGGAGGAAGGGTGCAGCCATGCATGCCTAATTCAACATGGGATGCTGTCTCTGAAGCCCATAAACACATCCATGCATCGCCAACTGTCCCTCCTTGTCCGGCCTTCACGCTGTGTGGGGAGGTTCTGAGGGTGCTGCCTGGGGAAGCGAGCATAGAAGCCAGACTTCTGTGTTTACAAGTGACAGAAGAGCGGTAACAGTGAATATGGCCAACCCGGGGCCTATATAAAAGGTAGGGGCCTGGAGCTGCAGCTCCAATAGCCCCTACATTAATCTGGCCCTGAGGAGGAGGACGAGGTAGCCAACACTGCTTCTTTTCAAAAATTTTAAATGAGGGTACACCCCAAAAGAGTGAGAAAGAGCAAAAATGGAACAATGGGTGGGTAAGGTCGGTATCCATTGCTATTCTGCATAAGGTACGGAAAAGTCCCGTGGGATCCATGCCTGGTTCATTTTAATGAACGTGAGCTTGTCCACATTGTCTCTGGACAGGCGGCTGCGCTTGTCTGTTATAACGCCCCCAGCCGTGCTAAATACCCGTTCAGATAATACACTGGCTGCAGGGCACGCCAGCACCTCCAAGGCGTAAAGGGCAAGCTCAAGCCATGTGCCCAATTTGGAGACCCAGAAGTTGAAGGGGGCAGACCCGTCATTCACTACATGTAGGCGTGTGCACACATACTGCTCCACCATGTTGGTAAAATGCTGCCTCCTGCTAAGACGTTCCATCTGAGCTGCTGGTGCTGCTGTTTGTTGTGGCGTGCTGACAAAGCTTTTCCACATTTCGGCCATGCTAACCCTGCCTTCTGAGGTGCTGGCGGTGCCCTGGTTGCGTTGGCGACCTCCTCCTCCTCCTCCTCTGCCTTGTGCTTCCACTGTGGCCCCGCTGTCAGATGGGAATGCCAGCAGCATGGCGTCTACCAGCGTGCGCTTGTACTCGCGCATCTTGCGATCGCGCTCCAGTGAGTGAATTAAGGACGGTACGTTGTCCTTGTAACGGGGATCCAGCAGCGTGGCCACCCAGTAATCAGCACAAGTTAGAATGTGGGCAACTCGGCGGTCGTTGTGGAGACACTGCAGCATGTAATCGCTCATGTGTGCCAGGCTGCCCAGAGGCAACGAAAGGCTGTCCTCTGTGGGAGGTGTATCGTCCGTGTCCTCTGTATCCCCCCAGCCACGCACCAGTGATGGCCATGAGCTGGCCTGGGTGCCACCCTGCTGTGAACATGGTTCCATCTCCTCCTCCAGCTCCTCCTCCTCCTCATCCTCCTCATCCTCCAGAACTGTGCCCCTGCTGGACAATTGCGTCCCTGGCGTTTGCGTGTGCAGGAACCCACCCTCGGAGCCCCTTGCGAATGACTGCCCTGAAAGCCTTGGAAATGTTACCTCTTCATCCTCCTCCTCCTCCTCATCCTGTGCCACATCCTCTTCCATCATCGCCCGAATTGTTTTTTCAAGGAGGCATAGAAGTGGGATAGTTAAGCTGAGAACGGCGTCATTGCCACTGGCCATGTTGGTGGAGTACTCAAAACAGCGCAACAAGGCACACAGGTCTCGCATGGAGGCCCAGTTAAATTAAATAGCGGAATAGAAAATATGATCCAAAAAAAGTGTATGTATATCACACGTACACAACCACACTGGGCCCCAATTACTATTGTTTGTACCCCTAAAAGGCTAGATGAGGAGTAGGGGGAGTATGGAACAGGCAGCACCCTCAAACCTTCAGAAGTATGAGATGAACCCCAACAACTTGGAAAGGTGGATCTCTCTCACACGTACCGACACAGACTATCCCGCAATTCAATTGATCCTCAAAGGTTTTTATTGAATAGCGGAATAGGAAATATGATCAAAAAAAGTGTATGTATCTCGCACGTACACAACCACACTAGGCCCCAATTACTATTGTTTGTACCCCTAAAAGGCTAGATGAGGAGTAGGGGGGGTATGGAACAGGCAGCACCCTCAAACCTTCAGAAGTATGAGATGAACCCCAACAACTTGGAAAGGTGGATCTCTCTCACACGTACCGACACAGACTATCCCCCAATTTAACTGATCCCCAAAGGTTTTTGATTAAATAGCGGAATAGAAAATATGATCCAAAAAAAGTGTATGTATATCACACGTACACAACCACACTAGGCCCCAATTACTATTGTTTGTACCACTAAAAGGCTAGATGAGGAGTAGGGGGGGTATGGAACAGGCAGCACCCTCAAACCTTCAGAAGTATGAGATGAACCCCAACAACTTGGAAAGGTGGATCTCTCTCACACGTACCGACACAGACTATCCCCCAATTTAACTGATCCCCAAAGGTTTTTGATTAAATAGCGGAATAGAAAATATGATCCCAAAAAAGTGTATGTATATCACACGTACACAACCACACTGGGCCCCAATTACTATTGTTTGTACCCCTAAAAGGCTAGATGAGGAGTAGGGGGAGTATGGAACAGGCAGCACCCTCAAACCTTCAGAAGTATGAGATGAACCCCAACAACTTGGAAAGGTGGATCTCTCTCACACGTACCAACACAGACTATCCCCCAATTTAACTGATCCCCAAAGGTTTTTGATTAAATAGCGGAATAGAAAATATGATCCAAAAAAAGTGTATGTATATCACACGTACACAACCACACTAGGCCCCAATTACTATTGTTTGTACCCCTAAAAGGCTAGATGAGGAGTAGGGGGAGTATGGAACAGGCAGCACCCTCAAACCTTCAGAAGTATGAGATGAACCCCAACAACTTGGAAAGGTGGATCTCTCTCACACGTACCGACACAGACTATCCCGCAATTCAATTGATCCTCAAAGGTTTTTATTGAATAGCGGAATAGGAAATATGATCAAAAAAAGTGTATGTATCTCGCACGTACACAACCACACTAGGCCCCAATTACTATTGTTTGTACCCCTAAAAGGCTAGATGAGGAGTAGGGGGGGTATGGAACAGGCAGCACCCTCAAACCTTCAGAAGTATGAGATGAACCCCAACAACTTGGAAAGGTGGATCTCTCTCACACGTACCGACACAGACTATCCCCCAATTTAACTGATCCCCAAAGGTTTTTGATTAAATAGCGGAATAGAAAATATGATCCCAAAAAAGTGTATGTATATCACACGTACACAACCACACTGGGCCCCAATTACTATTGTTTGTACCCCTAAAAGGCTAGATGAGGAGTAGGGGGAGTATGGAACAGGCAGCACCCTCAAACCTTCAGAAGTATGAGATGAACCCCAACAACTTGGAAAGGTGGATCTCTCTCACACGTACCAACACAGACTATCCCCCAATTTAACTGATCCCCAAAGGTTTTTGATTAAATAGCGGAATAGAAAATATGATCCCAAAAAAGTGTATGTATATCACACGTACACAACCACACTAGGCCCCAATTACTATTGTTTGTACCCCTAAAAGGCTAGATGAGGAGTAGGGGGAGTATGGAACAGGCAGCACCCTCAAACCTTCAGAAGTATGAGATGAACCCCAACAACTTGGAAAGGTGGATCTCTCTCACACGTACCGACACAGACTATCCCGCAATTCAATTGATCCTCAAAGGTTTTTATTGAATAGCGGAATAGGAAATATGATCAAAAAAAGTGTATGTATCTCGCACGTACACAACCACACTAGGCCCCAATTACTATTGTTTGTACCCCTAAAAGGCTAGATGAGGAGTAGGGGGGGTATGGAACAGGCAGCACCCTCAAACCTTCAGAAGTATGAGATGAACCCCAACAACTTGGAAAGGTGGATCTCTCTCACACGTACCGACACAGACTATCCCCCAATTTAACTGATCCCCAAAGGTTTTTGATTAAATAGCGGAATAGAAAATATGATCCCAAAAAAGTGTATGTATATCACACGTACACAACCACACTGGGCCCCAATTACTATTGTTTGTACCCCTAAAAGGCTAGGAGTAGGGGGAGTATGGAACAGGCAGCACCCTCAAACCTTCAGAAGTATGAGATGAACCCCAACAACTTGGAAAGGTGGATCTCTCTCACACGTACCAACACAGACTATCCCCCAATTTAACTGATCCCCAAAGGTTTTTGATTAAATAGCGGAATAGAAAATATGATCCCAAAAAAGTGTATGTATATCACACGTACACAACCACACTAGGCCCCAATTACTATTGTTTGTACCCCTAAAAGGCTAGGAGTAGGGGGAGTATGGAACAGGCAGCACCCTCAAACCTTCAGAAGTATGAGATGAACCCCAACAACTTGGAAAGGTGGATCTCTCTCACACGTACCAACACAGACTATCCCCCAATTTAACTGATCCCCAAAGGTTTTTGATTAAATAGCGGAATAGAAAATATGATCCCAAAAAAGTGTATGTATATCACACGTACACAACCACACTAGGCCCCAATTACTATTGTTTGTACCCCTAAAAGGCTAGGAGTAGGGGGAGTATGGAACAGGCAGCACCCTCAAACCTTCAGAAGTATGAGATGAACCCCAACAACTTGGAAAGGTGGATCTCTCTCACACGTACCAACACAGACTATCCCCCAATTTAACTGATCCCCAAAGGTTTTTGATTAAATAGCGGAATAGAAAATATGATCCCAAAAAAGTGTATGTATATCACACGTACACAACCACACTAGGCCCCAATTACTATTGTTTGTACCCCTAAAAGGCTAGGAGTAGGGGGGGTATGGAACAGGCAGCACCCTCAAACCTTCAGAAGTATGAGATTGTGTTCACTGTACCCCACAAAGATTGAGTTCACTGCACCCCACAATGATTGTGTTCACTGCACCCCACAAAGATTGTGTTCACTGCACCTCACAAAGATTGTGTTCACTGTACCCCCCAAAGATTGTGTTCACTGCACCCCACAAAGATTCTGTTCACTGTACCCCACAAAGATGGTGTTCACTGCACCCCAAAAAGATTGTGTTCACTGCACCCCAAAAAGGATGTTGTTCACTGCACCCCAAAAGGGATGTTGTTCACTCCACCCCAAAAAGATTGTGTTCACTGCACCCCACAAAGATTGTGTTCACTGCACCCCAAAAAGATTGTGTTCACTGCACCCCAAAAATGATTTTGTTCACTGCACCCCAAAAAGGATGTTGTTCACTGCACCCCAAAAAGGATGTTGTTCACTCCACCCCAAAAAGATTGTGTTCACTGCACCCCAAAAAGATTGTGTTCACTGCACCCCACAAAGGATTTTGTTCACTGCACCCCAAAAAGATTGTGTTCACTGCACCCCAAAAAGGATGTTGTTCACTGCACCCCAAAAAGGATTTTGTTCACTGCACCCCAAAAAGATTGTGTTCACTGCACCCCACAAAGGATTTTGTTCACTGCACCCCACAAAGATTGTGTTCACTGCACACCAAAAAGGATTGTGTTCACTGCACCCCAAAAAGATTTTGTTCACTGCACCCCAAAAAGATTGTGTTCACTGCAGCCCAAAAAGATTGTGTTCACTGCAGCCCAAAAAGATTGTGTTCACTGCAGCCCAAAAAGATTGTGTTCACTGCAGCCCAAAAAGATTGTGTTCACTGCAGCCCAAAAAGATTGTGTTCACTGCAGCTCACACACAGAAAAATGGATGTGGATCACTGACACCTGCCTATCTCCAATCCCACACCACACAGCAATATCGATTGTAGTTTGTAGAACACAGTTTCCCTAAAATTCAGCAGACTCTGTCCCTAACAGGATTGAGAAGAGATCGTAGATCAGGATTGAGTGCAGACCCCACCCCCCACACAGCAATATCGATTGTAGTTTGTAGAAGACACTGACCCTATAATTCAGCAGACTCTATCCCTAAAATGCCTACAACTCGCCCTGCCTAAACACTCCGACCTGTCCCTCAATTCTATCCGGACACAAATGGTTTTTTCCTGCCTATCTTTCCCTAATCAGCAGCCAGCACGTTGATGTGTGCTCTGTCCCTGAATCTAAGCAGCATAATGACGCCGCTGCGGCTGCCTCGAACTTATAAAGACTTGGTCACATGCTTCAGACGGCCAATCACAGCTACTGAGACATTTGCAGGCATGGCTGGGATGGCTTAAGGCACACCAGTTAAACGATTGTTGATTGGCTGTTGAAAGCCCGCCATGAAAAGAGCGCCAAAGCATGCAAAACCCGGAAATAAAACGACCGAACACGGATTTTTACCCGAACATACAGTAAAGTGTCCGTGTCCGTGTTCGGGTACAAAAAATCCAATTATTCGGTACGAACACGAATAATACAGTCCGTGTTCGCTCAACACTAGTTGTGATTCCTACACCATTCACCTGATTTGGATGTAAATACCCTCACATTAAAGCTGAAAGTCTGCAGTTAACCTTCTTAGCGGTATTCCCGAGTGTGGCTCGGGGTTAAATTTCAGAGCCAAAAGCGGTAACCCCGAGCCACACTCGGGGTACCGCCAGAAGCATCGCTGGATCCTGAAAGCGGGGTTACTTAGCTTGTCACCGGGATCCAGCGATGTGTCTCGGCGGTGTCTGGCGGCGGATCTTCCTCACGATCGTCGCCGTGCCCCGCCTTCCGTCTCCTGCGACGTGACGTTCGCAGGGGGGTGGAACCGGCGGCAAATTCAAATGTAAAAACACACCAAACACACTGATACCATTCAAAATAAAAAAAAAATCACATTAGTTTGCCCCCCAGTGCCCTTTCCTGCAGTTTTACTGTACTTTTTATGTAAATATATTTATATATATATATATATATATATATATATATATATATATACGTATACGTATGTATATATACAGTATATATATATATACAGTATATATATATATATGTATATATATATATATATATATATATATATATACATACACGTGTATATACTGTATATATATATATATATGTATGTGTATATATATATATACATACACACACACATATATATATATATATATATATATATATATATATATACGTATATATATATATATATATATATATATATATATATACGTAATTCTTGTGAATGAGCAGCCCAAACCAACTGTATACATTATATATATATATATATATATATATATATATATATATATATATATATATAATAAATGTATACAGTTGGTTTGGGCTGCTCATTCACAAGAGTTACATACAAGATAATGGTACAGCTTTCAGCACCTAAAATCCAAAAGAATCATACCGCCAGGGAGGTTAAAGCACATTGTGGTGGTGTATAGACACAAAAAGATTATAATTGTGTCGATGTTCCCAATATTTATGGACCTGACTGTATATATATATATATATATATATATATATATATATATATATATATATATATATATATATATATACATATATATATATATATATATATATATATATATATATATATATATATATATACACATATACATACATATATACAATGTTTGGGGGTTCTAAGTAATCTTCGAGCAAAAAAATACTGATTTTAACTGGTAAGCAACAAGTGTCAGAAAAAGGCTTAGGAATGAAGGTGTTAATACTATTGTACATTGCCATAGTACGTTCTTCTTCCATGCTTCAAGACTAAAACATAGCAATATCTCCAAAATCAGATATTATTTATTAATTAATTAAATTAAATGAATTAATTAGATTGTTTAAACCTTTTAAATTATTAAAAGTAACACGTATTGGTACTTGTACCATCAGATTGCTGGTTATAGTTTCGTCTTTGTAATTTTTTATATTTTATTTTATTTTCTGTTTGCTTATATTACTTTGTAATTTCTTGGTAAAAAATACAAGTTAAAAAAAAAAAAAAATCCACAATAATTGAAAAAAAGCAAACCTTGCAAATGTGCATCAGAACATCCACTTTATCAGTTGAACTCGGTGGACTCGTCTCTTTTTTCCTTTTTTTTTTTTTTTCTTCATTTACAAGCTAACTTTTGGATTCTTTTATATAAGCTTTTAAATGTCTGGACAAATATGTGTATATGTACTGTACACTTCTCTGCCAGGAGATGCAGAAACACTGATAGCCTTCTCCTTTAATGGCCTGCCAGAGAGAATAACCTTTCCCGGGGGGGAGTGAGTAAAATACATAAAAAGTCTAAAATATGTTCCCACAAATGTCAGCGCTGCGTTGGGCCGGCCAATCAGAAAGCTGGATCACCTTTCAACGTCTTCTGTTTGGCATCCAGCCCTGTGAATTTTACATGATAATCAGAAAACTGAGAAGGTGAGCCAAGAGATAACTAATAGTAAAACCACACACAGATATCTAGTAAAAATACATAACAAGAATTTGCGTGGAAAGATCACATATAGAATAGAGCAGGGGTCAGCGTGCGTGCCACGGTGAGCACACAAAGTCTACATAATTCTCATGTAAACATCACTGTAGTAAAGCTTGATAAATACTATCTGGTTTGTAGTATATTAACCACTTGCCGACCGCACATTTACTGCAGCAGTTCCGCTCAATTGTGCGAAATCACGTACCTGTTTGCCATTTCGTGAAATAGCCTCTAGGTGGCGCCCATGCCCCTCCGAATACCCGGTCGTGCGCTGATTGGAGAGAGGTAGAGTCAATTAGCAGGTCCACCAACCACTCGTGATCGTTCCCGAGAGAGGCAGAACACAAGCAGAAACACAGATCTCGGTCTTCCCCTAGTCCGGGAAACCCTTCCCCCCCCCCCCCCCCCACAGTTGCAAGCATCCCCTAGGAGCACATTTAACCGCTTTCGGACAGCTTGCCGCAGAAATACTGCAGCAGGCTGGCCCTCCTGTGCGAATTGGCGTAGGTATACATCAGTCACACTCCTGCAGCTAGGGGGCAAGCGCGCGCCGGCGCACTCCCGCCCCCACTCAGCAGTGGGGACTTTGATGCATGAGGCAGGCAGCTCCGATTGCTGCCTGACACCCACAATCGCTTCCCGCTGAGGGTGAAGAACGGTCAGCTGTTGTAAACATAGCTGACTGTTCTTCTCCCTGGAATGATCACAGAGTGCCTGTGATCCTTCTATATAGGATCACAGGTCTCTATGATCTTATCTCAAGCCCCGCCCCCATACAGTTAGAATCACTCCCCTAGGCTCACATTTAACCCCTTGATCACCCACAGTGTTAACCCCTTCCCTGCCAGTGTCAATAGTACAGTGACAGTGCATATTTTTTAGCACTGATCACTGTATTGGTGTCAATGGTACCCAAACAAGTGTCAAAAGTGACAGTTAGATGTCCAATTTATCCGCCATAATGTCGCAGTCCCGCTATAAGTTGCTGATCGCCGCCATTACTAGTAAAAAAAATAAATACAAATTCCATAATAATATCCCGTAGTTTGTAGATGCTATAACTTTTGTGCAAACCAATCAATATGCGCTTATTGTGATTTTGTTTACCAAAAATATGTAGTAGAGTACATATTGGCCTAAACTGATGAAGAAATTTGATTTTATACATTTTTTTATTTGATATGTTTTATAGCAGAATGTAAAAAATATATTTCCTGACAGACTCCATGGCAGCATACGTTTGGGTAGGCCCCGCCTCCTCTCCTACCTCATAGGACCCCACTCCCATAAATCTTTGCTCCCTTTCAGCATCAGCGTTCTTTTTTCGTCCTCCTCATACATACGGTGTTATGTTCCTACTATTTTCAAGTCCTATACCTTGAAGCAGATTGGGTCGTGGAGACTCCGATAAGCCCTGGCTATTAGCAGGGTATGGAGGGGGCAATGGAAGAGACCCTCAGCAGGATCGCTGTGGTCTGGCCGAGAGAGCCCTGCTGCCGCGGGTGGCCTATCTTTGCCTGAAGACATAGTCCGGTGGTGTGCCTCTGGGACCCTTCTCTGCTTGGGCAGGGTGGTAAGCCCTGTGATGGGACCTTTTTTATTTGTTTATTTCTTTTGGTTGTGCCTTTTGTGTGCTAGTCTGTGGTATTGTTTAAGCATATGTCAGGCCGTTTTTACTTACTGCTGCTGTTGTCTGCCGTGTTTTTCTTCTTTGTATAGTCTGGTGGCTCCCGGTCCTGCCGCGGCCGCGATCGCGGCCGCCGCTTCCGGGTTGCGCGGCGCTTCTGCGCATGCGCAGTAGCCGCCGGGCACTAGATTCGGTGCGCATGCGCGGGAGTGACGCATGACGTCACTCGCGCATGCGCGGCAGCGTTCGGCGGCCGCGAGGCGGCATATTTAAATCCCTCAGTATGTCAGAGCTGGTGGGAAGGTCGGCATACACATACAGCCTCCCCCAGACTCTGACTGTCGTTTTGTAAGGTAAGATTTGTACTCTTAATAGGCTTTTTGGCAGTTTATTTTGATTCATGCTTAGGCTTAGCTCTATGTATTTACCTTTTGCATAGTGGTGAAGAGTTTCTTCGCTCCCTCGGTTGCTTCGATATGGACGCTTCTCCACCCCCTAGTGGCCAGCCCGCTCATACCAGGTATGTGCTGGGCATTGAAGGGGAGGGGGGGAGATTTTTGGGGCTTTCCCTTACATATCGCTGCATGTGTCTGTCCCCAGCTCTTCCAGGTCTGAACACCAGCCTAGCGCACGCAGCGAAGACAGACATTCTAAGTCGCATCACCGGCACTCCTCGTCTAGGTCCAGACGCAGTTCCCCCCACAATAGGGGACGTGATGGCAAATCTTCTGGTTCAACACATCATGGCCGTTCAGAGCACCCGCATGGCAAGAAATGCTGGGGTTGTGGTACCATAGTAACTGATGGCTCCTCTCTGTGTAAACCCTGTTATACCCAAGCCACGGGTGAAAGGGAGAAGTCGGACCATCATATTGAGGAGGTTGTGCGCAGAGTCCTCAAAGACTCTTTAGCTGGGTTACAAAAGCCAAGTACTTCTGCAGGACCATCCCGCTCTCCGGAAAGAGATCTTCTGGTTCAGGATCCTTTTGAGTCCTCTCAACCCAGCCATCCTTCTATCCTTCCGTCAGAGTCCGAATCTGATTCAGATGACTCCGGTTCAGGATTTGAGTTCGGCCAGGTCTCCTCTCTTGTGAAGGCGGTGAGAGAAGCTCTTGAATGGGAGGACCCAGCTGTCTCCTCCCCAAAACAGCGAAAATACTTCAAGCAGCTATGCAAAGAGCGCTTGGACTTCCCATTTCTAGGGGAACTGGGAGATATAATTACAGAAGAGTGGAGCAAAGTGGAAAGGAAAAATTCTCTGACCACAAAAATGGCGAAGCTGTATCCATTTAAACAAGATAAGGTGAAGTATCTGGAATCTTCCCCAAGTGTGGATGCAGCGGTGATGCGTTTGGTCAAGCATGTCACCCTTCCAATGGAGGATACAGCCTCTTTTAGGGATCCGTTGGATAGGAGGATCGACGCTGATCTTAAACGAGCATATCTTTCGGCCGGCATGGCCTGTAAGCCAGCTTTGGCTTTGGCTACGATTTCAAAGGCCATGGAAGTCTGGATTAATGCCCTCGAGGGTACCCTTGGAGGAGTTTCGGAGGAAGCGCTCCAGAGCTCCCCAATCCAGGAGCTGGAGATGGCTGCGGGTTTTCTGGGGGAGGCGTCTCTAGACACCATTCGCCTTTTGGCTCGAGTTATGCTGGCTTCGGTTACGGCCAAACGCGCCCTTTGGCTTAGGCCTTGGGTTGCTGATGCTGCTTCCAAACAGGCGTGGTGCCGAATTCCCTTTGAGGGTTCTTCCCTCTTCGGGAACAAGTTGGATGCAGCCATAACTCGGGCCATGGGTGGAAAATCTGGTTTCCTCCCTCAGGATAAACGCCCAGGCGCTCAGAAGCGCTCTTTTCCGAGAAGACAAACTGCCAATCGTGCCAGGGAAGCACGCAGCTACAAACCAGGCAAGTCCTACGGAAGAGGTTGGAAGTCAAGGCAATCCACCTTCCAGAAAGGCTCTAAAGGCTCTTCGTCCGGTGACCGGGAGGCCACCAAATCCTTTTGAGGTTGGGCCCGTCCAGGCCTTCCCGGTAGGGGCCAGGTTGCTCCAATTTCGGGATGTCTGGGTGGCCTCGATTCAGGATCCCTGGGTGTTAAACATCGTGTGCCAGGGACATTCGTGGGCGTTCGACAACGCTCCCAAACCCAGGTTTGTCGCAACCTCACTTCCTCCTTCGGCAGAGAAAAAGAAGATTCTTCTTGCCTACGTGGACTCCTTACTGGTTCAGCGAGCTGTTGTGCCAGTTCCCGAGGCAGAACGAGGTTTCGGAGTCTATTCACCTCTGTTTCTCGTCCAGAAGAAGAACGGCACCTGGCGTCCGGGATTAGACCTCACTTATCTCAACAGGTCGATCCATCAAGAAAAGTTCAAAATGGAGTCCCTAGTCACCATTCAACATTCGATTCTCCCAGGAGATTGGTTGGCATCGATCAACCTAAAAGACGCATACTTCCACGTTCCTGTGGCAAAAGAGTACCATCAGTTCCTCCGGTTTGCTGTAGGTCGTGCTCACATGCAATTTACGTGTCTTCCCTTCGGGCTCTCAACTTCGCCTCGCACGTTCTCGAAGACCTTGCTGGCAGTTGTTGCTCTCATCAGGACCAGAGGCATCAGATTGCATCATTATCTGGACGATCTCCTCCTTCTGTCCCAGGACAAGCATCAGTTACTCTTACATCTGGAGCAAGTGACATCTACGCTTCAGGAATTCGGTTGGATTCTGAATCTAGAAAAGAGCCATCTGGTGCCTACGCAGTCGCTGGTGTTTCTCGGGGCACTGTTCAACACGGTGAAGTGCACCATTTCCCTGCCAGAAGAGAAAATTCCTGTAGTCCAGAGCAGGGTGTCTCACGCTCTCGCTGCCTCTCGTCTCACTGCTCGCCAGTGTCTAAAGGTAGTAGGGACGCTTGTAGCCACCTCGCCTATGGTGAAGTGGGCTATGTGGAAGCTGAGACCCTTCCAGAAGGGGTTTCTCCAACAGTGGACGACGGAGAATTTGTCACAGGTTATTCACCTGACTCCATTCATGAAGGGATGCCTTCCCTGGTGGTTACGCCGTACAAATCTGACCAACTGCCACTCAATCGCTCCGATTTCCTGGGTGACGATAACCTCCGATGCCAGCAATACCGGTTGGGGAGCCCACTGTCTGACCGAAGTGGCACAAGGCAGATGGAACTTCCCAGGTCACGGAGTAGTGTCCAACGTTCTAGAACTTCGAGCCGCCCTCAAAGCACTCCAGGCTTTTCACCATCTAACACAGGGGGCTTCAGTGCTGTTAAGGATGGACAACACCACGGCAGTGGCTTATGTCAAGAGGCAGGGAGGAACACGCAGTATGTCTCTCCTCCAAGAAACAGAACCGATCATGACATGGGCTCAGCATCATCTGGCCAATCTCTCAGCGGTCTTTGTCCCGGGAGTGTTGAATGTGGAGGCAGACTTCCTATCTCGTTTCCAACTAGACAACAACGAGTGGTCCCTCCACCAAGAGGTGTTCAACTGGGTGTTATCTCTGGGGATTTCACCCGAAGTGGATCTGTTTGCGAGTCCACGCAACAGGAAGCTTCGGAAGTACTACACGAGATTCAGAGATCCTCAAGCTTTCGGAGTGGATGCCCTCACGGACAGGTGGAACTTCCAGTCTGCTTATGCCTTTCCACCAGTGCCAATAGTACTCCAATTCCTGCGGAGACTGAAGATGGAGGAAGTAGAGATCGTGGCAATAATCCCCTTCTGGCCCAACAGGCCATGGTTTCCCCTGCTGTCCCTTCTGAGCTTCAGGGATCCAATCCCTCTACCTCTCAGGTCGGACCTTCTGTCTCAGGGTCCTACTCTGCACCCATGCCCTGCACGGCTGCACCTCAGGGCTTGGTTTTTGAGAGGGGGAGGTTGGAAGCTCTCGGATGTCCAGAGGAGGTGATTCCGACTCTCATGAGTTCAAGAAGGCCCAGCACCAACAGGGTATATGAAAGGATATGGGCCAGGTTCATGAGTCATCAGGCCCAGGGGTCAGGTTCAGTAGGTACACCTACTGTTCAGCAGATTTTAAGTTTTTTGCAGTCTGGTCTGGATCTGCCCCTCTCGGTTAGTTCTCTCCGGGTGCAAGTATCCGCCATTTCAGCCTTTACCGGAATTCAGTGGGCAAGTCATCATCTGATCCAGCAATTTTTTAAGGGAGCAGTCAGGCTTAGGCCTCAGAGAAGGCCAAGATTCCCAAAATGGGATCTTCCTTTAGTTTTGGACTTTTTTTCTTCAAAGGATGTTGCTTCCATGTCTGTCAAGGAACTTACGTTGAAAACAGCATTTTTGGTGGCTATTTCCTCTGCTAAGAGGGTCTCCGAGATACACAATCTGGGTCATAAAGAACCTTTTTTGACCTTTTTTCAAGACAGGGTGGTCCTTATCCCTATGCTAGGGTCAAATCCAAAAGTGACCTCTGTCTTCCACGAAAATGCTGAGATAGTTCTTCCCACCTTCAGAACTGATGAGAATTCTTCAGTCCATCCTCTAGACGTGGACAACACTCTAAGTCAATATTTGGAGGCCACATCCTCCTTCCGCCAATCGGACTTCCTTTTCGTTCTGCTACATGGCAAAAAGAAGGGAATGCGTGCATCTTCCAGAGCAGTGGCTGCGTGGATCGTTCAGGCTATCCAATGGGCGTATAGAGCAAAGGGCTTGGCTCCTCCAGAGGCGATTACAGCTCACTCTACAAGAAGCGTCTCTACGTCTTGGGCAGCTTCCAAGCACGTCGCACCTGACGTGATCTGCAAGGCAGCATCTTGGTCATCTGTTAATACTTTTCTTTCCCATTATTGTTTTGAACCTGCTGCTTTGTCTTCCGTTAATTTTGGCGTTCAAGTCTTGTCAGTTGACAGTGCCAATTAAAGTTTTCTTTGTTCAGCATCTTCCCACCCGGGAGTGTATAGCGAGTTATTTCCCAAACGTATGCTGCCATGGAGTCTGTCAGGAAAACGGAAAATTGATATCAAATACTTACCGTAATTTTCCTTTCCTGATGGACTCCATGGCAGCAGGAGTCCCCTCCCAATTCCTGAGTAGGCTAGTTACAGAACACTGATGCTGAAAGGGAGCAAAGATTTATGGGAGTGGGGTCCTATGAGTTAGGAGAGGAGGCGGGGCCTACCAAAACGTATGCTGCCATGGAGTCCATCAGGAAAGGAAAATTACGGTAAGTATTTGATATCAATTTTCCGTTATTTTTTTTTTTTTCAAAATTGTCTTTTTTTGTTTAAAAACTGCAGAGGTGATCAAATACCACCAAAAGAAAGCGTTATTTGAGGAAAAAAAAGGACATCAATTGTATTTGGGTACAGCGTCGTATGACCGTGCAATTGTCAGTTAAAGTAGCGCAGTGCCGAATCGCAAAAAATGGCCTGGTCATAAAAGGGGGATAAACCTTCTGAGACTGAAGAGGTTAAAGCGATGCAGGCTCGGCAGTTTTCCTCATTGGAGCTCTGCAAGTGCAGCAGCTGATTTATATTTATGAAACCACTCCCAATAGACACACTTTCCACATGGACACAGACAGACACACAGGGATTTCTTCAGAATAACAAAAGTTAGGAATCTGCAACAAAGTTTGTTATAATCCTTGCAATGTACAGAGATCACCCAGAGGGGAATGTTTTTTTCTCAACAAAAGTGGAGTTATCCTTTAAGCTAAATTAGGTGGATTTTCTGATTTTAACACAGCTGCAGAGTTTACTGGCTAACATTAGCCGTTCACTGATGAATTTCACTCGCTGTCTGAAAATAGTTTCCTTGCTATGCTGCTGTGATTACAATGTAAAACAAGTGAGTGCGAACATTCTTTCCACAAACGCTATGGAATTCTTGCCTATAGGTAGATGCGTCAGTGGCGGAGTTTTCTTTCAGTGTGTGGATGGATAAAAAAGTTATATTTACTGTGTGTGTGAATGAGTGGACAGAAAAATGTCCTATTTAATATAAAAAAGGCAGTGGAATGTGTCCCAGTTACTTGAGGCCAGTGAAATGTGGCAAATAATGGCAATTTATAGAAAAATTAAAATGTGGAAAAAGAATAGAATCTTTCATACAGCATTGACATATTCTGCATCACTTTTCAAACAATGTAACATAATTTGCATGCTATATACTATATATATATATATATATATATATATATATATATATATATATATATATACTGTATATATATATATATATTATAAATGTATGTCAATATATATATATTTCAATGGTGCATATAGACCAATCTAAAATTAGTGTGCTTTCCCTTTAAATAATAAACAATAAATCATTCACTGAAGTCAATTCATAACATCAAAGATAAAAAAAAAACATAAAAAAAGCACTGAGCACTTTCATTATATATATATATATATATATATATATATATATATATATATATATATATATATAGTTATAGATATAGATATATATACAGTGCCTTGCGAAAGTATTCAGCCCCCTTGAACTTTTCAACCTTTTGCCACATTTCAGGCTTCAAACATAAAGATATAAAACTGTAATTATCTGTGAAAAATCAACAAGTGGGACACAATCATGAAGTGGAACGAAATTTATTGGATATTTCAAACTTTTTTAACAAATAAAAAACTGAAAAATTGGGTGTGCAAAATTATTCAGCCCCTTTACTTTCAGTGCAGCAAACTCTCTCCAGAAGTTCAGTGAGGATCTCTGAATGATCCAATGTTGACCTAAATGACTAATGATGATAAATAGAATCCACCTGTGTGTAATCAAGTCTCCGTATAAATGCACCTGCACTGTGATAGTCTCAGAGGTCCGTTTAAAGCGCAGAGAGCATCATGAAGAACAAGGAACACACCAGGCAGGTCCGAGATACTGTTGTGGAGAAGTTTAAAGCTGGATTTGGATACAAAAAGATTTCCCAAGCTTTAAACATCCCAAGGAGCACTGTGAAAGCGATAATATTGAAATGGAAGGAGTATCAGACCACTGCAAATCTACAAAGACCTGTCCGTCCCTCTAAACTTTCAGCTCATACAAGGAGAAGACTGATCAGAGATGCAGCCAAGAGAGGGGCGTGGCCTGGAGCGGCATGGAGTAGGAAGCTAGTGAACAGAGCTCTGCCGGCTGATTATCCTATTACCCCTTTTATCCTGCATCCCGGACCCTACTTTTGGTTCCACAGCGTCCTACCTGTGTCCCGACACCCCAGGTATTATGTCACCACCGAAGAAACCCACGGACACCGTAGAGAAACTTGATAAGTTCCGCCGCCTGGAGAAGGACAGTGCTGCCCAAGATGGCGCCGAGGCGGGAGCGGGGGGGAGCGTGGTGGCTGCAGACACTACTCGTGTCTTGGATGCGATTTCTGTGTGCCAAGCTTCCCTTACGGCGAAGATTGAGGAAGTCAAGATGGACATATCCCTGATCCGCCAGGACCAGCAGAAGCCAGCTTTTAGTCAAGCAGGACGACATGGAAAATCGTCTGCGACGATGTAACATCAGGCTGATCAGGCTACCAGAGGGGGCTGAGGGCAGGGACCCGGCTGATTTTTTGGAACGTCTCCTGACTGATACCTATGGCCGGGAGGCCTTCTCCCCCACATTCACCGTGGAACGTGCCCACCGTTTGTCAGGGAAGCCCCCTCCTCAGGGGGCGCCCCCCCCCGCACCTTTATTGCTAAGATGCTCAACTACAGGGATAGAGACACCATTCTGCGCCTGAACAGGGAAAAGGGCAATATCCCCTTTGGGAATGGGAGGATTGCAATATTCCCCAATTTTTCGGCCGAAGTACAGAAGAAACGCAAGACCTTTCTTGAGGCCAAGCGCAGACTTCGTGTCAAGAATATCAAATATGCCATGCTATTTCCTGCCCGCCTGCGGGTTGAGGGGGAAATAAGAGTGCAATTCTTTGATGATCCTGAGGCTGTCATTTCATGGATGGAATGCCTGGACACTCGGAACTGAACTCCTCTCCCGCAAGATCTTTTTCCATGATGCCTGCAAGTGAATGATTTCTCCACAATATCCTTTCCAGTTTATTGGTTCACGGTATGGAGGGAGACTTTGCACCCTCATCTGCGGAGTGGCTGTGGAATTACTGGCTTGAATGGACATGCCTCACTTATATACCCTCTGACTACCTGTCATCTCTTAGTTTTCTTACTCAGTCTGGAGGAGGACCTTACTGTTCTCCGCAGTGACTCGTTTGGCTCATGTACCTGCATTATCCCTCCATGCCTACCTCCTGATCCCTGCCGTTTCTTTACTCCTGGCCTGTCTCTACCTTCTCTGCCTTCTCCTTGGATGCCTTGGGTTATCCTCCCGGATGCTGCTATCCGTGACTATGGCCGGCGAGCCCTGGTCTTCTTTTCACTTCCCTTTTCTCTTCCCTCCTCTTTCCATACATGTCTCCCCTTCTGTTTCCCTTTCCCCTTCTCCCTCTTCCTCTGTTGGTTTTCTGTCTCTCTGTGGCTTCAGGAAACTCTTCTTCCCCCCCCCCCCCTCTTCCTCTCTTTTCCCTGTTTCTGTGTTTCTCTCTGGTTCTCTAGCCTTTTCCTACGCTTGTGCCTTGCTACCCAGCGAAGTTTCGCCCGCAGGCTCTGTGACTGACAGAGCTGCGCACCAACCACCCCTCCACTGTCTGTGTGGTCAGTGGGGGCCTATGCTCAGGTTCTTGTTTTTCTGGGCCAAATGCTGGACCTGCTTGTCCCATTTCCTTTTGTGCTGTTTTTATTTTTCTATGTTTTGCAGGTCCGGTCTTTGCTGTGGTTGGACTGGGAAATGGTATGCCCGCACATGTTTGGGTTGGTGCAGGGCGGGGTGGGGGGTGTTGTTTTCTTTATTGTTCGCATTTGCTTTATGTCTATGGGAATGTATGTCAAGTATTCTGGTATGTCTTTTACGTATGGATGCATTATCTCAGGAACAGCTGTATGCCTGCCTGACCGAGGCTACTCACTTAATACGCTTTATGAGTTCTCTTCTTTTGTGCCGAACGGGACCCCCGAGGCTCCTATGTTACCTATCTCCCCTAGTACTTGATGGCTCAACTTAAATTTCTGACCTGTAGCGTCCGGGGATTGGGCGATAGAATTAAACGCTCTGCAGTGTTTGCCTATCTTAAGGGCCAGCGTGCGGATGTGGTCGTGCTGGTGGAGACCCATCTGGAGGGCCGTCTCCAGATGACGCTTCGACGCCCGTGGATCGGTTGGACATTCCATTCCATGTTTACTTCCCATTCCCGGGGAGTGGCGATATTGGTGGCCAAATCGGTGCAGTTTGAGCTTCGGGGATCCCTAGTAGACCCTCAGGGTAGATATGTATTTCTTTCTGTGATGCTATGCGGGGAGCCCTTCCTACTCATGGCGTTTTATGTGCCCCCCCTTTCTCGTCCACCATCCTTACCGAAGGTCTGGACTTCATGTTATCGAACCCCCATATTCCTGTGATCTGGTTGGGCGACTTCAACAATACCTTGAACCCCTCCCTAGACAGGTTACACACGACGGCTCCACCCTCCCCTTTACCCACCACGACTAGATTTGCTAGACTTGACGGAATTTAACCTGTTTGACTCCTGGAGAGCCAGGTACCCTGACAGGCGGGCCTACTCCTGTTACTCCTCTGCTCGTCAATCCATGTCTCGTATAGACTTTATATTGGTCTCCCCATCCCTCCTCCCGCGCCTGGTGGATGCTGGATTCTTGGCTCGTGGGCTATCAGATCACTGTCCCTATTGGGTGCGGATTGGCTTTGGCCGCGACCGCCCCCTCCCAGCGTGGAGGCTCAACCCTCATTGGCTTGGGCTTCTTCCGGTGGAGGCGGATGTGGCGTCGATTTGGCGACAGTTTTTTGTGGACAATGCCCACTCTGCATCCATGTCAGTGGTCTGGGAAACGTTCAAGATCCATGTCCGGTCCCATTTAACTGCTGCAATTAACAAGCTCAAGTCCGACTCTTTGGAGAGCTATCGCAGTGCCCTGCGTAATCTGTCCACGGCGGAGCAGGCCTTCCAGGCGGCTCCTACGCAGGAGAGAGCTGCACAGTTCAAACTAGCCACTAGAGTGGTAGCACAGTTGGAGTATGACAGGGCCCGCAGGAAGCTGTTTTTCCAGAAGCAGAAATTGTTCAAACACGGGGAGCGAGCGGGTAAGCTTCTGGCTTATTTGGTACATTGTGAGGATAGGCCTCCTGTGGTGATTCGCTTGCGCTCCACGCAGGGAGCCCTAGTTACTGACCCTAAACTGGTGGCGGACTCCTTCCGGGAGTTTTTTCAGGATCTCTATACTTCTACGGCTCCGGCGGATGATTCTCTTATGGACGCCTTTTTGGCCTCGGTGACCTTTCCTCGGCTAACTGCCGAGCAGGTTGAGGCCTTGGAGGCCCCGCTCAAGATGGAGGAGGTCTCGGGGGCCATAGCACAGTTCTCGAGGGCTAAATCACCCGGCCTGGATGGCCTCCCGATAGAATTCTACTCTATGTATGTTGAAGACCTGGCCCCGCGCCTACTAGCGTTATTTGAGGATATTTTTGAGACCTTTTCCTTACCCCCGTCCATGAGGGAAGCTTTGGTGGTTCTGATACCCAAGCCTGGTAAGGATCCGCAGCGACCTGAATCCTACAGACCGATATCCCTCCTCCAGGTAGACGTTAAAATTCTGGCAAAAATCCTGTCCACTCGGGTCAACAAGATCATTCTCTCACTTATTCACACTGACCAATCGGGCTTTATGCCTGGCCGAAATACCTCATTCAACCTGCGAAGGCTATTTATGAATTTACAAGCTACTCATGACAATGTGGGAGCCAGAGTAGTTGTATCCTTGGACACGGCCAAGGCTTTCGACTCTGTGGAGTGGGGATTTCTTTGGAGGTGTTTGGAGTCCTACGGCTTTGGCCCGCGGTTTGTCCTATGGGTGCAGGTTCTTTACCAGGCCCCAGTGGCTAGGGTGCTGGCCAACGGCTGGACATCTGGGAGTTTCCCTCTTAGCAGGGGGACACGCCAGGGCTGTCCGCTGTCACCGCTATTATATGCCCTGGTGGCTGAGCCTTTGGCTATTGCTATTAGGGAACGCCCGGGTATCACAGGCCTCCGCGTTGGGCCCCTGGAGGAGAAAATCAGTATGTACGCTGACGATACGTTGCTGTTTCTCGCTGACCCGGGGGCCCTCGTTAAATACTGCACTCTCCCTGATTGGTCGATATGGCCAGTTCTCTGGTCTGAAGATCAACTGGGACAAGTCCCAAATTTTACCTATTGATGATATTTCGTCATTCCCTTCCAATCCCGAATTCCCCTTATGTAGAGTGGACCGCATTAAATACCTGGGGGTTCAGGTCACGACAAAGCCGACAGACTATGTTTCGGATAACTTGTTACCCCTCCTTACTATGGTCAAGGCGAGGACCCAGACGTGGACTAGACTACCGTTGGGGGTAATGGGTCGCGTTAACCTGATAAAAATGGTGTTGCTTCCTAAATTGCTCTATGTGCTGTGGCATTCTCCGATCTATCTTCCGCTCCTTTATTTTCTCCAGCTGGAGTCTCTCCTTAAACCGTTTGTCTGGGGAGCTTCCAGGCACAAATTGTCCTGGCGGAAGCTGAAGAACGCTACCAACCTGGGTGGTTTGGCTCTCCCTGATTTTAATTTATATTATATTGCGGCGCAGTTGTCCCACTTTTTCCATTATAATTCCTCTGACAAGGATAGATTTCTGGCGCTCCTGGCACCGACTCGGACCCATGCACTCACAGACCCCCCTTTCTCTTATTGTCTCAGGGGTTCGGGGGGCGGAACACAGGGATGGTCGGGCTTCAATGCTATATCAATACAGGAGGTTGTGGGACGTTGTCTCGAGCAAACTGGCTCTCCCTGGGCTCCATGACTATACCCCGTTATTTTGCAATGTGTCCCTCCCTGAATTCCGTACTATCCCTGATGTGCATGTATGGGTTCGACACGGTATTATCTTTCTATCTCATATTATTGCGGATGGAGCACTTAGGAGCTTTGAGTCCCTAGCCGGTCAATTTCACCTCCCGCGTACTATGCTCTTCCGGTATCTCCAGCTGCGGCATGCGTTCCGCACGCAATTTCCTCGCCCGTTGCCAGCTCTGCCCCCGGTCCCGGTGCTTGAAGTAGTTAGTTGCTCGAACCCTAGTCACCTTATCTCGATATTGTACACTATGCTGCACGAGCCGGGCTCCACGGTCCTTGCGTATACACCTAAGGCGAAGTGGGAGGAGGATGTGAGTCGCCTGGAGGACGACGAGTGGAGTGACGCTCTGGATGCCTGTAAATTGGTCTCCCCTAAATTGTCCGACCGACTTACCCAGACTTACATCATACATCGAGCGTACCTTACCCCCCTATTGACTGCCAAATACCGACGAGACGCCACAGACACCTGCCTTATGTGTGGCCGAGAACAGGGTACTTTTTATCATCTGCTATGGAGCTGCCCCGAAATCCAGGGTTACTGGGCTCAGATAGTTAAATTTCTTCATGACACTATGGGCTCCCCCCTCTCACTGTTCCCCAAACCGTGTTTGTTAGGAATTTTCCCTGATGCCAGTATGAATAAATTTACTACTATATTTCTGCATGAAACTTTGTTCTCTGCCCGGAAACTGATAGCACGCCGTTGGATGCGTGACAGATCCCCTACGTTCCACGACTGGCTTAGAGAAGTCAATGCTACTGTGCCCTACAAGAAGCTGTTGTACACACATCGTGGTTGCCCCACAAAATTTAATAAGATATGGGATAGATGGACGCAGGCCCCGGAAACGTGTGTTTAACCTAGGTTCCCTTCTTATGTTGTCCTACGTAGATGCTCTACTGGCCATCCATTGTATGCCTCGGTCTTCATGCCTTATGTACGGAAACTGCTCCATACTAGAGACTCCTCCTTGAAATACCTTTGCAATGTGCTTGTTTCCTTTTTATTTATTTTTTTTTTGTTATGCTCTGTTTGCTACTCATGTCCAGATGTACCTTGTATTGCTTAATTAATTAACTGCGATTTACTGCATTCTCCTGTTAATGTTGTTTACACCTATCCACGCAATAAAGACTCGTTTGAATTAAAAAAAAGAGATGCAGCCAAGAGTCCATGATCACTCTGGATGAACTGCAGAGATCTACAGCTGAGGTGGGAGACTCTGTCCATAGGACAACAATCAGTCGTATACTGCACAAATCTGGCCTTTATGGAAGAGTGGCAAGAAGAAAGCCATTTCTTAAAGATATCCATAAAAAGTGTAGTTTAAAGTTTGCCACAAGCCACCTGGGAGACACCAAACATGTGGAAGAAGGTGCTCTGGTCAGATGAAACCAAAATCAAACTTTTTGGCAACAATGCAAAACGTTATGTTTGGCCTAAAAGCAACACAGCTCATCACCCTGAACACACCATCCCACTGTCAAACATGGTGGTGGCAGCATCATGGTTTGGGCCTGCTTTTCTTCAGCAGGGACAGGGAAGATGGTTAAAATTGATGGGAAGATGGATGGAGCCAAATACAGGACCATTCTGGAAGAAAACCTGATGGAGTCTGCAAAAGACCTGAGACTGGGACGGAGATTTGTCTTCCAACAAGACAATGATCCAAAACATAAAGCAAAATCTACAATGGAATGGTTCACAAATAAACATATCCAGGTGTTAGAATGGCCAAGTCAAAGTCCAGACCTGAATCCAATCGAGAATCTGTGGAAAGAACTGAAAACTGCTGTTCACAAATGCTCTCCATCCAACCTCACTGAGCTCGAGCTGTTTTGCAAGGAGGAATGAGCAAAAATTTCAGTCTCTTGATGTGCAAAACTGATAGAGACATACCCCAAGCGACTTACAGCTGTAATCGCAGCAAAAGGTGGCGCTACAAAGTATTAACTTAAGGGGGCTGAATAATTTTGCACGCAATTTTTCAGTTTTTTAATTGTTAAAAAAGTTTAAAATATACAATAAATTTCGTTCCACTTCATGATTGTGTCCCACTTGTTGTTGATTCTTCACAAAAATTTATAGTTTTATATCTTTATGTTTGAAGCCTGAAATGTGGCAAAAGGTCAAAAAGTTCAAGGGGGCCAAATACTTTTGCAAGGCACTGTGTATATATATATATATATATATATATATATATATAGTATATCTTTATATTGTCACTTATATATGGACTTTCATTAACAGGAATTTTTATGTAAAGTGCTGCAGAAAAGATATATATATACTGTGCATATATATATATATATATAGTATCTCACAAAACTGAGTACACCCCTTACATTTCTGTAAATAATTTATTGTATCTTTTCATGTGACAACACTGAAGAAATGACACTTTGCTACAATGTAAAGTAGTGAGTGTGCAGCTTGTATAACAGTGTAAATTTGCTGTCCCTTCAAAATAACTCCACACACAGCCATTAATGTCTAAACCGCTGGCAACAAAAGTGAGTACACCCCTGAGTGACAATGTCCAAATTGGGCCCAATTAGCCATTTTCCCTCCCCGATGTCATGTGACTCGTTAGTGTTACAAGGTCTAAGGTGTGAATGGGGAGCAGGTGTGTTAAATTTGGTGTTATCGCTCTCACTCTCTCATATTGGGCACTGGAAGTTCAACATTGCACCTCATGACAAAGAACTCTCTGAGGATCTGAAAAAAAGAATTGTTGCTCTACATAAAGATGGCCTAGGCTATAAGAAGATTGGCAAGACCCTGAAACTGAGCTGCAGCACGGTGACCAAGCCCATGCAATGGTTTAACAGGACAGGTTCCACTCAGAACAGGCCTCGCCAAGGTCGACAAAAAAAGTTGAGTGCACGTGCTCAGCGCCATATCCAGAGGTTGTGTTTGGGGAATAGACATATGAGTGCTGCCAGAATTGCTGCAGAGATTGAAGGGGTGGGAGGTCAGCCTGTCAGTGCTCAGACCATACGTGGCACACTGCATCAAATTGGTCTGCATGGCTGTCATCCCAGAAGGAAGCTACTTCTAAAGATGATGCACAAGAAAGCCCACAAACAGTTTGCTGAAGACAAGCAGACTAAGGGCTTAGATTACTGGAACCATGTCCTGTCCTGTGGTCTGATGAGACCAAGATAAACGTATTTGGTTCAGATGGTGTCGAGCGTGTGTGGCGGGAACCAGGAGTACAAAGACAAGTGTGTCTTGCCTGCAGTCAAGCATAGTGGTGGGAGTGTCATGGTCTGGGGCTGCATGAGTGCTGCCGGCTTTGGGGAGCTACAGTTCATTGAGGAAACCATGAATGCCAACATGTACTGTGACATACTGAAGCAGAGCCTGATCCCCTCCCTTCGCTGAAGTCAATTCATAACATCAAAGATCAAAAAAAAAAAAAAAGCACTGAGCACTTCCATCATTGTCACTTATATGGACTTTCATTAACAGGAATTTTTCATTAATTTTAATTATTATTCTTTTTTTTTTTTTTCAACATTGTTTCATTCGTTTGTTATCACTGTATTTAAGTATATGTGGGGCACCTAAGGTCCATATACTGCAGAAATTTGCACACTTTTTCTTTAATGTTTTTTTTGCACTTTGATGTTATGAATCAACTTTAGTGAATTATTTATTGTTATTTAAAGGGACAGCGCACTAATTTTTGATTTTGGATCTGGTACTGGCCCAATTTCTGGGTGATTTAGGCTGCAGTAGTCCAGGAAATAATTTTTAATCTATTTTCTTTAGTTGAACTGAGCGCAGGAGTTCCTTCTATAATATAGACCAATCTGTCCTATAAAATTACACCCACAGCACCTTAGGTCATACATAGAGGGAGTTGGAGGGGAAGAGGTTAATGTACACAACACATACAGTGGGAGGATAAACATGAATGGGGTTAATGTACAAATATGAAGGATAATGGAGGTGAAGGAGTAAATATGCAGTTCATTAGAGACAGGATAGAGCTAAGATGTACATTGGAGAAGGGGAAGGAGTTAAAAAGATTCCCACAGTCAAACCCATAAATCTGCTACTTCTTTTGCTCTGGAACTAATGATGGATCCTTTATTGATTAGCTCCCCTTATTTCCTCAATTGTAAGAGGAAAGGATGGGCTCTTAAATGTAAATAGTCGTACTGTTAACATTTTTTGATTGCTGTGTTTGGTCATCACATGGTATGGAGCCACTCAGATCCGCTCTGCACATGGTGGAGTGGAATTACTAAAGGCAAATAGACTGTGCACTTTGCAAGTGCAGTTGCACTCATTTTCCCCAGAGCTTAGTGAATGTGGTGAAGCTCTGCTGATTCCATCATCCAATCATGCGCAAACCCAAATGCTCTTTTTTGCTTTATTTTCCTTGCACCTGATTGGTTATTCTTTACAAAATGAAGCTTCATCACATTTACTAAGCTCTGGGGAAAATGATTGCAGCTGCACTTCTAAAGTCCACAGTTTATTTGCCTTTAGTAAATCAAAGACATAAACAAACAAAGGGCGCAAAAGCCTAGTGCATTATTGTTATAATTTATTCAATATTACTAACAAGTGAGTGAAACTCAGACGCCAATACAGCAAAGCATAAAAAAAGCATGAAAACCTTGAGTGCTGGTTCACACATATGCAAATCACATGCAATGTCTGACTTTGCATATGTGTGAACCGGCACTCAAAGTTTTCATGCTTTTTTTATGCTTTGCTGTATTGGCGTAAATTATTTACAGCTCTGAAAATTACATGCGATGTCTGTGCGATGCGAATTCAGCCATACAGATTGTATGGCTAAATTGGCATCGTATTCAGACCGAAGTCACGCAGGACCCTTTTTTTAGTCCGCACCAGAATCAGGTCGCATGGGTATTCACACCTATGAAATCCGATTCATGTCCGAACTAACAGTTCGCACTGAGATATGCGAACTGATCTGGGGGTGTCGTTAACTTTGTATTGACACCGCCAGCAGTTCACATATGGCAGTGTGAACTGCCTGCGTGTTGGGTGCGATGGATTTGCAGGGTTTCTGCATTGCATATGTGTGACCCGGCACTGAAGAAGGGACTCACAGGGTGTAGACTGACTACCGATGACGAGTTTTGAGGGACATTTAAATAAAGGTGGATTTTTTTTTCAGAGTGCAGCCTAACTTCTGTCTACTACATATACTGCATTCTGTTTCAATCTTTTTATTCCGTTTTTTAAAAAACAATGAAAAACATTATAATGTAACAAAAGGGAGCGCAGAATGGCACTGTCATCATATTCAGTAAACAAGAAGATGGTGACAATAACATATTTAACCTCCCTGGCGGTATGATTCTTTCCAATTTTAGGTGCTGAAAGCGGTACCATTATTTTGCATGTAATTCTTAAGAATAAGCAGCCCAAACCAACTATTTACATATGATTTTTTTTTTTACTGTGCATTCTTCTTTATAACATCTCAGGTATGATAAAGTTTGAAACACAAAATCATAAATTATAATACAATAAATGACTAAAAATAAGTTAAAGTATGTATGTATATATACCGTATTTTCCGGCATATAAGACGACTGGGCGTATAAGACGACCCCCCTAATTTTCAAGTTAAAACATAGGTTTTGGGCTATACTCGCCGTATAAGACTACCCCCCTTCCGAAGCAAGGCAACACCATTGAAAAACATCAGATTTCTCATAGATCTCCAAGGTACCCCAAGTACTGTAATACATGTAATCTCTCTTATATAAATATAAGTATTACCAGTAGATGTAATCTCAAGATGCTGGCTGTGCGGTAATCCTGTACCGGTATACCATATTTACTGTCGCTTCGGCTACATACAGTATACTGCGCTGAGCCAATCACAGTAAGCAATGTATTCCATTATTGAATGCAAAGCCTGCTCGGATTGGCAGAGTCAGAGGCGGGCTGATGTTACTCTGCCAATCCGAGCAGGCTTTGCATTCAATAATAGAATACATCGCTCTCCTGATTGGCTCAGCGTGGTACACTGTATGTAGCCGAAGCTACGGTACATACAGTATACCGGTACAGGATTCCCACACAGCCAGCGTCTTGAGAGATTACATCTACCAGAAATACTTAGGTTACCTTGGAGATATTATACTCGGCGTATAAGACGACCCCTCAATTTTGGGGGATTTTTTTGAGGTTCAAAAGTAGTCTTATACGCCAGAAAATACAGTATATATGTATACGTATATATACATATACACTATATATATATATATATATATATATATATATATATATATATATATATATATATATATATGTATATATACATACGTATACATATATTATATATATCTATATATATATATATCTATAAATATATATATACTTATGTATTTATATATATATATATATATATATATATATATATATATGTATATATACATGTGTGTATATATATATATATATATATATATATATATATACACATAAAAAGTACAGTAAAACTGCAGGAAAGGGCACTGGGGGGCAAACTAATGTGAATTTATTTTATTTTGCAATGTATCAGTGTGTTTGGTGTGTTTTACTGTTTGAATTTGCCGCCGGTTCCACCCCCCCTGCGAGCGTCACGTCGCAGGAGACGGAAGTCGGGGCACACAGAGCATCGGGAGGAAGATCCGCCACCACACACCGCCGGGATACATCGCTGGATCCCGGTGACAAGGTAAGTAACCCCTCTACCAGGATCCAGCGATCTTCCTAGCGGTACCCCGAGTGTGGCTCGGGGTTACCGCTTTTGGCACTGAAATTTAACCCCGAGCCACACTCGGTAATACCGCTAGGAAGGTTAAAAGACGAAGAGCTCAGCCAGGCACCCTTGGAAAGTCCATCAGTAGATACAAGGAACTGCGCCAAGGTGGTCAGCTATGAAGAGTCCTGTAGAACAATACACGTTCGGTCATATTCTAGGAAGAGGCCAAACAACCAATGGGCTCTACTTCAGGCCAACATTGTAGGCCCGGTGGAAGGGTCAAGCAGGACTGCACCCGCCCACCAGGGCAAGCGATAAACATAATAACAGAACTATGGCAAGTATAGTAACCACTATGACGCTTAACAATAGACTTATATATCTCACCCTGAGAACATCAAATAATTAGGAAAATCACATGTATCAGTATCATATGCTTTAAAGTAAATTGTCACATATAAATTCTACGCAAAAAACCTAAAGTTGAGACGAAAGGTCCAACTAAAGGACCAATATTGCACCTGAGTTCAGAGATAGAAAAAGAAAGAAAAGGAGAAGAAGAGGAAGAAGACCAAAGAAAAGAGCAATGGAGAGAAACCATACCCGTCCGGGAATCCATCCTACCACCGATCCAGTGTAGATTCTAAAGGGTTGATTTGCTAAAACTGGACAGTGCAAACTCTGGTGCAGCTGTGCATGGTAGCCAATTAGGTTTTAGTCTTTTTTTGTCAAAGCTTCACTGAAAAATCTGAAGTTAGAAGCTGATTGGCTAACATGCACAGCTGCGTCACTCTTCAGTTTTAGTAAATAAACCCCTAAGTGTCCAATACCTGTAGGTAAGAAAGCCAAGGGGTCTCTATTTTTTCAAACTGTTTGTTTGTCTCATAGGACACTAACAAAAATTTTGTGCAGCATGATCTAGGTTAGCTTTCGCTTCATTAAAGCTAGGTCACTGGGCTTTTCCAAGCAGTAGCTATTGTGACGGAACCGACCCACAATGTGCTTGAGTGCCTCCGTCAATATACTGCTTACTCCAGTCTTGAACATAGATCTCAGATATTATATCCACCTATTGCAACCAAGAACTAGACAGCACTGGTTTTAGCTGCAAAATCTGGAACAGTTTTTTGAGCAAGAATACAGGCTTTTTATACACTTGAGAAGTATGTCAGTTACCACCCAAATATTTACCCAAAACATCACACAATGGTTTAGATAACAAGATACAGCTGACACAAGGCTTATCCAATCACAGAGGATCCTCCAAGAGTTATTCAAATTAATTATGGGAATTCAAACCTAGACAATGCTTTGTTTAATCAGGATCTCAATCCAGGTCAGACTTTCCGACATCGAGCTCCCAAGGAACAATACACATTATTACAGGTGTAAACACATCCCTTGGCAGACAATAGGTGAATTAATTAGCACAATTAATGTGTGGAAGAAAGGTGGTTGAGTAGATGAGATTACCATCTGCTATGAGTCTGACTGTGAGGAGCAATCCTTAATGATAATGTGCCTTTAACATAGATCCTAGGCCTAAAGTCCCAGAGTCTGTGTGTCTTGGGGAGACATGGACTTGAATCCAAAGTAACATTACTCCAAGGATCCTCCCAGCATACACCTCACAAAGAGTAGTGTTCCCTTAAAAGCGTAAGTAGGCAAGAGGCTAGCTTACAGTCCCCTCCAAAAAGCCCCTGTCTTATCAGAGCTATAGCTATTTTAGCTGCTAAAAACATATAATAAATTTGAGTCTGTGTGGATCTTAGAATATTTTCCACAGGTTCATGAAGCAATGCTATTCGAGAGTCTTTAATAATGGGCCGAGATATATCCCGGTTAACTATAGGCCGGTCAGCCTAACATCAATAGTCTGCAAGATTTTGGAGGGGATGTTAAGGGACTATATACAAGACTTTAGTAATGAAAACAGTATTATTAGTAGTAATCAGCATGGTTTCATGAAAAAATCGTTCTTGCCAGACCAATCTATTAACCTTCTACGATTAAGTGAGTTGCCATCTAGATAAAGGAAAGCCTGTGGATGTGGTGTATCTGGACTTTGCAAAGGCATTTGACACCGCTCCCCACAAACGCTTATTGTACAAACTAAGGTACGTAGGTATGGACCATAGGGTGAGTATCTGAATAGAGAACTCGCTCCAGGGGAGAGTCCAGAGGGTGGTGATTAATGGGGAGTACTCGGATTGGGCGGTTGTGGAAAGTGAGGTCCCCCAAGGTTCTGTCCTGGGACCAATTCTGTTTAATTTATTTATAAATGATCTAGAAGAGGGGATATCCAGCACAATCTCAGTATTTGCGGATGATACTAAGCTCAGCAGGGCAATAACTTCTATATAGGACGTGGTAACCTTACAAGCAGACCTGAACAAAATAATGGGGTGGGCAACTACATGGCAGATGAGGTTTAATGTTGAAAAATGTAAAGTAATGCACTTGGGCATCAGAAATACAAACGCAAGTTACTCACTAGGGGGGGGGCCTCTGGGGGAATATAAGATGGAAAAGGACCTGGGGGTCCTAGTGGACAACAAGCTTGGCAGTGGCATGCAATGCCAAGCCGCTGCAAGCAAACCCAACAGAATACTGGGATGTATAAAAAAGGGGATTCACTCCAGAAATAAAGAGATTATTCTCCCACTGTACAAGACTCTGGTCCAGCCACATCTGGAGTATGCTGTCCAGTTCTGGGCACCGGTCCTCAGGAAGGATGTGCTGGAACTGGAGAGAGTCCAGAGAAGGGCAACAAAAATAATTAGGGGAATGGAGGGCATCAGCTATAAGGAAAGACTACAAGCACTGAACTTATTCTCTCTGGAGAAGAGACGCTTGAGGGGGGATATGATATCAATGTACAAATACTGTACTGGTGACCCAAGCATAAGGAATAAACTTTTCAGAGAAAGGGAATACAATAAGACACGTGGCCACTCACTAAAACTAGAGGAAAAACGGTTTAACCTTAAAATACGTAAGGGGTTCTTTACTGTCAGAGCAGTGGGGATGTGGAATTCACTTCCATAAGCAGTGGTATCAGCGGGGAGCATCAACAGTTTAAAAAAACTATTAGACGGACACCTTAAAGACCACAACATACAGAGGTATACAATGTATGGTTAACAGCAAACACACACACACACATCATAGGTTGAACTGGATGGACTGGTGTCTTCTTTCGACCTCACTATGTTACTATGTTAACCATTGTGACCAAATACATTAAGGAATGAACTTGTATCCAGAAATGATGGACCTTAGGGCAAGTCCACCATATATAAAGAGCGGAGCCCACCTGGCCACAGCCCCTAAAGCAGGAGGGTGGCGAATCTGGGTATATTTTAGAGAGGCGTTTTGGCACTAAGTACATTTTTGTGATCACCTTACCCTGCTTTAATTAGAGAACATATACAGGCGCTCCCCGGGTTACAGTCATCCGACTTACAAATGACTCCTACTTACAGACAACAGGAAGTGAGGAGAAATTTACCCCTAGGAAGGGAAATTCACTCCTGTAAGAGTTCTCATGGGAAAAAGGTGTCTCCACTGAAGCTTTATCACTAATCCTTGTTTCCACAAAAACTCAAAATTTTCCAAATCCATAGTCATTAAGTGAGGTGATATCTTCTGGGGTACAGACAGTAAAACAAATGGTACAGGGGTGTTAACCCCTCCCCATGCTATCCAAAAAAACATAAAAACGATTATTTTGGCTGGGGCTACACTTAAAAAATTGACCTGTTCGGACTTACAAACAAATTCTACTTAAAGCGGAGTTCCGGCCTCAAAATCGATAAAATCGATTTTGGGCCATCCGCTTGCTAAGGGGAACCTGAAAAAGAAATGGATAATTATTTTTTTGTCACTTACCTTATTATAGAAGAAAATATACTCACCTTCCTTCCTCTGCGTGCCGTCACTTCCGGTTTGCGATGATTCCTGGGAGCTGAACGTCATCGCTCCCAGGAATCAATGCGCCTGCACCGGCCCCGCTCGTCGCTTACGGTGCAGGCACGGCATTCACTGCTAAACAGCTTCTGGGCATGCCCAGAAGCTGTGTAGGGATGCCGCGCCTGCACCGGAAGTGACGAGCGGGGCCGGTTCAGTGCATTGTGGGACTCCGATGTCACGAAGAGGACACGGAAGAGGACACGAAGAGGGACGCTGCGGCTTCAGCTGCCCACACCTGAGATGGCAGCGCTGGAGAAGAAATTTTCAAGGTAAGTATTTCTTCTTACAGGTAAGTGCGACCCGGGACAGTTCAGAGGCTATCCATTATGGAATGTACTAGCCCTGACTGTCCCGGGGGTATTTTTATCTCAAATTGACCCCCGAGGCCGGAAACTCCGCTTTAAGAACAAATTTACAGCCGCTATCTTTTTTGTAACCTGGGGACCACCTGTACTGCATTGTAACGAACTGAGCTGGCACCCTTGTGGATTACTGTGTAGGGCACTGTGTTGGTGGACCCACCTGGAGCAGCAATACCTGGTTTGAAGCCTGCCAGGAAGCTGTCACCTGTACTGTACTAAATATCTGTAGCTAGGATATTCCCCGCCCCGTAGCCACATGTATACAGCGACTGCATTATGGGATAGGCCTTGGCTGCTTATGATTGGTCCAATAGTGACAGCTTCCTGAGGTGCTTGCTCAGGTGAGTTCAGATTAGGATCCAAACTTGTCTGAGCTTACCCCTACTGCTAGCTGCTGTGTAGGGTGGTTGTGCACCAAGGAGGGGGCTTCCTGTCTAACATCGCCGATAGTGGTACAGAGCACCTAGGAAGATGGGAGTTCTACATGTACGTTGTTCTCTCAGGAACTCGATAATGTACTAAAAAAAAAGAGATAATTCTTTAGAGCAGCTTTCAGAGAACCATTTATCCTACTATTTGACTTTGGCATATGGCAATAAACAATGTAGCTGTCCAAATCCAGGAGATTAGTCCATGCTGTAGAATTAATTTGAGCTTGGCTTGCTTCCTTTTGTGTCATAGGCACACCCAATGTCCGAGGTCAAAAACAGCTGTCAACACGCCACACATACAACGTACAGATGCTTTTATTATAGAAAGACTGCAGATACTTACTGATCATCCACACATCGTTCTACATACATAACAACCTTTAAGCATGTTGAACTAACCTCACATATAGCTTTTTGTCACGCTTTTCATTCATTGCACCGTTTTAATAGATTAGCTGTGGTGTTCCAGCAATAACACACATCATGTGAGGTACGGTATGTACACTCATAATGTATATATATAAATAGGGTCTGACTCTATTGTATCTTTACAAAGGCCTAAAGGGATAAAATCAGACATTGAATAACCTCCCTAGAGTGCTTGATGTTCCATTGATAAGAGTGAATCAAATTTCCTTTATGGAGGCATTGGAATAATAAAGAGGGATGCACGTGTCAGATGGGGAGAGCCTTACTCCGAGATTTCTCTTCTCTGTTGATACAGATTTATTCAGAAACGCTATTAGAAATCTGAAAATAAATGTCATTGAATATCTGGTTTTCTACTTTCGAACGTTCAGACTCTTTGTGGGAGGCTGTATATGTTATGAGCATATCATAGCCCAGAAACACCACAAAGAAGGCATTTATAGAGAGAAGTGGTCTGAAAATCTGGTCTCCCATGTCCCCCCCCACCCCCAGTTTTCCACCAAGGCTCCATTTTGTATGTGGATGGAGATCTTTCTGATGCCGACATAAGGGGACTTATTATAGAGGAAGGTCTGGGCATAACTGTAATATATGTGTTGGATTTATTGGTGCAACTCTTTTTCCCTGTCTTTTGGCTACCATGTCTGGCAACAGTCTATTTTGTGTAGCCATTGCCATAGACCCTATGGAGGAAAGTGAATGATGTCATCTTACCATTGATCCCTGGGCATGTGTACTCAGTCCAGATGATTCTTGCAAGCCGCATTCGTACATTTGTTCTGGCAAGTGTATCCTGAAGAAGCAACCTGTTTGTAAAACGCATCGCTCCACCACGTTATATATGATTTCGGAACTACAGTACCTATGGGGAAAGTGTTTTTGATGATTTTAACCAAATTTGAATAGTTTTTATGTATATTGTTTGTATATTTCTTTGTTGTGGCAAATTCAAAGTTCCTATTTTCCATACTGCCCCTTCAAATTTTCTCATTACTGTGGTTGCACATGAAAGTCAATATGAACCCACTAATCCAGCCTTTCTCAACCTTTTTCACCCTAGAGGAATCCTTAAAATAATTTTTAGGTTCCTGTGGAACCCCTGCTAAAACCAAATCATCAGGGATCAGTGAAAGTCAGACTGCTGCTTCAGCCTATTGGTGTTGGCCTCATAATTATGCAGGCACCATCACATGGTATGAATACAAATGTGGCGCTAATCTGGTAACTATAATCAAAGAAATGTCCTTGATATGAGTGGATAAAAAAGCAACAGTTCAAGTTCTTTCTCATGCATAGAAATAAAACTTCCAAAGGAAGGGGAGAGATGTGAAGATCCTCAGCAAGGGAAACCACCACCAGGCACCCGCACACACTGATCCTTACCAAATCCCTTTGACCCTCATCACAAAGGTCAAAAAACGCCAATGGTACAAGCACTGGAAAGCCTGGATCATTCACTCCTCCTAATTGGATATCATCCACCAAGCGGACAGTCCTTAGGTCCTTACAGGGTCCCCATGTGAGGAAACAAAATGCCAACACATAGTGTACACTGCTAAAACGTTTATTGCTCCCAAAGGATAAGTATACACTTACTGAACTGCCGCAATTAGAGAGCGTTGCTTATTCCACCTCCGAGTGGTCGGGTACTCGCGCATCCCACCAAAAATATGGCCGCCGTGTCTCTTCCTGGTGTGGCGTGCGTCGCCACAGGCTCCACCCGACGCTTTTCGTCAGAGTTGACGTCGTCTAGGGGTGTGGTCCTGCGGCATCAACGCCATATATATAGGATCGAGACGGGCGGAAGTTATTCAATTCACCAACACCCGGAAATGGCCTGCTTGCGCTCCACCACCCGGATGTGGGAATCGTAGGAAAAGGCATAGAGGCATAATACCCCCATCAGTCCGATCACCACATAACATGGGATCGATTCAGGCAAAAAAGAGAAAAAAAGGCCTTTTAAATAATAGACTTCAATGACAGTAATTCCCAAAACTGAAAGTCAACACGCCAATTAATCGGAGAACACAGCGCCATCTGGTGGTCACACTTCAGACCACGGGAGGGGGAATGGAAACAACACTCTCTTTACATAGCGGAAAAAAGCAAAATATAAAAACAACATTAACACATTTCAAATTTAAAACAGTTGAAAAAGCTGGAAAGTGAAGGCAATTCTTGTTGCTGGCACTTTAAATTATAATCTTAAAGAACACCAAAAACAATAAACAAACACTGGGGAACATAGTAATGCGATTATATCAGGAATTATTGATGAACGCATTCAAATCCCATTCTATGTTTAGGCCCAATGGGGTATAGGACTCAAGCCTATATATCCAGCTAGTTTCTAGCTTGGACACCCCCCGGGTCATATTACTACCTCTCCAGTTTTTGGTGAATCTGTCTATCCCAAGGAAAATGGTTCCCTTTGGGTCCCTTTGATGACACTGGTCATAGTGTCTCGAAACACTATGTTTCGGAAACCCCTTGACTATGTTGGCCACATGCTCCTTGAGTCTAACATGGAGCTCCCTAATGGTGCGGCCAACATAGTCAACGTAGTGGCCGCACCATTAGGGAGCTCCATGTTAGACTCAAGGAGCATGTGGCCAACATAGTCAAGGGGTTTCCGAAACATAGTCTTGACTATGTTGGCCGCACCATTAGGGAGCTCCATGTTAGACTCAAGGAGCATGTGGCCAACATAGTCAAGGGGTTTCCGAAACATAGTCTTGACTATGTTGGCCGCACCATTAGGGAGCTCATCAGTGTGTGCGGGTGCCTGGTGGTGGTTTCCCTTGCTGAGGATCTTCACATCTCTCCCCTTCCTTTGGAAGTTTTATTTGCATGAGAAAGAACTTGAACTGTTGCTTTTTTATCCACTCATATCAAGGACATTTCTTTGATTATAGTTACCAGATTAGCGCCACATTTGTATTCATATTATTATTGATCTTTCTGTTCCAAAGATTTGTGTTGGCTGCTTTTCGCATACTGAATTTTTAATATATTTTAGCGCAGCAATTATATGTTTTATAGTTTTTACCATCACATGGTAGACCAGTAGGCCACAGCCAAAGGAACCTCTATCAACCTCTGGAGGAATCCTAGAATTCCATGAAACCTTGGTTGAAAATGGTTACACTAAGGGGTGTCAAAAATAGCATGGGAAGGTGGGCAGTGCCCTGGAAAACATGTGCCAGTGCAAACAATTATTTAAAAAAATGTTTACAACAGCTGCCCATTCTTCTCTAACGCGGGTGTCAGGCGGCAATCGGAGCCACCTACCGCGTGCATCCGAGTCCCTGCTGCCGAGTGGGGGCAGGAGCATGCTGCAAACAACCGATGTATACCTACGTTGGTTCATGAAGGAGGGGCTTCCTGCCACAGTATAGCTGCGGCAGGCGGTCCTTAAGTAGTTAACCTTTCAATTTATCGTTCATTCTGCAAAATTTTCCAAACTGTTCCTTCAATTTTTCAGCTCTAAAAAGTTAAAAATGATTTTCTATTGGTGCCCACTAACTGGACGGAAAACGAACAAATGGACCAAATGACAGATTTTCAAATTATTTTTCGGCCAGCATAAGGGTTACCATAAAACCTGACCGTATAATCTACATTCAACTTCTAAATTTAAAAAAATGACAAAACAATGTAATATGAGGACCTGTCTAATCTATTCAATCAATGTGTATCCATACAGGAAGGCTCTTGCATTACATAGCTGTTGGTAGATCTAATGGAAGATGTAATACCAGATTGTACCTGATCCGACTTGCGGTGCGACTTTCATTCAAATCAATAGGCTCCCATAGGGAACCATTGATTTTGAATGGAGGCAGAAAAAACGCTGCTAAAAGCTACGTGGCCAAACGTGAAATAACGCTAATGGAAAAAGCTACTGAAAGCACGTTTTTACAGCTGCTTTTTCCCGGCGTCAAGAAACAGCTTTGGAGCTCGTTTTTATGACGCCCTGTGTGCATGGAGCCGAAGGATTACTTTTCCCTGAGCTTTGGGAGTGGAATACTCCAGCTGGCTTACATTGATAAAAGCGAACTAGATCCCTATAATTTGGGATCCAGCCTTTCTGGTAAGAGGCGTGCAGTTGTCTGTGTTGGAGAAAGCACTGCAGTATATGAAGCCCCAGTGTTGTTGTGAATCACTCTTCGCTTACATAAGAGCACCTTATTCTGACTTTTCTTTTCACTGGGATCTTTGGAAATATTTGGATTTAATTATTTATTGAACATTTAGCATTTATCTTCAACTTTTTAGGTTGCGCACTTTTTTTTGTTTTATATAGGTAAGTATAACGTGTTTGTTGTTTAAAAAAAAACAAGAAAAAAAAACAAAAAAAAAAAACAAGACTTTACAATCACTTTAAAGGAGTTGTAACGGCAGGGAGGTTTTTTATCTTAAGGCCCCTTTCACACTTGTGCGACTTTAAAGTCGCATGGTTTTACCACGATTTTGACGTGATTTTAATGCAAGTTTGACTGTGCTTGAATGGCTTTGGACCTCAGAACGCATAAAAAGCGTGACAAAGTAGTGCAGGGAATACTTTGAAGTCGGTGCGACTTCAGGTCGCACAGATATGAATGGTACTCATTGGAAATAATGGAGAACGACTTGTCATGCAATATTGCAGTCCCAAATCGCATGACAAGTCGCACAAGTGTGAACAGGGCCTAATGCATTCTATGCATTAAGATAAAAATACTTCTGTGTGTAGCAGCCACCCCCAGCACCCCCTAATATTTACCTGAACCCCCTCTCTGTCCAGCGATGTCCACGAGTCTCTCGGTCGTCCTGGAACTCTCCCTCCTGATTGGCTGAGATACAGCCGCGGCGCCATTGGCTCCAACGGCTGTCATTTAAAGTCAGTGAGCCAATCAAGAGAGAGGGGGGGCGCGGCTGAATGGCATCTACTTGTCTGAATGGACACACAGAGCTGGGGCTCGGCTCAGGTGCCCCCATAGCAAGCTGCTTGATGTGGGGGCACTCGACAGGAGGGAGGGGCCAGGAGCAGCAAAGAGAGACCGAGGAGAGGAGGATTCCGGGCTGAACCAACTGCACAGAGGAGGTTAGGCCCCGTTCACATAGGGGCGACGCTACTTCGCACCGCGACCTCCGAGGTCGCGGTGCGAGCAGCGCGCCGCGACCTTGGAGCGGCCGCCACGGACTTCATAACATTGAAGTCTATGGCGGTCGCCTCCTGGTCGCCCCAAAGAAGCTCCGGACCCTTTTTCTAAGTCGGAGCGACTTGTGTCGCTCCTATTAGAACGGGTCCGCAGCTTCCCTATGGGAGGCGACCTGCGGCGACCTGTTCGCCCTAGTGTGAACCGGGACTAAGTGTAACATGTTTGTTATTTTATTTTTTTTAAAAACAAGACTTTACAATCATTTTAAGTGCCGGTTCACATTGGTGCGATGCGGGAACCCTGCAAATCCACTGCGAGTTCCCGCATCGCACCAGACTCGCAGGCAGTTCACACTGCCATATGCGAACTGCTGGGAGTGTCAATACAAAGTTAATGACACCCCCAGGACGGTTCGCATATCGCAGTGCGAACTGTCAGTTTAGACAGGAATCGCGAACCCCTATGCGATCCGATTCTGGTCCAAAAAAAGGGGCCCTTCGTGACTTTGGTCCTAAAGGAATGCGAGTTCAGCCATACAATCTGTATGGCTGAATTCACATCACACAGACATCGCATGTGATTTGCAGAGTAGTGTGGTGCGAATCACATGCAATGTCTCACGTCGTATATGTGTGAACCGGCACTTAGGTTGACTGAAGAAACATTGTATGGTAGGATAATACCGGGATAATAACATAAGAGAAATGGTATGAATGAATGGACATTTCCGATTGTGTTAACTAGTGATATGATCGAATTGTTCTTTTCTAACTTTTAAAAGAGAATGTTATTGTTAAGAAGGAGAAGAATAATTCTACAGAAAAAGACAGTGCAGCTGTCGAGTAGGAGTGCGCAGAACGAGCTGAGAGTCGTCGTGAAGTTACATTGTGTTACGATGAAGGATGTTCGGCTTTATATTATCATGAATTAGTCTGCAGGGAAGATGAAGGTAGATTACAGCTATGCCATGTTAATCTCCCCGTACAAGTGTAGGCGGGTGCCAGCAGTATTTTATGTGCCTTATATTTGAAATTTCCATCTGGCAATTTAAGGTTTGACTTGCTGTGGTGTCTCTGCCATTTGGCCTGTGGAGGGCGCTATAGTTGGGATATTTTAGGTGCCTTATATTTGAAATTGCCACCTGGCAATGTAAGGTTTGACTTACTGTGGTGTCTCTGCCATTTGACCTGTGGTGGGCGCTGTAGTTGGGGTAATTATTGTGCCTTATATTTGAAATTTCCACCTGGCAATGTAAGATTTGACTTGCTGTGGTGTATCTGCCATTTGACCTGTGGAGGGCGCTGTAGTTGAGATATTTTATGTGCCTTATATTTGAAATTTCCACCTGGCAATGTAAAGTTTGACTTGCTGTGATGTCTCTGCCATTTGGCCTGTGGAGGGCGCTGTAGTTGGGGTATTTTATGTGCCTTATATTTGAAATTGCCACCTGGCAATGTAAGGTTTGACTTGCTGTGGTGTCTCTGCCATTTGGCCTGTGGAGGGCGCTATTGTTGGGATATTTTATGTGCCTTATATTTGAAATTGCCACCTGGCAATGTAAGGTTTGACTTGCTGTGGTGTCTCTGCCATTTGACCTGTGGAGGGCGCTGTAGTTGGGGTATTTTATGTGACTTATATTTGAAATTTCCACCTGCCAATGTAAGGTTTGACTTGCTGTGGTGTCTCTGCCATTTGGCCTGTGGAGGGCGCTGTAGTTGGGATATTTAAGCGGGAGTGGGTTGGTCCAGGGAGGAGCAAGAGATTGGTCTTGAGACAGCGAGGAACCATACTTGGGGAGACGTACTGCTACACCAGAATTGGGTTACCCCTTGGCCGGACCCTGATCGGGACTATTCTGAGCCCATTTACCTTTGGTTGGGGAACTGCTGCAAGCCAGAGGTTTGGAGACACCCTGACATAACCCTAAAGACTTTGCCATAGGTTAAAGAGGAATTCTGTCTACTTATATTGGGAGTAAACTCCTAGGTATGATTTTTATCTATAGGTAAGCCTAAAATAATTAATAAATAAATAATATTTATATTAATAAATAAATAAATCACGGGGCCCCGTGCAGCCTACCTGGCAGGGCCCTCCCTCATATATATCAAAACAACATTTTCACTAAAAATATACTAAAATCGTTCTTAGAGGACACAAAGATAACAAAGAAGCTGTGTAAATTAGCCCATTTTTTTAATTTTTGAAAAAACATAAAAAAGAAAGTTTAAATGTTTTAAAATTATTTTATTTTACATTTTTTTTTATTATTTTTGGTACAATTTGTTATTTTTTTTTTTTTTTACGGGACAGGGAAGCCAGCAGCTTCCGTGGGGGCCCTGTGTCTGTGTCTCTCCCTGCAGCAGCTGAAAGCCGGAGAGCCGCACAGGGCATCCTGTAAATTGCCCCTCTGTCCGTCCACACTGATTCCCTCTGCTGTTTGGGCCCCTCTGTGTGCCCGGGCCCCCTACAGGAGGACTGGTGGCCCCCCCCCATCACTGGCCCTGAATGTAAATATCTCCTAAACTTGCACCATTTATTCACTTTAGATGCAGCTGGTGATGTCACCAGCGCATCTGCTTTGAAGGAACGGCATGCGCAAGAGTGACGTCATCGCCCGCCCAGCCATTCATATCATCGAAGTCCGTGAACCTAGAAAGAAGAGCAGGGGAAGATGGAAGAGCCTTCAGTAGTGACAGCGCGCTCAGGGCTGTCTTTAATATTGAGTGGACCCTGGGCAAAAATTTTCTTGGGCCCTCTTGAATCCACTTATCAACTATTTGGGGGCTCAAGGGGCAGCTGCTTTGGGCCCCACAACAATGACTGGACCCGGGGCAGCTGCCCCTTTTGCCCTGTGTTAAAGACAGCCCTAAGCGCGCCACTGGAGGGCTTTGTTTTCAGGTAAGTCTGCCATAATGTGCTAGTATGTGATGCATACTAGCACATTATGACTTAAACTGCCCGGGGCCCGTTTTCTTTTTTTGTGGTTTACTACCCCTTTAGTGGTTAGATATGAACAAAAAGCATATCCCTCTATAGTGTGTACTTGTCTCAATCCAGAGCACTAAGGGGTTGATTTACTAAAACTGGAGAGTACAAAATCTGGTGCAACTCTGCACAGAAACCAATCACCTTCTGAGTTTTTTTGGGAAAGCTTAAAGTGATTGCAAAATCTTGTTTTTTTTTTTTTTTATTCAAATAATAAACATGTTATACTTACCTGCTCTGTGCAGTTGGTTTTGCACAGAGCATCCTGGATCCTCCTCTTCTCAGGTCCCTCCTTGGTGCTTCTAGCCCCTCCCTCCTGACAAGTGCCCCGACAGCAAGCAGCTCCATTCAGACCTGGAGCTCCCCTCTCTCCTGATTGGCTAACTGAGTTTGATTGACAGCAGCGGGAACCAATGGCGCTGTTTCTGTATATCAGCCAATCAGGAGGGAGGCCCGGACAGCTGAGGCATTCCTGGACATCGCTGGATAGAAAGGGGGGGCTCACAACAGTATTAAGGGGGCTGAGGGGGGCTACTACACACAGGAGGCTTTTTATCTTAATGCAAAGAATGCATTAACCTCTTGCTGACCGCCCTCCGTAGTATTACTGCGGCAGGGCGGCTCGGCTGCGCAAAATCATGTAGTACTACGTGATTTCGTACATGCGATCTCGGCGGAATGTGAGCCGCGGGAGGAGCGGGGGCGATTGCCTCCGACCTCCCGCGATCATCAGATAAACTGACAGAAGACCTGCCTGCTTATGTAAACAAAGCAGGCGAGTCTTCTGTCACACAGACAGGGAGAGATCAGGAGATTCAGCTAAGTTGACAACCCGATCTCCCTGTGCCTGTCACAGAACCCTCCCCCCCCCCTTTGATCACCCCCAGTGTTAACCCCTTCCCTGCCAGTGTCCTTTATACAGTAAAAGTTCATATTATTTAGCACTGATTACTGTATTAATGTCACTGGTCCCCAAAAAGTGTAAAAAATGTCAGTTAGGGGCCCGATCTGTCCGCTGCAATGTCGCAGTCCCGCTAAAAACTGCTGATCGCCGCCATTACCAATAAAAACAAAAAAATAAATAAAAATTCCAAAAATCTATCCCATAGTTTGTAAACGCTATAACTTTTGCGCAAACTAATTAAAATACCCTTTTTGCGATTTTGTTTTTACCAAAAATATGCAGCAAAATACAAATTGGCCTAAATTGATAAAAAAATTTGATTTTTTACATTTTTTTATTGGGAATGTTTTATAGCAGAAAGTAAAAAAATATGGTGTTTTTTCAAAATTGTCGCTCTTTTTTTGTTTATAGCGCAAAATCTAAAAACCGCAGAGGTGATCAAATACCACTAAAGGAAAGCTCTATTTGTGGGACATCAATTTTGTTTGCGTACAGCGTTGTTAAAGTAGCGCAGTGTTATGGAAATTTTGATAGGACATTTTCTTTAGTTTAAATAGTCATAATGTCTCCCAGTGTCGGTTTTACCGATAATCGATATTCACAGTGATTGTTGCTTTAACTGTCATTGAAAGACTTGTTAGTAATAAGATGGCAGCCATTTCTGTTCAACTCTGCACATGGCTGTGTTTGTACATAAGCCCTGCCCATTGTACTTTGTGATTGGTGGTTGTGAAGCCACTCCCTGTAACTTCCTCTTGTTCACTTGATGTAAATAAACCTGCTCTGCCCTGCCCTCACACAGAACATCAGAACACAGAAGGAGGCACACACACACACTCACACTCACACACAGACATAGACACACAGACACAAGCTCACATAGCCATTTAAGAGACACATAACCTCTCACACACAAACACTAGCTCTTACACAAATGCACACACATACATATCCAATGGAGAGAGACCTGGCAGATGGCATCGAAATGACCCAGCGCGTTTGTTCCTTTCTTTATCGCCGAGTGCTTGGTAAATCGTTATGCAAAAGAGCGGGCCATTTGTACTTTTCAGTACAAGCCTATTTATTTTCCACCACAGTATGGCGAGCTTGGTAGCCCTAACACATCGTTCCTAGCTTCACAGCGGAAAACAGGAGGGAAGTGAGTCCAGTTTGTTACAACAAAAAAGCCGGCTTTTGTGGTAAGACGTTTCATTTCAGTTTTTGAAAATTTGTTGTTCTAAACCAAGGCTTACTTTCTTTGTCCGCTGTGGAAGTTAGAAACAAAAGCTTAGCAAAAGAACCTTTTCATTTGCAGCGTTCGCTCTTTTATATAACGATGGGGTTATTTCTATTAATATTTGTGGCTAGGGATCAGGTCTGTTACGTTCTCAGTTAATACATCCTGGGGTTGTGATATATATGTGTTAAATATTGCCTTGTAACATCTGTTGTAATATCAGCTTTGTTCGATGAGATAACAATATATCCCGCAGATTGGTTGGTGTGTGTGCTGGATTGGTTTTTGGCGGGAACTCGTTTATTAGTGAAACTGGTTTTTGCTTTGGACTCTGATGTTTGAATTGAGCATATAGCAGACAGTTTTGGACTGAGTTTCTGTTTTTAAGTAGCAGATTGTATTGTGCAGCCCCAAAACCAGCATTTCCACCAGGATAGCTATTGTCTCTGAATACAGCTGTAAAACCTGTTTTTCCTGTCTTTTGTTGTTGTGTACAAAGAAGCACATGGTTGCTCAAACTCTTTGTTTTGTGCAACTCTTTTGTGTGGGCCATGTGCTCGGATGGCAGCCATTTTGTCCATGTGGTTATGATGTCATTTCCTTTGTGTAGACCATGTGCTCGGATGGCAGCCATTTTGTGATGTCATTTCCTTTGTGTGGGCCATGTGCTCGGATGGCAGCCATTTTGTGATGTCATTTCCTTTGTGTGGACCATGTGCTTGGCAGCTATTTTGTTAAATGGAGTTGAGACTCATGTGGCTGAAATGCTATTTTGAGCTTTAAAACATTTTTCTCTTTTATTTGGTAGTTTTAAATGGCAACTTTGTGATGTTATTTTTGCACTGTATTTCAGTTTAAAAGTAATGTTTTTTTCATTTTAATTGAAATCTGGCATCTAGGCAGTTGTTTTTCTAGCTAGCTTTGTTCATCTTTTTGTTCATATTTAGCACAGATATATACATATCCAACCCATCAGTTTTTGTTTTTTGTGTTTTTGTCTGTTTTTCAGGGGTAACTATTTATTTTTTTGTTTTCTAAGTTTTTTGTTAAGCTGTTTTTGTGGTGTATTTTGTCTCATTTTTGTTGTAACTAAGTTTTTTCCAATGATAAGAGTACATTGTGGAGTGACTGATATTGGATTCAGTTTTTCAGGGTTGTTTTGTACTGAGCGGTTGTTTCTCAGAGGTAGTTTTCGGTACTGCAGGTTGGATTTTAGGCAGAGAGGTTATATCTTCCAATGTGCAATCAGTAACCGGCATCTCAATTTAATTTCTAATGCAACATCCAGGAATAGACTGAAGCCAAGGTTTGTATAGGGAGAACTTTCATTGTACTTTCGGGGTTGTTTGGCTGCACGGGTTAGGTCGAAACGAACGTGTGTACTTTGAGCCGTCTACGTGAAACGGGTGATTGCGACACGCTTGTTTCAGCCTTCAACGTGTGAGGAGTAGATACCGAAACCCGCCCCACATTTGGCCGTGTATAATAATCGGAGCTGGGGAGCGAGTGGGGGTTGATGAGCTGTATAGCCGTACGAAGCCACCGGGTTGAGGTCTTCTAGCTGACCGGTGTAGGGCCGTGTAAATTAACCGGAGTCCGGAAGCAGGCCAACACTGTCAAAGTTGGCACCTAGCAGTGTTGCTCCTAAACCAGGTGCAAGGAAGCGATTTGAATCGGCATGGTTAATGGTTTATCCATGCAATGGGGGGTAACGCAGGTCCCCCAGGCTAGCCAAACAACTTTCGCGGTACATGAAGTCTGAGTTTGGGGCTCGGGCCACGAGACGCCTCAGGAAGGGGAATAACCAAGGGAAACAGTTGGTACATCCCTTTTTGGAAGGTGTATTTGATGTCTGGAGATGGGAGGAGTTCGTTTTTGAATTCAGAACTAGGCTCCAGGCGACAGAGATGCTAAATGTAGCGCAATTGTGGCTTCAGAGATCTATTATGGTCAATCAGCAAGGCGTGCATGAGGCGGTTTCAGTCTGGAAGAACCGCATTATGTACACTTGGCCTGATGAGATAGTGTAATGTTCTGGTACCTCTGGTACCCTTGTTCCATATTTCTCTCTTACTAAATTGCGTCCCATCTTGTTATCCAAGAGACGCATACACCTTTAAGACCGGATGACATCATTGCTGAGCGCCGCTATGAGCGGCTATTTCAATCGCCGGCTTTCTCTCACTCATTGCTCGTTCAAACCACATGTTCACCGCACCTTCTCCTGTGAAGTCGGAGCTGCTGACATTTCCCTTTGTTGAACTGAAGCCGGAACCTCGCTGCTGATCCGTATCTCGCTACGGGATCACCTCTCTCTAAAGGACACTGTTACTACTAACCTATCTAAGTGATAAGTACCCCACAGGGGATTCCTTACTAACCAATCTCCTACTGTCATCTACTGCAATTACCAGGACTATCTGTATCTATCTATTCACTATCATCTGCATAGACAGTTAGCTCTTGGGACTACCTTCAACTATCCTTGCACTAGGTTACTCTGTCTAAGTATACTCCATCTGTGTCCTCTTACCATCTGCACTATACTTGACATCAGAACCTATCTGCTTTACCATCACCTGCAACTCTCCTAATACTACTCTTAGTGCTCACCATACAATAGCCTGTCTCTCATCTATACATTCTCATATATTCTATCCCTCCATTAAACATCTGATTGAGTATATGTATATTGCATAACAGGCTGTGCACTGTGATGAAGTCCTGAGAGTTGGATATGTTTGTTCAACAGAATCTCTACAAGGCTACTGAGTGTAATAATTCTGCAGCTGTAAATCCATCCACTAACAAAAACGCATGAACGTTACAGATAGCCGAGTCCAGCGATCTGGTGAGAGAAGTGGAGGAAGCTCTTCCTGGGCTAACTTTAATAAGATGAGCCAGATCCGCTGACACTGAACCTGTCACTGTCTCTGTACTTTAATCTCCGTTTTCTTCAGTTCACGGTGCAGACTTTGGTACTGGTAATGCCCTCCCACCTCACAGTGTCTCTATCTCTCAACAGCCTGTCGTAACAGCTGAACCCTTTCCTTCTAACTCTTTGGCAAACTAGAAGTTCTTTTAACAGGTCTGCTCTGGATGCGGAAAGTCAGGGTACATCAGGCATAATTGTCCTACCAACCCGGCTGGTCCGTGGGGTAAGTGGCAATTTATTCCGGAGGATCCGGAAAATTCAAGGTAGGTATGGTCAGAAACGACTATGACTTATCATAGGGCATTGATAAACCGGTGTCAGCTCACATCCTAGAGGAATTAAAATATCCCCTCCCTTGCCTCGCTGACACCGATGCAGCCAACACGGTTTTAAGATCTCAAAAACCTAGAGGCAAGGTTCCCCTTCCAGGGAAGACAACTCCCATTGTAGGTCTCTCAGGCCAGACAGTGTCAGTGACTGAACCTCTCTATTGCAGGCTAGGCCAGCTTTGCAAGGAGAAGCTTGTTTTTTTTTTTTTAGGTCATTGCATTTCTCTAGGTACCCAACATCTAACCACTCAGAGAATACAGACATTGAAGGACCCCCAAAGTCCTCGTAACCTTAAACGATGCACTATTTTGGAACCCTGCGTCTCTTCTTCCTGTTAAGTATGAAGAGAAGGGGGGAGAAGGTCGTGCAGAAAAATGGTAATTTTCAAAACTTTATCTCGCTCTCTTTCTTTCTCTCTCTCTCTCTCTCTCATCAATTTCCAACTTTAGTAGGGACAACATGATTGTCTTTCTTTGATGGAGTGGCAATCAGCGGCTGTCAGTCCGGTGAAGGAGACCCCCATTCCAGTTGCTAACCTTTTTGTCGATGGTTCCAGGTACTACACCCCAGATGGCAAGACATAGAGATCAGGGGATCAATTTCTATACAGACTTGAGATACGCTTTTTGGGCTGGCACATGATTGTGGTCCTGTCTGGAAGGCAAGAGGGTTCTTGACTAGTTTGGGGAGGTCGGTGAAACGTGCGGGGTTAATAGAGCTGTTCATTGCCTTTTCCTTGCCACATGTGATAGCCATTCTGAAGGTAAAGGCTCATACTACTGAGACGACTATGGAAGCCAATGGAAATGCCTTGGCAGATAGAGCTGCTAAGGAAGGTGCTCTGAGCCCGGTGACAGAGACCCTAATGCTAGCCATCCCCTCTGATGTGTTAAGAAGCTGCAGTCCCAAGCGGAAGTGCAGGAAAAGAGGAGATGGATGGTTTTGGGGACTACACAGGGTCCAGATGACATCTGGGGTCTTGATGGTAAATGGTGTTTACCCAGATCCCTTTTTCCAATGATGGCCCATTCGACTCATTACCTTGGGCACCAGTCAAAGATGGTTATATGTGCATAGGTGGAGGAGCATTGGATTGGTCCTGGCTTTACTACCGCAGCCGTGAAGGCACCCACCCAAACCGGAATATCCCTTTTAGCGCATTCAGATAGACTATATCACTTTGCCGGGGAACGAGCTTGTCTTGGTCTGTCCGGATATGTTTTCTGGGTGTCCAGAGGCTTGGTCCGTGCACAATGCCATTGCCACTGCCACCACGAAAAAGATCCTGTCTGAGATAGTTTGTCGCAAGGGGGCTGCCTGGAACGATCGAGTCAGATCGCGGATCACACTTCACTGGTCAGATCTTTTTAGAGGTATGTACGGCGCTTCAGGGATTAGCGGTAAGGTTGAACGGCTGAATAGAAAGAGCCACAGCTCGAATGTTTTCTCATTGCTCTTTACCCCAACAGGAATGTCCCATGGGTTATCACCCTACAAAGTTTTGTTTGGGAGTCAACCAGAGCCTGGATTGTGCTTTCCTCAGCAGCTGTCATTTTTACATTCTCAGCTGACGGGGTGGGTGCAGTCCTGGCAAAGGGAGCTCCAAAAGGTCCATCATAGGGTTCGGGAGTCTCTCCCGGACCCTGACACGATAACCGGTGTACATTCTGTCCAAGCAGGTGACTGAGTAAACGTCAAGGGACAGGATTGGAGCGGAGGAATTATCAGGTTCAGCTGACAACGCCGACTTCCTTGAGGTTCTGGATCCATGCCAACCACTGCAAAAAGCTGCGCAACTCCATCCAAGAATGATAATGAGGAGTATCGTTTTTTATTTACATATTTAGCAAATGTGTTTTAGCAAGGGTAATGCATTTTCAGCTGGCCAAGACGGCAAACAGGTCTAATGGCTGGGTGTGCTCCAAACTCCCACCTAGCTATTACACCCCAGCAATGGCAGACGTTCGTATCATCATGAAGACAACCAAGAGACACTTGTGCACAGAATTTAATGACACATTCCTAGAGGGTAACATCAGTTATAGTTTTATTGTTAGCTCTGGCTCCTGTTCTTTTCTGGTCAATACAATTTGGGTATCGGGACAATCAGGTAGTCCACGGCTGGGCTTTAACTTTAGTTTGGCACTGGAACTAGATTTGTAGGATCTACAACCTGTGGGAAAGGTATAGCAGTCATCTCACCAATGAAACCCCGGGTGTTTTTAGTGTAGGAGAAAATGGTACTAGATTTTCTGTTAGCTTCCAAGGGGGGTTTCTGTAGGGGAAGACTGCTGTTCCAGTATAGCAAACACCAGTGATAAGGTCCAAGCCCATATGGATAAGGTAACTTCATTGCAAGGCAGAGCCAGACCTATAGCTAACGAGGGTTGGAAACCTTTTAATGCTTTGGGAGGTTCTGGGAATTTTTTTGTTCTCTATTGGATCTTGGTTGAAGGAAATAGAAGTATATATATACTTATGTTGTTCTTGTTTCTATTCCTCCTATATGGTCCTGTTGTCTGGTCAACCGAGTCACCAAAGCCCGAGAAGATGACCTCGTCCTGATTGCTGAGACGAGACGCCCCCAAGATTCCGCCCCTGCATCCGACGCCAAGGACTCCAGCCCGACCGCTGGTCAACGCATCCCATCATCTCATGCCCTCCCTCTGAAGTCATCTCCCGAAGAACGGAACCCAAGTGTCGTTTCCTTTCGATGGATTGTTTTTATCGTGAGAAGAACTGTTCTGTTTTTTTTGGAAGAAGAAGAAGAAGAAGATTCATCAAGGGACACATGGGAGCATATGACAAAGAGGAGGGACTGTTATGGAAATTTTGATAGGACATTTTCTTTAGTTTAAATAGTCATAATGTCTCCCAGTGTCGGTTTTACCGATAATCGATATTCACAGTGATTGTTGCTTTAACTGTCATTGAAAGACTTGTTAGTAATAAGATGGCAGCCATTTCTGTTCAACTCTGCACATGGCTGTGTTTGTACATAAGCCCTGCCCATTGTACTTTGTGATTGGTGGTTGTGAAGCCACTCCCTGTAACTTCCTCTTGTTCACTTGATGTAAATAAACCTGCTCTGCCCTGCCCTCACACAGAACATCAGAACACAGAAGGAGGCACACACACACACTCACACTCACACTCACACACAGACATAGACACACAGACACAAGCTCACATAGCCATTTAAGAGACACATAACCTCTCACACACAAACACTAGCTCTTACACAAATGCACACACATACATATCCAATGGAGAGAGACCTGGCAGATGGCATCGAAATGACCCAGCGCGTTTGTTCCTTTCTTTATCGCCGAGTGCTTGGTAAATCGTTATGCAAAAGAGCGGGCCATTTGTACTTTTCAGTACAAGCCTATTTATTTTCCACCACAGCAGTGCCGAGTCGCAAAAAACGGCCTGGTCATTAAGGGGCTTAAACCTTCCCAGAGTTGAAGTGGTTAAAGTGTAACTCCACTTTCGTGGGGAAAAAAAATAGCAACTAAAAAAAATATATATATTTTTTGTAAAAAAAAAAAAAAACATTTTGTAATTCAATGTTATTAAAAACTACCTTTCCTTTTCAAACTCGTTACAAGCTGGTTGTACAATCTCTTTGGGTTCCCTGTTCCCGTACCTTCCTGGCAATTCCACACCCTCTGACACACCAAGGCTAGATGGAGAGGATCTATTTGGGAAAATATTCCTAAAAGGCAAAAGCAATACAGAAAAGCAATAACAGTAAAGATATAAAATGTATGCAAATACTGCGATTGTGTAAAATACAAAAAGAAATTTGATAATGTGGAAAGCAGCAACTCTACCGTGAGATACCTAACACAGTGTAATAAATCACACATTTCTGAGCAGCGCTATCAAAATCAATAAAACGTATCGTGTATTCAATTGATATGCACCATAAAGGATAATTGAAAAACATGAAATCATAAAAATCCACATGAATAATAGAAAACTCTCCTTAAGGGTTCACAAACCTAATGGGTATCCAAAAACCGCCACCTCTCGAAGAAAAAGTGCATGCTTATCCACTATAAATAACCTTCTATCTCTAGAAAGGTAAAAAAGCTCAGAACCAAATCAGCCAATTATAGGTCATCAGAAACAGCTCCAAACACTCTCCCCAGGGGACAAGGCATTTATAGTAGTCCAGAGGACGTCATGTGTGACAAAATTCGTAGGGCTGAGCTGCATGCTGACGTCATCGCGTTCTCATGATCTCGGGGGGTGGGTGTTTGCATACTACCGGCGAGGAATATTATTGTTTGGCTCTGTTATTACCTTCATGATGTAAGTTAGATTTGAACATTTTAATAAACCACATAAAAGGGTTTTACACTATTGCAGCATTTTGTTTCTATATCCCCATACAAATTCCAATGAGAGGAAGTTTGGTGGAGGGCTTCCATAAATCCCTTGTCCCCTGGGGAGAGTGTTTGGAGCCGTTTCTGATGACCTATAATTGGATGATTTGGTTCTGAGCCTTTTTGACCTTTGGTGGCAGATTTTCACAAGGACGTGTGAAGAATTTTCTATCACTCATGTGGACTTTTATGATCTAATTTTTTTAAATGATCCTTTAAAGTGCATATCAATTAAATACATGATATGTTTTATCAATTTGCAGCTCCGAAATTTGTAATACCAGTAAAGAGAAAGGGCCCATTCACTCTAGAATGCAATTTTCCTTCACGGCCTCCTGCATCGCATTGTGATCGCACTGCCCTTGCAATCTGCTGCAAGTGTCTGTTTAACCATTTGCCGATCGTTTACCGCATATTTACTGCGGCAGTGTGGCTCTCCCAGGCAAACGGACGTAGGGCTATGTCGGTCGCTTGGAGCCAGCTGGGGGCATACTTGCCAACTGTCCCTTTTTTCCTGGGACAGTCCCAGGTAATTTATATTGTCCCTGGAAGCGCCTGTTAATCGGGCTGCCCATAAATGTTACGCAGAAGTAGTGCAGCTGAATGGGAGACTTATTCAAACTCTGCTAATGTGGCCTTAAGTTTGAAATTCCCTTTTTAATTTCCTGTAATTTTCTCTATATTGAGTAGACTCTATAATCTGATAAATAGGCGAGATTAATTATGCAGAGTGGGCGGGGCTTCAGGGAAGTGGGTGTGGTAATTGATAGCTGGGCTGCAAGTGTCCCTGGAATTTTTTTTTTAATGTTGGCAACTATGTAGGGGGCGAGCTCGTCAGGGGGGAAGCCAATGCACAGGTCAGGCGGCTCTGATTGCTGCCTGACACCCGCGATCGCTCCCCGCTGAGAGAGAAGGACGGTCGGCTGTTGTAAACACAGCTGACCGTTCTTCTCTCTGGAATGATCACAGAGCCCCTGTGCTCCTTCTATATAGGATCACAGATCTCTATGGTCATTTCACAAGCCACCCCCCCCCCCACAGTTAGAAACACGCCCCTAGGTACACATTTAACCCCTTGATCACCCACACTGTTAACCCCTTCCCTGCCAGAGACATTATTTCAGTAACAGTGCATATTTTTAGCACTGACTACTGTAGTAATGGCACTGGTCCCCCCAAAAGTGTTAAAAATGTCAGTCAGGGGTCTGATCTGACCGCTGCTAGGCGCAGTCCTGCCAAAAGATTGCCGCCAAAAAAAAAAACAATAAAAATGACATAAATCTTTTCCATAGTTAGTAGACGCAATAACTTTTGCGCAAACCAATCAAAATACGCTTATTGCGATTTTATTTATCAAAAATATGTAGCAGAAAACAAATTGGCCTAAAATGTTAAAAAACTTTGATTTTTAAAACATTTTTTGGGGGAATGTTATATAGCAGAATGTGAAAAATATTTTTTCCTGACAGACTCCATGGCAGCATACGTTCGAGTAGGCTCCGCCTCCTCTCCTACCCTATAGGACCCCACTTCTATAAATCTTTGCTCCTTTTCAGCATCCGTGTTCCTTTTTTGTCCTCCTCAGGTTGCACATATCGGTGCGTTTCCTACCTTCGATTGGACGTTATGGAATGTGGATTTGGTTCAGCATGGTCCTGCCTCCGATAAGCCTTTGCTATTATCTGGGTATGGAGGGGGCAACTGAAGTTTCTTCTGGTGGCCAAAAAGCCCAGCTGCTGCTGGTGGCCCTGTGTTGTCTGAAGCCTGGTGTACTGTGCCTGATCGTGTCTGAGCAAATTCGCAAGTACCCATTGTGCTGCTGAGGGGGGCGGATGACCTTTCTCTCTGGTTTCCGGTCTTTTTGTGTCACGGTCCGGTATTCTGGCCTTCTGCACATGCGCGATCGGGTCCAAAAGCAAGGCCATTTTGCGCATGCGCAGTTGCCATGGCTGGCGCTGACGTAATCCTGGTTCCAAATTTAAACAGGGAAGTTGCCTTGCAAAGATGGGAATGTCATTTTTGTTTGCAGCAGGCTTCCCCAGGGTCCGGATTCCTATATAGACAGGTTAGTGACACGGATGGTCTTTCTCCCCCCCTCTTCCTGGCAGCTTAGCACAATACTTATTTCTGTCTCCCTCTGCCTTTAGCAAATCGCTTCAGCCAGCATGGAGTCATCTCCGCCCCTAGGTCAGCCCTCTCATGGCAGGTATTTTGGGGGGGCAGTTATCTCTCTTTATCATTTATGTCTTATAGCTCTTCAAGGTCTGATCTGCAGCATATTGCCCGCAAAGAGGATCGCCACTCTAAGTCGCAGCACCGGCATTCCTCGTCTAGATCAAGGCGTAAATCCCCTTCCAGTTCTAGGCACAGTGGTGAAGATTTGTCCTCCCCTTCTAGGGTCCACGGTCGCTCGGGTCAATCCCGTAACAATAAATGCTGGGGGTGTGGCCGGCAGGTCCCAAACGGAAAGTCTTTCTGCGACCGTTGCTATGCTCAAGCCACAGGGGAAAGACAAAGCTCAGACCAGCATCTGGAGTCAGTTGTGAAACGGGTCCTTAAGGACTCTCTGAAAGATTTTGGGGTCTCTCACCAAAGAGCAACTTATGTACAGCCTCGCTCCCCAGAAATGGAATCACAGGGCCAAGACTGCTTAGATTCTTCTCAGCCAAGTCGTCCTTCCCTTCTCTTATCAGAGAGTGATTCAGAGTCAGACGATCCCTGTGTGGGCTTTGATTTTGGGCTTGGTTCCCCTTTGGTGAAGGAAGTAAGGGAGGCCCTTGAGTGGGAGGAGTCAACAGTCTCCCCTCCTAAACAGAAACATTTTTTTCAAACAACTAAGCAAAGAACGTCTCAATTTTCCATTCCTAGGCAAACTAGGGGAATTTATCACTGAAGAGTGGAATAAGGTGGAGAGGAAAAATTCTATGCTTTCTAAGATGGCAAAATGATATCCTTTTAAGCAGGAGGAAGTTAAACATCTTGAATCCCTTCCACTGGTTGACGCAGCAGTGATGAGGCTTGTCAAGCACGTGACTCTCCCTCTGGAAGATACTGCCTCCTTCAAGGATCCATTGGAGAGAAGAATTTACTCCAATCTAAAACGAGTCTATCTCACGGCGGGTATGGCCTGCAAGCCGGCCTTAGCCTTGGCCGAAACATCCAAGGCAATGGAAATTTGGTCCGAAGATGTTGAGGAGACTCTTAAAAATGTCTCTGAAGATGTTGCCAGGAGCTCTCCTATTCAGGAGTTGAAGATGGCATCCGCTTTCCTGGGGGAGGCCTCTACTGACATCATCCGTCTTTTGGCCCGAGTGATGCTATCTTCTGTGACCGCCAAACGGGCTCTTTGGCTTCGGCCCTGGGTAGCTGACGCTGCTTCTAAACAGGTGTGGTGTCGGATCCCATTTGAGGGTCTTCCCTCTTTGGTAACAAATTAGAGAGTGCCATCTGTAAGGCCACTGGCGGTAGGTCGGGGTTCCTTCCTCAGGACAGGCGCAAAACTAACTTCAAGAGGGTTCCTCCTAGGAAACAAAACGCTGGCCGATCCAGAGACGCACGCAGCTACAAACCAGGCAAGAGCTACGGTAGAGGCTGGAAGTCCAGACAGCCATCCTTTCAAAAAACATCCAAAGGTGATTAGTTCAGAGATCAAGAGGCCACTAAGTGATTTTGAGGTTGGGCCCGCTCAGACATGTCAGGTGGGGGCTCGTCTTTTCCACTTTCGGCGTGGCTGGGCGGCCTCAATCCGAGACACCTGGGTTGTCAATACGGTTTTGGTCAGTCACTCCTGGACCGTCGACCGCACCCCAAGACTCAGATTTGTCCCGACTTCCATTCCTGCATCAGAAGAGAAAAGACGGGTCCTTCTCACCTACATAGATTCCCTGCTACTCCAGGGCGCAGTGGTTCCTGTTCCAGACATCGAAAAGGGTCAGGATATTTACTCTCCCCTTTTTATGGTTCAGAAGAAGAACGGTTCCTGGAGGCCCGTCATAGATCTAACACACTTAAACCAATATATTCTCAGAGAGAAATTCAAGATGGAGTCTCTCCAGACGATTCAACACTCAGTTCAGCCGGGAGACTGGCTAGTATCTGTGGACCTGAAAGACTCCTACTTTCACGTTTCCGTTGCAGAAAATCTTCAGCAGTTTCTTCGCTTTGCTATAGAAGAAAGTCACTTCCAGTTTGTCTGTCTTCCCTTTGGACTCTCCACGTCACCTCGCACATTCTCCAAAGTCTTGTTGGCAGTAGGGGAGTTGATCAGAGTAGAGGGCATCAGGTTACATCATTACCTGGACGACCTGCTTCTCCTATCCCAAGACAAGTCGCAGCTCCTCAGACACAGAGACCGTGTCATTGAGGTTCTTCAAGAGTTTGGGTGGATCCTAAACATCGAAAAAAGCCACCTGGTTCCCACTCAGTCTCTCGTCTTTCTGGAAGCCCTGTTCAACACAGCAGAGGGTACCATTTCTCTTCCAGTGGAGAAGATTCCAGTAATCAGGGAGAGGGTTTCTCTGGCCCTATTGTCCTCTCATCTCACTGCTCGTCAATGCCTGAAGATAATTGGGACTCTGGTAGCGACAGTTCCCATGGTGAAGTGGGCCCTTTGGAAACTACAACCATTCCAGAAGGGCTTTCTCCAACAATGGGAGTTAGACGATCTGGCTCAGCGCATTTCGCTGACGGCAGCCATGAAAAGGTGTCTTCCATGGTGATTGTTAAGAGAAAACCTTCTGAATTGTCACTCCATAGCCCCCATCTCCTGGGTCACAGTGACATCAGATGCCAGCAGCACGGGTTGGGGAGCTCACTGTCGGTCCGAGACAGCACAAGGCAAGTGGGGCTTCTCTACCCTCGGGATTGTCTCCAATATTCTGAAACTCAGGGCGGCCTTCAAGGCGCTTCAGGCCTTTCACCATTTGATTCAGGGTTCATCTGTAATCCTCAGATTAGACAACACTACAGCAGTAGCCTATGTGAAGAGGCAGGACGGAACACGCAGCTGGTCCCTGCTTCGGGAAGTGAAGCCGATTATGCTCTCTGCCCAGAAGAATCTTTCCAATCTGTCAGCAGCATATGTTCCTGGGATACAGAACCTGCAGGTGGACTTTCTCTCCCGGGTCACACTCGACAACAACGAGTGGTGTCTCAACATAGAAGTCTTCAGTCCCTAGACTTTCTTCCGGAGGTCGATCTATTTGCAGCACCAGGAAAGAAGAAACTTGCAAAATATTACACAAGATTCCGAGACCCCGAGCCGTTGGGGTGGACGCTCTCACAGACTGTTGGAAGTTTCACAGAGCCTACGCCTTTCCCCCGGTTCCGATTATTCTCCAGTTCCTACGGAGACTCAGAATGGAGGCGCTGGAAGTCTTAGCAGTGATCCCATACTGGCCCAACAGGCCTCATCCATGCCCAGCACGTCTGCACCTCAAGGCTTGGTTCTTGAGAGGGGGAGACTGGAGGCTCTAGGATGTCCAGCAGAAGCTATTCTTACCCTTCTGAGCGCTACACGAAGCAGCACCAATAGGGTTTATGAAAGAATCTGGGCAAAATTCTCCAGTTTTTTATCCCCTAGAAGTGAGCCTGACGTGATTCCTACCATACAAGATGTTCTGGGTTTCCAACAATCAGGCTTAGATCTGTCTTTATCTGTCAGTTCATTACGGGTTCAGGTTTCAGCCATCTCAGCCTTCACAGGAGTTTCTTGGGCAAGACATGCACTGATTCGTCAATTTTTCAAAGGCGCTATGAGACTTAAGTCCCAGAGGAAGCCGAGATTTCCAAAATGGTATCTTTCCTTAGTTTTGGACTTCTTTTCATCACTTGAAACATCTTTAAGTAGACCTCTATCAACTAGAGAACTTACGCTTAAAACTGTGTTCCTGGTGGCAATTACTTCAGCAAGACGTGTCTCCGAGATCCAAAGTCTGGGGGTAAAAGAACCAAAGAACCATTCCTAACCTTTTTCCCAGACAGAGTGGTCCTAATACCTATGTTAGGATCAACTCCTAAGGTAACTTCAGTGTTTCCACGAAAATCAGGAAATTGTCCTTCCCACCTTTAGGGCAGATGAAGACTCTCAACCTCATCCTCTTGATGTACTGTATATATATATATATATATATCTCTATCTATCTATCTATCTATCTATCTATCTATCTATCTATCTATCTATCTATCTATCTATCTATCTATCTATCTATCTATCTATCTATCTATCTATCTATCTATCTATCTATCTATCTATCTATCTATCTATCTATCTATCTATCTATCTATCGCAGTAGTGCAATGGGCAGTGTTTGTTGTAGAGCAGTGGACGATGTCCGTAGGGCTTGAGGTTGGTGTCAGCAGGGCAGCCATTGGTGTCATTCGTTTATTTGTATTATTTATTTATTTTTACTTTTTTACAATTTCATTTTTTTTTTCCACAATATTTTTTTTTTTTACAATAATTTTCCATTATTTTTTTTCTAATTTATTTTAGGAGCCCCATTGGGGGGCTTTGGTGAAATATCAGGGGTCTAAACAGACCCCCGATTTCTCAGTTTTGAGACAGAGAAAGGGACTGAGGACAGAGATTCCCCAGTCCCTTTCTCTGCAGCCAGGTAGCAAGGGAATCTGTGCAGCACAGGGTGATTAGGGTGTGCCCAGGCACACCTGGCACACTCTGTGCACACACCTATGGTGGCATCATGTGAACAGCCTCCTCTCTAGATAGGAGGCTGATTTTTACCACCCCCCAACCGGCTTGTGAAGGAGGCTTATGAAGGTATTTGCCCCTCGAGTAACCGAGGTTACGGAAATTTGGTCCTGCATGCCGTACAAAACACACTTTGGTTTCCATTTGATCTTTCTGGCCGGATACCAGTGACCTCCTGGAAGAAGAAAAAGTATTGGAACATTTTCTAGCACTAATAAAGAACGATAATAAAGTGCCTTTCAGCTATTACTGAAGCAGAAGGGTGTTTGAGGCCTAAAGGAGAAAACAGTTGTCTAGGCAACCGGCCTCCGTGACCTTTGTAGTCATTTGCAGTATTTTAATGGAACAAGGAAAGCCGTCTTAGAGGGTAATGTGGAAAAAATGAGAACGCCTTATACAAGACTATAAAAAATTATCATTAAATAATAAAAGATCTTCTCTAGGCTACAAACACTTACATTTATTTTCCTCTAGTCCACAGATCTTTTGTGTTTTTTTGTTTTGCTTTATAAATCATTAACAAAATAAATACAAAAATTAATAGTAAATATTTGGATTGAATTATTCATTTTATCTACCAGTAAAAAGATATGTTGTACCAATAACTTAAAGCTGAACCCTGGGCGCAAAAACTTTCATCTTAAAGGAGAAGTACAGCCAAAGCTGGTTTGGCTGCATTTCTCCTGTGGGTCACAGGGGTGCAGTTCATTCTGCACTCCTGTGACCCATTTTCAGCAGACAGCGGGCTGCAGCCTGCTGCCGGCTGACATCACAGAGCCAGTCCAGTCTCTGGAAAGATCACAACCATATGGGTAGGATCCAGACTGGTACCCGGGTTAGCCTCTAATGGCACTTTTCCACTGCAAGTACTGGCTCGGCTCCACTCGGCACTGCTTGGCCCAGCTCGGCTCGGTTTTCCATTGCGTGGTACGAGCCGGCACCTTTCAGCACTGTATAGGCTCTACTCGGCTCGGTTTGCTTTTCCACTAAAGTAGTAAGTGGGTGGTATTACAATGATTCTCTGACCAATCAGTGGCTAGTAGTGACAAACAATCAAGGCTGCATGCAAAGGATTGTGGGATATGGTATAGGTACGGCCCGCTTGGAACCCCAACCGAGGTGGTACTGTTTAAGCGAGCCGTACCGAGCTTTTCCATGTAGTGGAAAAGCGCCGCTTTACCAAACCGTACCGAACCGTTCTAACACGTACCATGCGGTACCATGCAGTGGAAAAGCGCCAAACCGAGCCGTACCATGCAGTGGAAAAGTGACATAAGCAAGCCACTGAGAGCCTTAGCCGGCCGCTCCTGCCCCCTCCACAGCCCCAGCGCTCCAGTGAGCATGGAAGGGGGCAGAGCAGAGAGCCGATGATTGACAGTCACCAGCTCTCTGCTCAGGGAGCCCTGAGAACCGAGCGATCAACAGTGTTTGATTACTCGGATCTCAGCCTTAGATGAAAAAAACAAAATTCCCATACTTCTCTTTTAAATATATTCTTCAATAACCACAAAGGATATAACTAATGATTGACTTCTCACAAGCAGGATCAGCAATAGATGGATTGAAATTTGGCTAGTCCCTGCTAAACCACCCGAATTTCGATCCAACAATAGCCAGCTTAAAAGAGAAGTATGGGATTCGTTTTTTTTTTTGTGAATCATACTTACCTAGCTGGATGTAGAATCAGTCCATCTGTCCCCCGCCTGTTCTAACACTGAGATCTGAGTGATCGAACACCGCCGATCGCTCAGTTCTCACAACTCCCTAAGCAGACAGCTGCTGACTGTCAGTCACCGCTGTCTGTTCTGCCCCCCCCCCTGTGCTCACTGGAGCGCTGGGCTGTGGTGGGGGTGGGAGTGGCTGGCTCAGGCTCTCTGCGGCTCGCCAGGTGCTGGTCCAGGCATGTGGGCGGATCCTGACCATGTGGTCGCAATACTTCTCGAGCCTGAACCGGCTTTGTGATGTCAGCGGGCTTCAGTCTGCTGAAAACAGGTTACAGGAGTGCAGAACGAACTGCACTCTTGTGATCCACAGGAGAAGTACAGCCAAATGAGCTTTGGTTTTACTTCTCTTTTAACTGTACTTGTTTATATCATTGCCTTTTTCAGGTGGGGGGTCCTTTTTATTCTTCCCTGTGAGGACAGGAAGTTTAGGGAAGCATCACTGAGAGAACAAAGCTGTAAATTGCAAGTGCTTGGGTAAGAATTTTTAACATATAGTTTGCTGGACAATGTTTATTTTAGCGCACTCGGTGTGTTAAAGTGCATGTTACCCCAAATATAATTTTTTTTTCTATGTGTGTTAACACATATGATGTGTATTTTATAAATCATAGTATCTATTATATTCATGTATTTCTTTCATCTGAAGTACCTAGTTGATCCTGCCAGTCACCTTTCTTTATTGTGCTATACTGATCACGCAAAGCACAGAAGCTTATCTGTGTTAGCATGGTCAGTTTTCATCTTTCGGTTGGCCATTCCGAGGTACAGGACACTGTGGAGACACACAGCATGCCTGGATTGGGTAGTTTGTTCTGCCACCACACCCCATGATCAATCACAGCCTACCTCTGGCACACACACCCTCCCAATCACAGTCTGCCTCTTGAATACACCACCTGACTAATCACAGCCTGCTTCTGTCACACACCCCCTTCTAATCACAGCTGCCTCTTAAACACACCCCCTGACCAATTACAGCCTGCCTTTGGCACACAGCCTCTCCCAATCACAGCCTGCCTCACAGCCTGGCTCTTGCACACACTCCCTCCCAATCACAAACCACCTCTTGAACTCCCCCTGACCAATCATAACCTGCCTCTGGCACACACCTTGTCCCAATCAAAGCCTCCCTCTTGAACACCCCCACTGAACAATCACAGCCTGCCTCTGGCACACACACCCTCCCAATCACAGCCTGCCCCTTGAATACACCCCCTAACCAATCACAGCCTGCCTCTGGCACACACAACCTCTCAATCACAGCCTGCCCCTTGAACACACCCCCTGACCAATCACAGCCTGCCTCTGGCACACACACCCTCTCAATCACAGGCTGCCTCTTGAACACACCCCCTGACCAATCAAAGCCTGCCTCTGGCAAACACACCCTCCCAATCACATCCTGCCCCTTGAACACACCCCTGACCAATCACAGCTTCCTCTTGCACACACCCTCCCCATCACAGACTGCCTCTTGAACACACCCCTACTCAATCACAGTCTGCTTCTGGCACACACATCCTAACCAATCACAGCCTACCTCTGGCATGCACCCCCTCCAAATCACAGCCTGCCTCTTAAACGCACCCCCGACCAATCACAGCCTACCTCTGGCACACACCCCTTTCCAATCACAGCCTGCCTCTGGCATGCACCCACTCCCAAACACAGCCTGCTTCTTGAACACACACCCTGACCAATCACAGTCTGCCTCTTGAACACACCCCTTGACCAATCACAGCCTGTCTCTGGCATGCACCCCCTCCCAATCACCACCTACGTCTGGAAGTCCCCCTGACCAATCACAGCCTGCCTCTTGAACACACCCCCTGACCAATCACAGCCGCTTCTGGCACACACACCCTCCCAATCACAGCCTGCCCCTTGAACTCCCACTTCTGAAGCACAGCCTGCATGTAGCCTGAACAGACTATGGAATACAGGCATGCTGTACGTCTGCACAGTGTCCTGTAACTCCGCCCCCCCCCCCACTATCAGGAAGACGAGATGCATGGTCACATGACAGAAATTCGTAACCTTGTAAAAAAGGTAAGAAATATAATTTCTGTAACTAAGCAAAAGCAGATGCAAACGGCATCAGAATACCGCTACCCATCAGAACATGTAACGGAAGTGACGTTGCAAACAAAATTGCTTACTGCGCATGCGCTATGCGTTCCAACTTGACCTCTATGCATTCCAACATGGTTGCTATGCGTTTCAATAGGTTTCCTAATCTGATAGAAGACGAAGGCGGCAGCGGACATTTTCTTACACCCAAGCAAGTCTTAAATTTCACATTTATTTTAGCAGTTAACTCCTCTTATATACTGAAATAGACTTTTTCGTTGGGTCGCAGTGACATGATCTATTTCACTATATAATCAGTTTGGCTCTGAGCAGAGCAGTGCGTCTCCACCTTCTACCTGCAGGCTTGTCTCTGTATTTACTATAATACCAAAAACACTATAATAATAAAAATGTCACCCTGTATTTCAGTATATAAGATGAGTTTACTGCTCAAATAAGTGTGAAATTGAAGACTTGCCTGGGTGTAAGAAGATGTCCGCTGCCACCTTCCTGTTCTGTCACATTAACCTTTTGCCGACTACCCGCCGGAGATATACTGTGGCAAGGTCGCTCGGAATGCGCGAATTGCCGTACCCAGACATCACTCCTCGGGAGTGAGCGTGGGGGCGCGCACGGCAATTGGCGAGAGGGGAAGCTGATCTGAGGGACCGGCCGCAGATATACTGCGGCAAGGTGGCTCTGCCGCATGAATCGCCGTACCCATACGTCGCCCCTCGGGAGTGAGAGTGGGGGTGCGCACGGCAATTAGCGAGAGGGGAAGCTGATCTGAGGGGCCGGTGGCCGCGATTACCGCGGGCACCCGCGATCGCTCCCCGGGAAGACAGAACGACTGTTCTGTCAGCAATCAAAACAGGACTCCTGTCTTCCTCCTATTTAGGAGCACAGGTCCCCGTGTTCATTCCATAAGTCCGCCCCCCCACACAGTTAGAAAACACCACCTTGGCATACATTTAACCCTTTGATTGCCCCTGGTGTTAACCCCTTCCCTGCCAGTGTCATTAGTACAGTAACAGTGCATATTTTTAGCACTGATTACTGTAGTAATGTCACTGGTCTCCCCCAAAAGTGTAAAAAACGTCAGTTAGGTGTCCAATCTGTCTGCCCCAATGTCGCAGTCCCGCTAAAAATTTGCAGATCGTCCACCATTACTGGTCCCGTCAAAAGTGTCAAAAATGTCAGTTAGAGGTCAGACTTGTCCACCACAATTGGAATTAGTGGAGGTGTTCGGATCTGGTGGTTTGGATGGGTATTGCCAACATCCCTGAAATTATAAAACTGGAAATGGAGTCCCCCTTGGGTGTGGGACTTTAAGGCTCGGTTCACACTATGGCGACACGACTCCTTACTACCTCGGGGGGTGACTTGTGCATTACCATGCACCACGACTTCGGAGCGACTTGCAGGGACTTCACATAATGGAAGTCTATGCAAGTCGCTCCGAGGTCGCCCCGAAATAGTACAGGATCCTTTTTCTAAGTCGGAGTGACTTGTGTCGCTCCTATTAGAACGGGTCCTGTAGCGGTCAATGGACCGCGAGGGAGCACGACTTGTCAGGCTGACAGGTCGCCTGACAAGTCGCGCTAGTGTGGACCGGCTTTTAGGCTCCATTCCCATGTCAGCGTATGGATCGCGGCGCGATTCCGCCCGCGATCTGGAGATTATTGCAAATCGTGGGGCGCCTGTGCGTTGCCCGTGATTTGCAATAGCCCCCCAAACGCTGAGTGATGTTGTTGCGATTTCTGCCTGCCGAATCGCGGTAACATCAACAAAAAAAATTGCGGGACGCATTACGCCCAAAAAAGTACAAGAGCTTCTTTGGAGCGTATTGCGTCCCGCGATTTTTTTTGCGCGATGTTACCGCGATTCGGGAAGGCGGAAATCGCGGCAACATCGCTCAGCGTTTGGGGGGCTATTGCAAATCACGGGCAACGCACAGGCGTCAGGCGATTTGCAATAATCTCCGGATCGCGGGCGGAATCGCGGCGATTCTGCCCGCGATCCAAACGCTGACATGTGAATGCAGCCTAAGGGCAATAACCCATCACAGAGAATGCTCAAATAATAAACAAATATAAATTTATTCAAAATATCCAAAATATACAAAATAACATGATAACATGATAAGGAACAGAGGATAAAATCAAAAATAATAACAAATAAGATATATGTCCACCACAATGTCGCAGTCCCACTAAAAATCGTAGATCCCCGCCATTACTAGTAAAAATCTTTTTTTTTTTTTTTTTTAATAAAAATGACATAAATCTTTCCCCTTGTTTGTAGACGTGATAACTTTTCCGCAAACCAATCAAAATACACTTATTGGGATTTTTTTAAACCAAAAATATGTGGCAGAATACAAGATGGCCTAAAATGATAAATTTATATATTTTTTTCAGAATTGTCACTCTTTTTTTTGTTTATAGAGCAATAAATAAAAATCGCAGAGGTGATCAAATACGACGAAAAGAAAGCTCTGTTTGTGGGGAAAAAAAGAACATCAATTTTATTAGGATACAGCGTTGCACAACCGCACAATTGTCAGTCAAATTAACGCAGTGCTGTATCGCAAAGAAGGTAAATCCTTCCGGTCCAGAAGTGGTTAAGAAACCCATTGGAACGCATAGCGGCCATGTTGGAATTCATGGCGCATGTGCAGTAAGCATTTTTTCACAGAGAACGTCACTTCTGTAACATTTTCTCATGAGTAGCGGTATTCTGATGGGACACCGGCATAGTTATAAGTGTAATAGAAAGTGTCAATAACATTGTATGTTCATGACTACTTTAAAGGGTAACTCCACTTTCGTGGGGGAAAAAAAAATAGCAATTAAAAAAAAAACAATTTAGCGTGTACAATTGTGACACAAATCATATTGTAATTGAATGTTATTAAAAATTATCTTTCCTTTTCAATCTGCAGCTGTTGTATTTTCTGAAAATGCAATGCAATATGGCTACCTGGAGCTGTTCTGTACACAGAATGTATACTGACCACACCCCCAGACATATCATTTCCTGCTTGTGTGATTGGCTCACCAATTTTCCCAGAAGTCTGCACTAAGATACAAGTCAGATTTCTGGCATCCCCTGCAACAATAATGTTATTTTTGGTGAGATACTCCCAATAGGAACACGTCTAAAGGGATGCAGGCCCAGCAGCTTCCCTCATTAGATCTCTGCAGCTGCCACAGCTGATAGAAAATTACGAAACCCCTCCCATTAGACCCACTCAGCACAGAGGAACAAACAATGATTTCTTCAGAATAACAAAAGGTAGGAATCTGCAACAAAGTTTGTTATAATCCTTGTAATGTACAGAGATCACCCAGAGGGGAATGTTTTTTTTTTCTCAACAAAAGTGGAGTTACGCTTTAAGCTAAAGAACTGCTGGGGGTTTAATACTGCTTTAAGCTTTCCGCAGAGCTACAGGTCACCGTGGTGAAGAATGTGACAGGAAAGAATACAAAAGAGCTTGGGGTCAGGGGAGGCCGGTCCTCAGGAAGTATGCATTCAGATAACATGGGCTGGAGGGAGCGCTCAAAGTGCTGACCGAGGAACAACTACGGCACAAAAGGTAAATCCGCAACTGAGGAACACCCAAGGAAGGGTGGTCATCTTTTCTGTTGAGTTGTATTTATTTTGACAGTTTACTAAAAGAAAAGATAACTTCATAATTGCTGATGATATGTTTTCATTGGTCAGAGGCGGTGGTCGCATCCCGAGGAAAAATATGCTTTGGATATACAGTATATGCGGATGGAAAGATTCTGTTTTGTAACAAAGGGTGAGGGTCATTTATATTCTTTATTATAAAAGATCTGTTGTCATCAAAAAAGATTTTGGAGAAGGTCAGAGACTTTTTTTTTTCCCACATTAGATTGCGTTTTGCGTGTAAAAGACTTTAATGGACCCATATCAAAAGCGCAAGTGTTGCGTTTTTAATGCGTTTTTCAATGCATTTTTTTTTCTTCATAACAAACTGTATATAGCTGATTGTTAAGGAGCCGGCCCGGGAAGCCGGCTGCCGTGTCCTTAACCACTTAAGCCCCGGAAGATTTTACCCCCTTCCTGACCGGGCGGTATTTTGCGATTCGGCACAGCGTGACTTTAACGGACAATTGCGCGGCCGTGCGACGCTGTACCTAAACAAATTTGATGTCCTTTTTTTCTCACAAATCGAGCTTTCTTTTGGTGGTATTTGATCACCTGTGCGATTTTTTTTGATCATGCACTATAATCAAAAAAAGAGCGACAATTTTGCAAAAATAACAATATTTTTCAAATTTTTTATATGAAATTTCCCCCCCCCCAAAAAAATGTAAAAATCAAAATTTTTGGCCAATTTGTTTTCTGCTACATATGTTTGGTAAAAAAAATCACAATAAGCGTATTTTGATTGGTTTGCGCAAAAGTTATTGCGTTTACTAACTTAAGGGAAAGATTTTTGTAATTTTTTTTTTTTTTGCGGGACTGCGACATTGCGGCGGACAGATTGGACCCTTGACTGACATTTTTGACACTTTTGGGGGTACCAGTGACATTACTACAGTAATCAGTGCTATACATATGCACTGTTACTGTAAAAATGACACTGGGAGGGAAGGGGTTAACTTTATTGGAGAGGGAGGGGTTAAATGTGTCCCTAGGGGCGTGATTCTAACTGTGCAGGGATGTGGCTGTGTGTGTAACAGCACAGATCAACGGTCCTACATAGCAGGACCGTTAGATCAGTGCTTTTACACAGGGGAGAATGACAGGCGGCTTTGTTTACATTAGCCGCCTGCCTTTCTCCCTTCACAGCGGACGATCACGAGTGACCGGCGGACATCGGGTCCGCCGGTCACAGGCACGGAGGTGTCCGTGAACGAGCCGAGTCGGGAGCGCGCCTCCGGCGGCGCGTGCTCGCCCGCTATTGGCTCCCAGGCTAGTGACGTATATATATATATATATATATATATATATATATATATGACTTTTTGCCTGGCCGGGGCTGATACATATACATATACTGCGGCGGTCGGCAACCGGTTAAGAACCGATGAGTCATCAGCTATCAGCAGGGTTCAACGATGAGTCATCAGCTGTCAGCAGCGTTCCCCGCTGACAGCTGAATGTAAAAACAAGAGTTGCCGGCAATAAAAACATTAGAAAAAAATGGCGTGGGGTCCCCCCCCCAATCCATTCCAGGCCATTTTGGTCTGGTATGGATTTTGAAGGGAACTCCACACTATTTTTAAAAATGGTGTAGGGTCCACACCAAAATCCATACCAGACCCTTAGCCGAGCAGGCAGCCCAGCAGGTCAAGAAAGGGAGAGGAGGAGTGAGTGCACACTCCCCCTTGAACCATACCAGGCCACATGCCATCAACATGAGGGGGGGGTGCTTTGGGGAAGGGAGGACTCCCCCCCCACCCACTTCAAAGCACATTGTTGATGGGGACAAGGGCCTCTTCCCCACAACCCTGGCTGGTGGTCACATGGGGGGGCGGAGGGATCTGGGGACCCCTTGTTAAAGCCCCTTCTGATAAGCCTCCTGCCTGCAGACCCCCACCACCACAGGCCAGGGTTGTGGGGAAGTGGCCCTTGTACCCATCAACATGGGGACAGGGTGCTTTGGGGTGGGGAGGGGGCGGGCAGAGCCTAAAAGGGCTTGGTATAGATTGAGGGGGACCCATGCTGTTTTTTTCATAATTTTTTTTTCCCAGTCAAGTTCCTCCACCCCAAACTCACTCATCCATGTCTTTATAGACCTTGCTTTGTGCACTGATCCAAATCATTTGGTGGAGGAAGGATTATGGTGTGGGGTTGTTTTTTCCAGGGATTAGGCTTGGCCTCTTAGATCCAGTGAAGGGAACTCTTAAGGCATCTAAGCTCTAAGTGCTGAGCATTTTGGAGTATCCCATGCCCTAACCCCTCTCCTGTTAAAAGTTCCTCAAGCAATAAACTCCAAAAAAAGACATCTCCTAGACCAGGGATCCTCAAACTACGGCCCTCCAGCTGTTGCAGAATTACACATCCCATGAGGCATTGTAAAACTCTGACATTCACAGACATGACTAGGCATGATGGGAATTGTAGTTCCTGAACAACTGGAGGGCCATAGTTTGAAGACCCTTGTCCTAGACTGATTCATTGGAGCCGAAGTGTATGGACCGGTGCTTGGGTGGCTGGCAGCCTCTGTACTGTTATGGAAGATCCAGCTATTACCAGCGCCCCCTACGGACGTAGCACTATAGTTGTCCTCCATCTCTCTAAGTGTGGGCTGCAGAAGACCGTAGGGAATCACACAGGGAGACTGCAGATAATCTTCATTTATTCTTTTACATCACTATATGGGTCATTTGGTGCTAACGCTAATTCTGCTACATGCCTGGCTGGCGGGTGTTTCTGCAGTTTGGCAGCCAGTTACTCCTGTAGAGTTGATATGCTGATATAACAGAAGGTATTTTGCTCTGTAAGATATTAATGCAGCTGTGTCCAATCTTTTCCTTTATCTTATGAGTGATTTCATGCTTGCAAAAGCTGGCTAACATGTCCTCTGATGGGAATATGAGACACGGATCCAGCAGGGAGATACTTTCAGCCAGGATAATAACTTTATCTGTGATGTCTTAATTTCTGATAAACAGCCAAAACTTTTAAATGCCACCTATTTTATATACAGTAATACAAGTTTTCTTGTATTTTGTTCATCTATGTGTCAAATTCTATTGAAAAGAATATACAGCTTTCTAAGATAAAATAACAATTGCATTAGACATGTACAATTTGTTTCATTGCAAATCGAAAATCAGACAAAATTTTCATTATTCAGAGATTCAGATTTATCCGAATTTCTGAATCACAATAGTAACCAATTTCAACCAATCCAAAAAAAATTATAACAAAACAAATTACTGTAACGAAATAATAAATTCAAAACATTCAAAAATTAATTGAAATTCGAAAAAAATCAAAAATGAATTCTAATTTCAAATGGAAATATATTGCAATAAATACAGTAAAGTATAAAAGTGAAAAAGGGTGATAATAAGAATAGAAAATAATCGAACAGAATAAAAAAAAAAAAAAAAAAAAAAGAATATAATAAATATAGCCATCTTCCAAAATTTGAATCAATTATAAAAACGATAAATATACTAAACAAATTCTGAAAATGAATCATTCTAACATAATGAAACAAAAATATTACCCAATGAATCGGAAACAAAACAAATGTTTCCATCGTGCACATCTCTAAATTGCATATTAGTGCTAGATTGGATTATTTACCATTTGCCGACCGTATAACTTACATATACGTCGGACCTGCTGTGCAGGATCATGTACCTAGTACAGGATCCTGCACTTCCGGGTCTGGGGCACACATGCGCGTCGCCGGAAACCCGCTCCCACTGTGATTATACACTCTATGTCCTCCAGCAACCATCGATCATTAGGCAGAGAGCCAGAAGGGCGATCTGCCTATGTGAACAAGGCAGATTTCCATTCTGTCAGTAGGAAAGACATGGATCGGGTGTTCCTGCAAAGCAGAGACATAGGTGATGGCCTTCCCCTAGAATAAACACCTCCTACACAGCACACAAGCACTTAAACCAACAATGGGGCACTATTCCTTCCACTTATCAATGATGGAACACTATTCTTCCCACTGACAAAAATGATGGGGCACTATTCCTCCGACTGACAGTAATGGTGGGGCACTATTCCTCCCACTGACAGCAACAATGGGGCACTATTCCTCCCACTGACATCAATGACGGGGTACTACTCCTCCCACTGACAGCAATGATGGGGCACTATTCCTCCCACTGACACCAATGATGGGGCACTATTCCTCCCACTGACATCAAGGATAGGGTAATATTCCTCCCACTGACATCAATGACGGGGTACTACTTCTCCCACTGACATCAATGATGGGGCACTATTCCTCCCACCGACATCAATGATGGGGCACTATTCCTCCCACTGACATCAATGATGGGGCACTATTCCTCCCACTGACATCGATGGGGCACTATTCCTCCCACTGACATCGATGGGGCACTATTCCTCCCACTAAAACACCAATTATGAGGCACTATTCCTCCCACTGGCACCAACGATGGGGTACTATTCCTCCCACTGACACCAATGATGGGGTACTATTCCTCCCACTGACACCAATGATGGGGCACTAATCCTCCCACTGACATCAATGATGGGGCACTATTCCTCCCACTGACACCAATGATGGGGCCCTATTTCTGCCACTGACACCAATGATGGGGCACTATTCCTCTCACTGACACCAATGATGGGGCACTATTCCTCCCACTGACATCAATGATAGGTTACTATTCCTCCCACTGACATCAATGATGGGGCACTATTCCTCCCACTAAAACACTAATGATGGGGCATTATTCCTCCCACTGAAACCAATGATGGGGCACTATTCCTCCCACTGACATCAATGATGGGGCACTATTCCTCCCACTGACATCAATAATGGGGTACTATTCCTCCCACTGATTAGTCACAGCACAAGCCGATCAGAGGGTGCCTGCCAATGGATGCACTCGCTGATTGCAGAGGAGGAAGACAGGACAGTGCTCTGTCTATGTAAACAATGCAGAGCTCTGTCCTGTCAGCAGGGATGTGCTGGCTTTTCTTTCCCTGCAAAGCAGGGAATAAAAACCAGCACCTCCCTATAGTGAAAGCACCACACAGTACACAGATTAACACTGGCTAGGCACACAGTTAACCCTTTGATTGTACCAGATGTTTAACCCCTTCCCAGCCAGTGTCATTAGTACAGTGACAGGGCATATTTTATAGGACTAATCACTGTATTAGTGTCATTGGTCCCCAAAAAAGTGTCAGTTAGTGTCTGATTTGTCTGAATATCGCAGTCCCGCTATAAGTCGCTGATCAATAAAAAATAAATAAATAAATAAAAATTCCAGTTTAGCCTCGGTTCACACTAGGGCGACCTGTGAGGCGACCTGGTCGCCTCACAGGTCGCCGCAGGTCGCCTCCCATAGGGAAGCTACGGACCCGTTCCGACCTAGAAAAAGGGTCCGGAGCTTCTTTGGGGCGACCAGGAGGCGACCGCCATAGACTTCAATGTTACGAAGTCCGTGGCGGCCGCTCCGAGGTCCCGGCGCGCTGCTCGCACCGCGATCTCGGAGGTCGCCCCTGAAAGTAGCGTCGCGCTAGTGTGAACCGGCGCTTATATTCCATATTTTGTAGAAGCTTTAATTTTGCACAAACCAATCAATATATGCCTATTGGGATTTTTTTAACAAAAATATGTAGCAGAATACATATTGGCTCAAATTGATGAATAAATTATATTTTTTTACATTTTTTTTTTATTGGGTATATTTTATAGTAGAACGTAAAACATTTATTTTTTTTGTTTTCAAAATTGTCTGTTTTCTTTGTTTATAGAGCAAAAAACAAAAACTGCAGAGGTGATCAAAAACCATCAAAAGAGAGCTCTGTATGTGGGCAAATAAAGGACATACATTTTATTTAGGTACAACGTCGCACGACCGCGCAATTTTCAGTTAAAATAACGCAGTGCCGTCCCGCAATCAATGGCCTGCTCATGAAGGGGGGTAAATCTTCTGAAATGGCAAGTGGTTAAAGTGTAAATAATCAATCAATAATAGTCCAGTGCTCCCAAAGCAAAAAACAAAATAAAAATTGTGAAATCACAAAGTAATATCACATACATATAAAATCAATGTTGCCAACTTCAATAATGCATAAAAACCTGCTGTGTAAAATGTAATATTAGTGTGTAAATCAAGCCACACGTGATACAAATTAGTGATAATATAGTCCACAGCCGTGCAATGTTTGAATTTTATAATATTCTTCCCTGTCACTGAAATCCTTATTGTGCTAAGTCCACACTCTTCCTTCTCCTTTAGTGCAGTGTTTTTTGAGGACAAAATCCGTGTGTCACCACAAAAATAGTGCTCCCCCCTTCAGTTAGGTTCTCACCTTAAATCATGTGACCTTGCATTTAAGTTTGGTCAAAGTGCATTTTTGGTCTCTCCCGGGCCTCGGGGATTAGTATCCAATGTGCTCCCACTGGTAACTTCTCATTTCCACTCTCCTCTCCTCTCAGTGGTTTCCCGATGTCACATACAAAGAAACAACTCAATAGTGCTTACAGCCTTAAAAGCATAACTTTATTAAAAACCAAGAACTCTGGGTACTCATAGATTACTGGTGCTTCCAGTGCATAGATCCCCCTTTAGTCTTACATCTCCACCTATATCCCCCGTGCTACCAGGTTTTCCTGCACCACCAGGTACTCCAGGCTCTCCCTGCAAAGAATATAAATATTTAGCCAACATGACCCCCTTTACAGCAGGCCAGGGTCCTCATAGATCCTCCTTTAGAGCAGGGTTCCCATAGATCCCTCTTTAGAGCAGGCCAGGATCCCCCATAGATGTCCCTTTAGAGCAGGCCAGGGCTCCCATAGATCCCCTTTAGAGCAGGCCAGGCCAGGATCCCCCATAGATGTCCCTTTAGAGCAGGCCGGGCCAGTATCCCCCATAGATCCCCCTTTAGAGCAGTCCAGGGTTCCCATAGATCCCCCTTTAGTCTTACGTCTCCACCTATATCCCCCCTGCTACCAGGTTTCCCTGCACCACCAGGTACTCCAGGCTCTCCCTGCAAAGAATATATATATTTAGCCAACATGCCCCCCTTTAGAGCAGACCAGGGTCCCCATAGACCCCCTTTCAGAGCAGGGTTCCCATAGACACCCCTTTAGAGCAGGCCAGGCCAGGATCCCCCATAGATACCCCTTTAGAGCAGTCCCCATAGATCCATCTTTAGTATTGTCAGGATTATTGGGGAGATTAAATAAAAGTAAATGGAATTATATCATGGCCATATATATATTCTGTTCTATATAGAGACTTTGAGCAGTTGGCATCCATTTTGTTAAAAGGTTACTGAAAGTTCAAATGTTCTTTTAAACAAGATGTCTATTGCAGAAGGTTTTAAAAGGTTTCAACAGACATTCTGTTGTTGTCCTAAGTAGGGTTGAGCGGACACCTAGATGTCCGTGTTCGACGGGTTCGGCCGAACTTTAAAAAAAAGTCCGGGTCCGTGTCCCGGACTTTTACCGAACTTTTCCCGGACACCGAACCCCATTAAAGTCAATGGGGACCCGAACTTTAAGGCACTAAAATGGCTCTAAAACACCAAAGGAAAGGGCTAGAGTGCTGCAAATGGCAGCAAAACGTAATTAAGAGCATGGCAAGTGCTCTGCAAACAAATGTGGATAGGGAAATAACTTAAAACAACAAAAAAAAACAGAAAAATAAAACAATGTTCTTCTTCATCTCTGAAGGACGAGGCCCATATGGAGTAGGAGGGAGGTTGAGGTGGTGGTGGATGTGGCGGTGACATAGGCGTGCGCACAGGGTGTGCCGGGTGTGCCTTGGGCACACCCTAATCACCTAGGGCACATAGCATTGCCAGTGAGGAGATGGGAAAGATCTCCCTCGGACCTGCTCTGCTCTATTTCTCTTTGCCAGCAGGGAGAGTAATGTATCGGGGCCATGTACCTGTAGGCAAACACATGCATGTGTATTTCAACTTTGGGGTGCACACCTTAATGCAATAGGCTGCGCACACCTATGGGCGGTGTAGGTGGAAGCGGCGGTGGAGGAGGACCAGGGCCGGATTAAGAGCATCATGGGCTTGGTGCTGAGGATTTTGAAGGGCCTTAAGGGTCGTGCCATGGCATGCACCCAGAGGAGGAAGGGTGCAGCCATGCATGCCTAATTCAACATGGGATGCTGTCTCTGAAGCCCATAAACATCCATGCATCGGCAACTGTCCCTCCTTGTCCGGCCTTCGCGCTGTGTGGGGAGGTTCTGAGGGTGCTGCCTGGGGAAGCGAGCATAGAAGCCAGACTTCTGTGTTTACAAGTGACAGAAGAGCGGTAACAGTGAATATGGCCAACCCGGGGCCTATATAAAAGGTAGGGGCCTGGAGCTGCAGCTCCAATAGCCCCTACGTTAATCTGGCCCTGAGGAGGAGGACGAGGTAGCCAACACTGCTTCTTTTAACAAATTTTAAATGAGGGTACACCCCAAAAGAGTGAGAAAGAGCAAAAATGGAACAATGGGTGGGTAAGGTCGGTATCCATTGCTATTCTGCATAAGGTACGGAAAAGTCCCGTGGGATCCATGCCTGGTTCATTTTAATGAACGTGAGCTTGTCCACATTGTCTCTGGACAGGCGGCTGCGCTTGTCTGTTATAACATCCCCAGCCGTGCTAAATACCCGTTCAGATAATACACTGGCTGCAGGGCACGCCAGCACCTCCAAGGCGTAAAGGGCAAGCTCAGGCCATGTGCCCAATTTGGAGAAGAAGTTGAAGGGGGCAGACCCGTCATTCACTACATTTAGGCGTGTGCACACATACTGCTCCACCATGTTGGTAAAATGCTGTCTCCTGCTAAGACGTTCCATCTGAGCTGCTGGTGCTGCTGTTTGTTGTGGCGTGCTGACAAAGCTTTTCCACATTTCGGCCATGCTAACCCTGCCTTCTGAGGTGCTGGCGGTGCCCTGGTTGCGTTGGCGACCTCCTCCTCCTCCTCCTCCTCCTCCTCTGCCTTGTGCTTCCACTGCGGCCCCGCTGTCAGATGGGAATGCCAGCAGCATGGCGTCTACCAGCGTGCGCTTGTACTCGCGCATCTTGCGATCGCACTCCAGTGAGTGAATTAAGGACGGTACGTTGTCCTTGTAACGGGGATCCAGCAGCGTGGCCACCCAGTAATCAGCACAAGTTAGAATGTGGGCAACTCGGCGGTCGTTGTGGAGACACTGCAGCATGTAATCGCTCATGTGTGCCAGGCTGCCCAGAGGCAACGAAAGGCTGTCCTCTGTGGGAGGTGTATCGTCCGTGTCCTCTGTATCCCCCCAGCCACGCACCAGTGATGGCCATGAGCTGGCCTGGGTGCCACCCTACTGTGAACATGGTTCCATCTCCTCCTCCAGCTCCTCCTCCTCATCCTCCTCATCCTCCAGAACTGTGCCCCTGCTGGACAATTGTGTCCCTGGCGTTTGTGTGTGCAGGAACCCACCCTCGGAGCCCCTTGCGAATGACTGCCCTGAAAGCCTTGGAAATGTTACCTCCTCATCCTCCTCCTCCTCCTCCTTCACATCCTGTGCCACATCCTCTTCCATCATCGCCCAAATTGTTTTTTCAAGGAGGCATAGAAGTGGGATAGTTAAGCTGAGAACGGCGTCATCGCCACTGGCCATGTTGGTGGAGTACTCAAAACAGCGCAACAAGGCACACAGGTCTCGCATGGAGGCCCAGTTATTGGTGGTGAAGTGGTGCTGTTCCGCAGAGCGACTCACGCGTGCGTGCTGCAGCTGAAACTCCACTATGGCCTGCTGCTGCTCGCACAGTCTTTGCAGCATGTGCAAGGTGGAGTTCCACCTTGTGGGCACGTCATCCTGCCTTTAGGGGTACAAACAATAGTAATTGGGGCCTAGTGTGGTTGTTTACGTGTGATATACATACACTTTTTTTGGATCATATTTTCTATTCCGCTATTTAATCAAAACCTTTGGGTATAAACAATTAAATTGCGTGATAGTCTGTGTCGGTACGTGTGAGATACACCTTTCCAATTTTTGGGGCGCATCTCATACTGCCGAGGATTTGAGGGTGCTTCAGTCTGCCTCCTGCCTGTTCCGAACTCCTCCTACTCCTCATCCTGCCTTTAGGGTACAAAAAAATTGTAATCGGGGCCTAGTTGGTGTTTGTACGTGTGAGATACACCGTTTTGTAAAATTTGTCCTATTCCGCTATTCAATATACACCCTCTTTGAGTGTAAACAAATTAAATTGCGGGATAGTCTGTACCGGTACATGTGAGATACACCTTTTTAAATTTGTTTGGCGCATCTCCTTCTACCGCCGAGGATTGCAGGGCGATTCAGTTTGCCTTCTGTTCCCAACTCCTCCTACTCCTCTTCCTCATCCTGCCTTTAGGGTACAAAAAATTGTAATCGGGGCCTAGTTGGTGTTTGTACGTGTGAGATACACCGTTTTGTAAAATTTGTCCTATTCCGCTATTCAATATACACCCTGTTTGAGTGTAAAAAATTAAATTGCGGGATAGTCTTTACCGGTACATGTGAGATACACCTTTTTAAATTGGTTTGGCGCATCCCCTGAAAGCCTTGGAAATGTTACCTCCTCATCCTCCTCCTCCTCCTCCTCATCCTGTGCCACATCCTCTTCCATCATCACCCGAATTGTTTTTTCAAGGAGGCATAGAAGTGGGATAGTTAAGCTGAGAACGGCGTCATCGCCACTGGCCATGTTGGTGGAGTACTCAAAACAGCGCCACAAGGCACACAGGTCTCGCATGGAGGTCCAGTTATTGGTGGTGAAGTGGTGCTGTTCCGCAGAGCGACTCACGCGTGCGTGCTGCAGCAGGATGAGGAGTAGGAGGAGTATGGAACAGGCAGCACCCTCAAATCTTCAGAAGTATGAGATGAACCCCAAAAACTTGGAAAGGTGGATCTCTCCCACACGTACCGACACAGACTATCCCCCAATTTAACTGATCCCCAAAGGTTTTTGATTAAATAGCGGAATAGAAAATATGATCCAAAAAAGTGTATGTATCTCACACGTACACAACCACACTAGGCCCCAATTACTATTGTTTGTACCCCTAAAGGCCGGATGAGGAGTAGGAGGAGTATGGAACAGGCAGCACCCTCAAATCTTCAGAAGTATGAGATGAACCCCAAAAACTTGGAAAGGTGGATCTCACACGTACCAACACAGACTATCCCCCAATTTAACTGATCCCCAAAGGTTTTTGATTAAATAGCGGAATAGAAAATATGATCCAAAAAAGTGTATGTATCTCACACGTACACAACCACACTAGGCCCCAATTACTATTGTTTGTACCCCTAAAAGGATGGATGAGGAGTAGGGAGTAGGGGGAGTATGGAACAGGCAGCACCCTCAAATCTTCAGAAGTATGAGATGAACCCCAAAAACTTGGAAAGGTGGATCTCACACGTACCAACACAGACTATCACGCAATTTAATTGATCCCCAAAGGTTTTAATTGAATAGCGGAATAGAAAATATGATCAAAAAGAAAGTGTATGTATCTCACACGTACACCACCACACTAGGCCCCAATTACTATTGTTTGTACCCCTAAAAGGATGGTTGAGGAGTAGGAGGAGGAGTATGGAACAGGCAGCACCCTCAAATCTTCAGAAGTATGAGATGAACCCCAAAAACTTGGAAAGGTGGATCTCACACGTACCGACACAGACTATCACGCAATTTAATTGATCCCCAAAGGTTTTAATTGAATAGCGGAATAGAAAATATGATCAAAAAAAAGTGTATGTATCTCACACGTACACCACCACACTAGGCCCCAATTACTATTGTTTGTACCCCTAAAAGGATGGTTGAGCAGTAGGAGGAGGAGTATGGAACAGGCAGCACCCTCAAATCTTCAGAAGTATGAGATGAACCCCAAAAACTTGGAAAGGTGGATCTCACACGTACCGACACAGACTATCACGCAATTTAATTGATCCCCAAAGGTTTTAATTGAATAGCGGAATAGAAAATATGATCAAAAAGAAAGTGTATGTATCTCACACGTACACCACCACACTAGGCCCCAATTACTATTGTTTGTACCCCTAAAAGGATGGTTGAGCAGTAGGAGGAGGAGTATGGAACAGGCAGCACCCTCAAATCTTCAGAAGTATGAGATGAACCCCAAAAACTTGGAAAGGTGGATCTCACACGTACCGACACAGACTATCACGCAATTTAATTGATCCCCAAAGGTTTTAATTGAATAGCGGAATAGAAAATATGATCAAAAAGAAAGTGTATGTATCTCACACGTACACCACCACACTAGGCCCCAATTACTATTGTTTGTACCCCTAAAAGGATGGTTGAGGAGTAGGAGGAGGAGTATGGAACAGGCAGCACCCTCAAATCTTCATAAGTATGAGATGAACCCCAAAAACTTGGAAAGGTGGATCTCACACGTACCGACACAGACTATCACGCAATTTAATTGATCCCCAAAGGTTTTAATTGAATAGCGGAATAGAAAATATGATCAAAAAGAAAGTGTATGTATCTCACACGTACACCACCACACTAGGCCCCAATTACTATTGTTTGTACCCCTAAAAGGATGGTTGAGGAGTAGGAGGAGGAGTATGGAACAGGCAGCACCCTCAAATCTTCAGAAGTATGAGATGAACCCCAAAAACTTGGAAAGGGGGATCTCACACGTACCGACACAGACTATCACGCAATTTAATTGATCCCCAAAGGTTTTAATTGAATAGCGGAATAGAAAATATGATCAAAAAGAAAGTGTATGTATCTCACACGTACACCACCACACTAGGCCCCAATTACTATTGTTTGTACCCCTAAAAGGATGGTTGAGGAGAAGGAGGAGGAGTATGGAACAGGCAGCACCCTCAAATCTTCAGAAGTATGAAATGAACCCCAAAAACTTGGAAAGGTGGATCTCACACGTACCGACACAGACTATCACGCAATTTAATTGATCCCCAAAGGTTTTAATTGAATAGCGGAATAGAAAATATGATCAAAAAGAAAGTGTATGTATCTCACACAAACACCACCACACTAGGCCCCAATTACTATTGTTTGTACCCCTAAAAGGATGGTTGAGCAGTAGGAGGAGGAGTATGGAACAGGCAGCACCCTCAAATCTTCAGAAGTATGAGATGAACCCCAAAAACTTGGAAAGGTGGATCTCACACGTACCGACACAGACTATCACGCAATTTAATTGATCCCCAAAGGTTTTAATTGAATAGCGGAATAGAAAATATGATCAAAAAGAAAGTGTATGTATCTCACACGTACACCACCACACTAGGCCCCAATTACTATTGTTTGTACCCCTAAAAGGATGGTTGAGCAGTAGGAGGAGGAGTATGGAACAGGCAGCACCCTCAAATCTTCAGAAGTATGAGATGAACCCCAAAAACTTGGAAAGGTGGATCTCACATGTACCGACACAGACTATCACGCAATTTAATTGATCCCCAAAGGTTTTAATTGAATAGCGGAATAGAAAATATGATCAAAAAGAAAGTGTTTGTATCTCACATGTACACCACCACACTAGGCCCCAATTACTATTGTTTGTACCCCTAAAAGGATGGTTGAGCAGTAGGAGGAGGAGTATGGAACAGGCAGCACCCTCAAATCTTCAGAAGTATGAGATGAACCCCAAAAACTTGGAAAGGTGGATCTCACACGTACCGACACAGACTATCACGCAATTTAATTGATCCCCAAAGGTTTTAATTGAATAGCGGAATAGAAAATATGATCAAAAAGAAAGTGTATGTATCTCACACGTACACCACCACACTAGGCCCCAATTACTATTGTTTGTACCCCTAAAAGGATGGTTGAGGAGTAGGAGGAGGAGTATGGAACAGGCAGCACCCTCAAATCTTCAGAAGTATGAGATTGTGTTCACTGTACCCCACAAAGATTGTGTTCACTGCACCCCACAAAGATTGTGTTCACTGTACCCCACAAAGATTGTGTTTACTGCACCCTAAAAGGATTTTGTTCACTGCACCCCAAAAAGGATGTTGTTCACTGCACCCCAAAAAGGATTTTGTTCACTGCACCCCAAAACGGATGTTGTTCCCTGTACCCCACAAAGATTGTGTTCACTGCACCCCACAAAGGATTTTGTTCACTGCACCCCAAAAAGATTGTGTTCACTGCACCCCAAAAAGGATGTTGTTCACTGCACCCCAAAAAGGATTTTGTTCACTGCACCCCAAAAAGATTGTGTTCACTGCACCCTAAAAGGATGTTGTTCACTGCACCCCACAAAGATTGTGTTCACTGCACCCTAAAAGGATGTTGTTCACTGCACCCCACAAAGATTGTGTTCACTGCACCCTAAAAGGATTTTGTTCACTGCACCCCACAAAGATTGTGTTCACTGCACCCTAAAAGGATTTTGTTCACTGCACCCCAAAAAAGGTTGTGTTCACTGCACCCCAAAAAGGATGTTGTTCACTGCACCCCAAAAAGGATGTTGTTCACTGCACCCCAAAAAGGATTTTGTTCACTGCACCCCAAAAAGATTGTGTTCACTGCACCCTAAAAGGATGTTGTTCACTGCACCCCAAAAAGATTGTGTTCACTGCAGCCCAAAAAGATTGTGTTCACTGCAGCTCACACACAGAAAAATGGATGTGGATCACTGACACCTGCCTATCTCCTATCCCACACCACACAGCAATATCGATTGTAGTTTGTAGAACACAGTTTCCCTAAAATTCAGCAGCAGCCTCTCCCTAACAGGATTGAGAAGAGATCGTAGATCGGGACTAAGTGCAGACCCCACACAGCAATATCGATTGTAGTTTGTAGAACACTCTGACCCTAAAATTCAGCAGCAGCCTCTCCCTAACAGGATTGAGAAGAAATCGTAGATCAGGATTGAGTGCAGACCCCACCCCCCACACAGCAATATCATTTGTAGTTTGTAGAAGACACTGACCCTATAATTCAGCAGACTCTATCCCTAAAATGCCTACAACTCGCCCTGCCTAAACACCAATTCGTTTTCCCTGCCTGTCTTTCCCTAATCAGCAGCCAGCACGTATGTGTGCTCTGTCCCTGATCTAAGCAGCAGAATGAAGCTGCTGCGGCTGCCTGGAACTTATAAAGACTTGGTCACATGCTTCAGACGGCCAATCACAGCTACTGAGACATTTGCAGGCATGGCTGGGATGGCTTAAGGCACACCAGTTAAACGATTGTTGATTGGCTGTTGAAAGCCCGCCATGAAAAGAGCGCCAAAGCATGCAAAACCCGGAAATAAAACGACCGAACACGGATTTTTACCCGAACATACAGTAAAGTGTCCGTGTCCGTGTTCGGGTACAAAAAATCCAATTATTCGGTACGAACACGAATAATACAGTCCGTGTTCGCTCAACACTAGTCCTAAGTAATAAATAGAATGTTGACTTTCTTTAGATAAAGTCTAGCTGAGGCTGTGCCAAGATAATCTTATCTGTGTGTGTGACCATGAACAATTGTTTAGCATTTTCTGTTTAGACTAATTTAAAAATAAGTTTTAAAGATACATTATAACCATATGTAAGAGAATATTAGCAATAATTATATATAGACATAACATACATAGATATTTAGGAATACTTTCTATACTATATTTTGTTTCATATTCTTGCTAAATTCTAGTCTTTACTTATATTGACGACTCATTACTTCATGTTTAGAAATGTTTGTATAAGCTTTTGTAAGTTGTAGAGTTGTCATAAAACTTCCATAACCTTGCCAAGAAGTCTATAAAGTTTAAGATTTTAAGCTTTTAATCAGCCTAAGGTTAAAAGGTTATCTGTGGGAAAATAATGCAATTATATGCTATATACTGAATCTAATAGTAATACAACACTGCCCTTTAGTGATTGTTTAATTTTAATTTCCGGTAATTGATTATAGAAATCAGATCCTTTTAGTGACGTAGAATTTATATGATAATGAGGTCCCCACCCACACTGCTGGGGGCATAAAAGTTCTTGTCAGCTAGGGGAGGACTGAAGACTGAGAACTTAAGGACTGGAGAGATCGTAAGAAGAGATAGATGCTCTGAGGCACTGAAGGTTGACATTTGATCCTGTAGACAAGGCAACGTGACCTCTCAGACAATAAGATTTGGCTGGTAAAGTATGTTCCTATTTTTACTACAGACATTTGATCTGCTTTATTTAGATGCACCTAACTGATCCATCACCTAATTTGTTAGCATCAAGATTTGAAATTTAATCATTCTAACTGCAGTATGATTGGTTTAACCACTTGCCGACCGGTCACGTTGACCCTACTGCGGCAAAGTGGCTCGATATCGTCCAGCGACGTAGAACTACGTCGCTGGGCTCCTCCCCTTGTGGGCGGCGCGCGCGCCGCCGGAGGCTCGCTCCCGCTGTATTCAGACACAGCGGGAGTCGGGCCAGGGGAGGAGCGGCGGTGATCACTGCCGCTCTTCCCCGATCGTCGGGAATCGAGTGAGGAAATCTGCCCGCTTGTGTAAACAAAGCGGGCGGATCTCCTAAGTGACAGGCAGGGACAGATTGCAGGATTCTGCATAGCTGTACCTGCAATCTGTGCCTGTGTCACACAGTCCCCTCCCCCCACACACGTTAGTAAGCACCAGGCATACATTAACCCCTTGATCACCAATAAAAGTTAACCCCTTCCCTGCCATTGTCATTTTTACAGTAACAGTGCATATTTATAGCACTGATTACTGTAGTAATGTCACTGGTACCCCCAATAGTGTCAAAAATGTCAGTCAAGGGTCCGATCTGTCCGCCGCAATGTCGCAGTCCCGCAAAAAAATCGCAGATCGCTGCCATTACTAGTTAAAAAAAAACAATAAAAATTACATAAATTTCCCGTAGTTAGTAGCTGCGATAACTTTTGCGCAAACCAATCAAAATACGCTTATTGCGATTTTTTTTTACCAAAAATATGCAGCAGAAAACAAATTGGCCTAAAATGTTAAAAAATTTTGATTTTTACATTTTGGGGGGGGGGGGGGGGGGAGGGGGGATTTCATATAAAAAAATTTGAAAAATATTGTTATTTTTTCAAAATTGTCGCTCTTTTTTTGTTTATAGCGCAAAAAGTAAAAATCGCACAGGTGATCAAATACCACCAAAAGAAAGCTCTATTTGTGGGGGAAAAAAAGACATACAATTGGGTACAGTATCGCACGACCGCGCAATTGTCCGTTAAAATAACGCAGTGCCGAATCGCAAAATATAGCCTGGTCAGGAATGGGGTAAAATCTTCCAGTCTGAAAGCGGTTAAAAATACGCTCATTGAGAATTTTTTTGTCAAAGACATGTAGCTAAATACATTTTGGCCTAAATATATGACAGAAATTGAATATATTGGATATTTTTTAACTGTCAAAGTAGAAAAATATTGTTATTTTTTTCAAAATTTACGCTTTTTTTTATTAATATCGCAAAAAATGAAAATTGCACAGGTGATCAAATACCACCAAAAGAAAGCTCTGTTTGTGGGAAAAAAAGGACGTAAATTTCATTTGGATACGGCGTTGCATGACCGCGCAATTGTCAGTTAAATTCGCACAGTGCCGAATCGCAAAAAGTGGCCTGGACGTACAGCAGGAAAATCCTCCGGTGGTAAAGTGGTTAAACCATAACATGTTGGGTATCTGTTTACTCGGCGTAACATCATCTTTCACAATATACAAAAAATTGGGCTAACTTTACTGTTTATTGATTCTAAAATTCAGTATAGTGTATTTTTTCCCCAAAAATTGCATTTAAAAGACCGCTGTGCAAATACCGCGTTACAAAAAAAAAATATTGCAAGGACCGTCTAAATGAGTCTTTGTTAAAAAAATAAATATAATGTTTGGGGGGTTCTAAGTAATTTTCTAGCAAAAAAAATACTGATTTTAACTTGTAAGCAACAAGTGTCAGAATTAGGCTTGGTCCTTATGCGGTTAATAGGTGTATTTCCTTCTTTTTACCTGTCGGAACTCTAACTCATCCCTAACATCATCAATCTCTTCCAGGGGATTACGTATTGCTGGAACTGTCATTATGTTATTATTCTGCTTTTGAGAAAAAACAGTTGTGATGTTGTAATAGAACATTGCGGTGATCTCTATGGACCTTTTGCCTTCCTTGTCAAAACATAGCAGATAGTTTGTCAGTCATCTTGTGTGCTCTGTCTACAGATTCCAACAGGCTGATCCCAGTTGGGATACAATTAATCCGCTGTCATATCATCTAAATATAAGTTATTTTTTTTTTATGTTTTTTTTTTTTTTTTGCGCTATTTGCTAATATGTCTTAAAAGCAGCAGAATATGGTAATGTGTAGATCAGCCTTTCTCAACCTTTTCAACACAGAGGAACCCTTGAAATAAATTTCTGGTCTCGGGGAACCCCTGCTAAAAAACTTAAAATCTACAACTCATGACACATTAGTGTGACAGTCAGTGAGAAGAATGCTCATTACTCTTGTCATCATTGGGAAGAATTACCCCCTTACAGCAGTGTTAATTTCGTCGACTAAAACTGACCAAAACGTTTTCGTCGACTAAATTAACACAATTTTAGTCGACTAAAATACGACTAAAACTAAAACAATTCAGATGACTAAAATATGACTAAAACTAAAATGGCATTTTAGCCATAAGACTATAATTAAAACTAAATAAAAAATTGACATCATCAAAATGAACACTCCTCTGCTGGCCATTTCTATATCGGCAACACAATTCCATCCAGAGCCGGTAATAATAGCACATTAAAGTTTAACCACTTTAGGACCGCTCACATTGCTGCTACTGTGGCAATGTGGCACGATCCCGTCCAGCGACGTAGACCTACGTCACTGGACTCCTCCCCCTGTAGGCGGTGCTCGCGCGCCGCCGGAGGCACACTCCCGCTGTTTTCAGTCACATCGGGAGTCGCGCCAGGGGATCGCCGCTGCTCTTCCCCAATCGTCGGGGAATCTAGTTTGGAGATCCGCTTGCTTGTGTAAACAGAGCGGGCGGATCTCCTCAGTGACAAGGAGTGACAGATTGCAGGATTCAGCATAGCTGAACATGCAATCTGTCTTTGTGTCACTCAGTCACCTCCCCCCACACACGTCAGTAAGCACCAGGCATACATTAACCCCTCCCTCTCCAATAAAATTAACCCCTTCCCTGCCAGTGTCATTTTTACAGTAACGGTGCATATTTATAGCACTGATTACTGCAGTAATGTCACTGGTACCCCCAAAAGTTAATTTAAATTTTAACCACTTTACGACCGCTCACATTGTTGCTACTGCGGCATTGTGGCTCGTTATCGTCCAGCGACGTAGACCTACGTCGCTGGACTCCTCCCCTTGTGGGCGGCACGCGCGCGCCGCCGGAGGCTCGCTCCCGCTGTATTCAGTTACCTCCCTCTCCAATAAAAATTAACCCCTTCCCTGCCAGTGTCATTTTTACAGTAACAGTGCATATGTATAGCACTGATTACTGCAGTAATGTCACTGGTAACCCCAAAAGTGTCAAAAATGTCAGTCAAGGGTCCGATCTGTCCGCTGCAATGTCGCAGTACCGCAAAAAAAAAAATCGCAGATCGCCGCCATTACTCGTTAAAAAAAAAAAAACACCAAAAATGACAGAAATGTTTCCCTTAGTTAGTAAACGCAATAACTTTTGCGCAAACCAATCAAAATACGCTTATTGTGATTTTTTTTACCAAACATAGGTAGCAGAAAACAAATTGGCCAAAAATTAAAAAAAAAATTGATTTTTACATTTTTTTTGGGGGGGAATTTCATATAAAAAAATGTTTAAAATATTGTTGTTTTTTCAAAATAAACGCTCTTTTTTTGTTTATAGCGCAAAAAGTAAAAATTGCACAGGTGATCAAATACCACCAAAAGAAAGCTCTGTTTGTGGGAAAAAAAAAGGATGTAAATTTCATTTGGGTACGGCGTCGCACGACCGCGCAATTGTCAGTTAAAGTCGCTCAGTGCCGAATCGCAAAAAGTGGCCTGGACGTAAGACAGCAAAATCCTCCGGTGGTAAAGTGGTTACCACTTTACCAAAATTTTGTATTGCACCGCCGCATACGCATAAGTAAGGGGCATCTACTAAGCTGCTGAAAACTAAACAATTAAGAAAAAGGCTTTTCTTATATTTTTCCCTAATATTTGGGGTTTTTTTTATTTTAAAGTTGCACTTCGGTTTGTCAAAAAGCAATATTTCTGTTTGTTTATGGAACTTGGTTTTATTTATAAAGATGTTATATTATATCACAATGGCTAAATCTGTCTGTAGTGCGTGTTCAAACCTTATAATAACATATTATTAGATTTTTACTCCAGGAGTATACAATTAATTTGGAAATGCTAGAGAAATGTTTAAATAATGCATTACAATTAACCTAAACCTATTCCATTTGTAGTTGACTAAAATGTATGAGATTTTATTAGACTAAAATGTACTGGAGATTTTAGTCGACTAAAATATGACTAAAACTAAAACAATTCAGATGACTAAAACGCGACTAAAACTAAAATGGCATTTTAGTCAAAAGACCATAACTAAAACTAAATCGAAATTTGCTGCCAAAATTAACGCTGCCTTACAGATAGCTAAAAGGAACAATGGTGTCATTGGGAACTCATCTGAGAGGCAGAAATTGCCCATTGCTCAAGGAACCCCCAGCAACCTCAGGAGGAACCCTGGTTGAGAAACCCTGCCTTAGACATTTTAGATCATTTTTGACTGTCGTTATCATTGGTGGGGTAGATGATGTCCAAGGTTTGCTAAATGACGTTAGCCGATTAGCCCTGGCAACCTCAGGAGGAACCCTGGTTTAGAAACCCTGGTGTAGAGCATATATAATAAAGTGAGCAGTTAGTGGTATACTCTGTATTCTGTTTACACTCACTGGCCACTTTATTAGGTACACCTTGCTAGTACCGGGTTGGACCTCCTTTTGCCTTAATTCTCCATGGCATAGATTCTACAAGGTGTTGGAAACCCATATTGACATGATGGCATCAAGCAGTTGCTGCAGATTTGTCGGCTGCACATCCATGATGCCACCAAATCCCAAAGGTGCTCTATTGGATGAGATGTGGTGAGTGTGGAGGCCATTGGAGGACAGTGACCTCATTATCATGGTGAAGAAACCAGTGGTGAGATGATTGGAGCTTTGTGACATGGTGCATTATCCTGCTGGAAGGAGCCATCAGAAGATGGGGACATTGTAGTCATAGAGGGATGGACATGGTCAGCAACAATACTCAGGTAGGCCGTGGCATTTAATGATGGTCAATAGGTACTAAGGGGCCCAAAGTGTGCCAAGAAAATATCCCCCACACCATTGCACCACCACCACCAGCCTGAACCGGTCATACAAGGCAGGTTGGATCCATGCTTTCATGTGGTTTACATCAAATTCTGACCCTACTATCTGAATGTCGCAGATAAAATCAAGACTCATGCACCAATCGTCTCCACACATTTCACGTAAAGTCCCGAACTTCCCCCATACCCCTTTCTCATCCTTTTATGTAACAACTGGCTATTCCAATATTAGTTAATATATATGGATTTGTACCTTTTTACCCTTGTTATTTATTTATGCGCCAGTTGTCACAATATATTTTCTTACCTTCTCTTTACTCCCCCCCCCCCCCCCTCTCTGCTAAAATCAAGACTCATCAGACCAGGCAATGTTTTTCCATTCTTCTACTTTCCAATTTTGGTGAGCCTGTGCCAATTGTAGCCTCAGTTTCTTGTTCTTAGCTGACAGGAGGGGCACCCGGTGTGGTCTTCTGCTGCTGTAGCTCATCTGCTTCAATGTTCAATGTGTTGTGCATTCAGAAATGGTATTCTGCATACCTTGGTTGTAACGAGTAAATATTTGAGTTACTGTTGCCTTTCTATTATCTGGAACCAGTCTGCCCATTCTCCTCTGACATCAACAAGGCATTTTCCTCCACACAACTGCCGCTCACTGGATATTTTCTCTTTGTCGGACCATTCTCTGTAAATCCGAGAGATGATTATGGCTTCTTTCACACGGTCCGCCTCCGCAGGCGGATCCGTGTTGCTCAGCGGGGATCGATCCGCGATCCCCGCTGAGCCGGGCGGGTGACAGCTCCGTCTCCGCTTGCAGAGCGGAGAGGGAGGTGTCTCAGCACCCGCTGCCCTCTATGGGGGATCGGAGGAGAGCGGACTGCTTGTCCGCTCTCATCAGATCCGCTCCGCTCCGATTACTGAACGGATGGAAAAATAGGGTTTCCATCCGTCCAGATTTCAGCACAGGATCGGATACGGATGGCAGCGGGTGTCAGTGGAGGTGACCTCCGCTGACACCCGCTGCCCCATAGAGCTGCATGGAGGATCCGATCAGATCCGCCTAAATAACTGACAGGCGGATCTGATCGGACCGCCCGTGTGAAAGAGCCCCAAGTGTGAAAATCCCAGTAGATCGGCAGTTTTTGAAACACTCAGACCAGCCCGTCTTGCACCAACAACTATGCCACGTTCACAGTCACTTAACTCCCCTTTCTTCCCCATTCTGATGCTCGGTTTGAACTTCAGCAAGTCGTCTTCACCGCGTCTAGATGCCTAATTGCATTGAGTTGCTGTCATGTGATTGGCTGAATAACAATATGTGTTACCAAGCAATTGAACAGGTGTAATAATAAAGTGGCCACTGAGTGTATATTATATTGTATGACAGTGGCGGCCCGTGCATAGGGGGCGCCGGAGTGCCGCACCCCCTAAAAAAAAAGAAAGAAAAATAGAAAAAAAAAATGACAAAAAAATAATAAAGTTTTGAAAAAAAAAAAAATTGGGTTCGCAGGCCTATGCGCTCGGCCTGGTGGATATGGGGGGGGAGGTGGGGTTTACGACCCAGAAGAGGCGCCGATTGGCTGCCTTCTGGGGGCGTAACCTGGGCGCAGCAAATAGCGCTGAGCCACCCCACCTTCGTGATATCCTGGCTGTGATTGGTCCAGTCTCCAGCCTGGACCAATCATCATCCAGGACATCGCTGTCTCCTTCCCGCCGCCCGGACCGGAACTGAAGACAGAAGACTGAAGAGGAGGATGTCCACGGCGCTGCTCGTGTCGGTTCCCGGAATCCCGCCATCCCGCCGCCGTCAGAAGGTAAGTGATTGAAGCCGGCCTGTACCATCACCTGTGCCATGCCTATGCCATCACCTGTGCCATCCCTATGCCATCACCTCTACCATGCCTATGCCATCACCTGTGCCATGCTTATGCCATCACCTGTGCCATGCCTATGCCATCACCTGTGCCATCACCTGTGTCATCACCTGTGCCATGCCTATGCCATCACCTGTGCCATGCCTATGCCATTACCTGTGTCATGTCTATGCCATCACCTGTGCCATGCCTATGCCATCACCTGTGCCATGCCTATGCCATCACCTATGCCATCACCTGTGCCATGCCTATGCCATCACCTGTGCCATGCCTATGCTATTACCTATGCCATCACCTGTGCCATGCCTATGCCATCACCTGTACTATTCTAGATAGTGGGGACTCTGTGTATTGTTTCCAAAACAATTGCGTTTGTAAGACCGCCGTGCAAATACGGTGTGACATGAAGTATTGCAACGAACTCCATTTTTTTCTCTAGGGTCTCTGCTAAAAAAATATATATAATGTTTGGGGTTTCTAAGTAATTTTCTTAATTAAAATATTGATTTAAACTTGTAAACAACAAACGTCAGAAATAGGCCCGGTCCTGAAGTGATTAGGCCTCATGGATGAGGTTGGAGGAAAGGCAGAATGGAGCTCATTTCTCATGAAGAGGAGCATTCCTATGGATTGTCATGTGATTTGACCAAGGGCAAAAGACTTGTGGAAAAGCACCTCATACCCCACATTGGTAAGGGGGGTGAGACCCCAAAATGGAACCATGGCAGCAAAGGTGCCCATTAAAAAAAAAAAAGGTGACTCCAAGTGAATTCTTTAGAAAGGTTGCCATTTATTGATCATAAGACCAGGTTAACCACTTTAAGACCGGAAGGATTTGCCCCCTTAATGACCAGGCCCTGTTTTGCGATTCAGCACTGCATTACTTTAACGGACAATTGCGTGGTCGTGTGAAGCTGTACCCAAATAAAATTGACGTCCTTTTTTCCCCACAAATAGAGCTTTCTTTTGTTGGTATTTGATCACCTGTGCAATTTTTATTTTTTGCGCTATAAAAAAAAAAAAAAAGCGACAATTTTGAAAAAAAAAAAAAATATTATTCACATTCTACTATATGAAATTCTCAAAAAAAAAAAAAAAAACAATTAAAAATCTTTTTTTTTTTAACATTTTTGGCCAATTTGTTTTCTGCTACATATTTTTGGTAAAATAAAATTGCAATAAGCGTATTTTGATTGGTTTGCGCAAAAATTATTGCATCTACTAACTACGGGAAAGATTTATGTCATTTTTATTTATTTTTTTTCCACAAAAGATTTTTATTTAGGATTGAGGCATACAATGCATAACAAGAAACAGTAATAAGATGCAAAGAAATCACATAGAACGATTTTCGAAGCAACACTCTTCTGCTGGAATATAGAAGAAAGTAAAACAAGTTTTCTTGAACTTCAGGGTGTGAGATACCGTAGACGGGGGGGAGGTAAGGGGAATTTTGGGGGGGGGGGGGGAAGAGGTATGCAAAATGTTGAAACACTTAATCACCAGAATATAACAATTAAAAGTAAGTATGAGAGTGTATCAAGATTTTTTTTTTTTTTTTACTAGTAATGGCGGCGATCTGTGATTTTTAGCAGGACTGCGACATTGCGGCTGACAGATCGGACCCCTAATTGACATTTATGACACTTTTGGGGGGACCAGTGACATTTACTACAGTAATCAGTGCTAAAAATATGCACTGTTACTGTAATAATGGCACTGGCAAGGAACTGTAGTAATGTCACTGGTCCCCCCAAAAGTGTCAAAAATGTCAGTTAGGGGTCCGATCTGTCCGCCACAATGTCGCAGTCCCGCTAAAAATCGCTAATCCACACCATTACTAGTAAAAAATAAATAAATAAAAATGACATGAATCTTTCCCCTAGTTTGTAGACGCGATAACGTTTGCGCAAGCCAATCAATATACACTTATTGGGATTTTGTACCGAAAATATGTAGCAGAAGATCAATAATTGGCCTCAAATGATGAAAAAAAATTGGATTTTTAATTTTTTTTTTACTGGGAATGTTATAAGGCAGAAAGTAAAAAATATTATTTTTTTTTTTTTTTTTCCAGAATTGTTGCTCTTTTTTTGTTTATAGCAAAAAAAAAAAAATGAAAACCGCAGAGGTGATCACATGAGACCAAAAGAAAGCTCTATTTGTGGGAAAAAAGGGTCATCGATTTTATCAGGGTACAGCGTTGCACGATCGCGCAATTGTCAGTTAAAGCAATGCAGTGCCGTATCACGAAAAATCCTTCCGGTCCAGGGGGTAAATCCTTCCGGTCCAGAAGTGGTTTACGACCAGGCTATTTTTTGCGATTCGGCACTGCGTTGCTTTAACTGACAATTGCACGGTCGTGCCTCGCTGTACCCAAATAAAGTCTGTGTCATTTTTTCCCCACAAATAGAGCTTGGTGGTATTGTGGTATCAGTGCTAAAAAAATGCCCTGTCACTGTACTAATGACACTGGCAGGGAAGGGGTTAAACTTCTAGGGCGATCAAAGGGTTTAATGTGTGCCTAGCCAGTGTTGTGGTGCACTGTGTTAGAAGCGTTTACCAAGAGAAAAGATAGATATTATTCCCTGCTTTGTGGGGAAAGCAAATCCATTACTTCCCTGCTGACAGGATAGGGCTCTGCCTTGTTTAAGGCATAAGCCCTCCTTCTCGGCTCATAAGACGTTTTTTCGTCCCTCAGGGTCGACTGACAAGGGAATCAAAGCCCTTCGAGGCCTCTTCTGGAGGATCCAAGCGAACTTGGTCTGGCAAGTTAAGAGCGGGCTTCTCCAGACCCGCAGACAAAGCCACTTCAGCAGGGGTGTGGGACGTCTTTGCTGGTTCCCGGAGCAGTGGACTTTCTTGGTACAAGACAAGTGGATCCACGAGGTCATATGGTCCTGCTACAAGATCGAGTTTATTCTTACCCTCTAGAAAGGTTCTTCCTTCCAACATGCGACTGTCCCCAGTCCGCTTACAGGCTCTCTTTGGGGCAGTGCAAGACCTTTTACTTCAAAGGGTGATTGTTCCAGTTCCTACTTTGGAAAGTTTTCAGGGGTTTTACTCAAACCTTCCTTCCAGGAAGGAAGGCAAGGTGCGTCCTATTTTGGACCTCAAGAAGCTGAGCTGCTTTGTGCGGGTGCAGAAGTTCAGAATGGAGTCCAATCGCACGGGGGTGGCTTCCCTGCACCAGGGGGATTTTCTTGCCTCCATCGACATCAAGAACACTTACCTTCACATACTAATATGTTTCGGTCACCAGCGCTTCCTCTGCTTTACCGTAGATGAGGGGCATTATCAGTTTGTAGCGTTACCCTTTGGTCTCACCTCTGCTCCTTGGGTCTTCACGAAACTGTTGGCCCCGGTGCTAGCATTGTTATGTCAGCGGGGGATCATGGTACTGGGATACTTGGATGACCTCTTTCCGTGAGCAGAATCTCCCACTGCACTGGTGGAAAACCTGGAAATCACCATATGGACCCTGAAGGAGTTCGGCTGGATTCTGAATCTTCAGAAGTTTTCCTTGGTTCCTTCCACGAACCTAGACGGCGGTCCTGTTTGCACAGTTTTATATGAGATCCCTGCAGGGAGATTCTGATCAAATGGGACAAGAATCCGCAGTCTCTGGACAAATGGATCCGGCTGAGCTGGGGAATGAGAGTCCCTGATATGGTGACTTCGTGCTTCGGCTGGGCAAATCCTTCCTTCCCTTGTATTGGACAGTGGTCACCAGGGATCCCAGCTTGTCTGGCTGTTGAGGCGTCCTCAGCAAAAATTCTGCTCAGGGGATCTGAACACTGAAAGAGTCCAGACTACTGATCAATTGGAAGCTTCCTCTCAGGGAGGATCTGCTGTCCCAAGGGCCAATTTTCCATCCTGCTTTACAGGCTTGGCTGTTGAAAGCCAGGTGCTAAAAGATAGGGAGTTGTCTGAATCGGTGATTCCAACGCTGTTAAAAGATAGGAAATCTACTTCTAGGAAGATCTACCATCAAACGTGGAAGACATACATCGCGTGGTGTGAGTCTCTTGGGGTTCATCCTCGCTCCTTCTCGGGGGCTCAGATCTTGGCCTTCCTTCAACTGGGGGGTTGAACAGAAATTAGCCTTGAGTACCATCAAGGGCCAGGTGTCGGCTTTGGTGGTCTTCTTCCAATGACCCTTGGCCACACACTCCCTGGTGTGTACCTTTCTTCAGGGTGTTTGACATTTGGTTCCTCCAGTGCAGTCTCCGTTGGGACCTCAATTTGGTGCTTTTGGTCCTCCAGAAGCCTCCCTTTGAGAATCTTCGGGAGATTCCCTTGCTTATGCTGTCTTAGAAGGGGGCTTTTTGGTGGCTACTTCCTCTCCTCGCAGGGTGTCAGGAAGTGGCAGCGTTATCTTGTCGTTCACCTTACTTGGTGATTCACAGAGATAAGGTGGTTCTTCGCCCTGTCCATCGTTCCTTCCAAAGGTTGTATCTCATTTCATTTTGAATGAATACATTCTGTTGCCTTCCTGGTGTCCCAGGCCAAAACATTCTAAGGAAATTGCCTTGCATGCCTTGGATGTGGTTCAGGCATTTAGGGTGTACTTGGCAGCTACAGAGTCTTTTAGGAAGTCAGACTCACTATTTGTGCTCACGGATTGGCATTGGAAAGGGTTGTCCGCTTCCTCTGCGACCATTTCCAGATGGATCCGACAGAGGATATAGGCCTACTCCATCAGGTGCCTTGGCGTGGCCTGCAGCTTACGCATGTATTTGCAAATGTGTGCAACTAAACCCCTGTTTTTAACGCATACTGTTAGACAGGTTAATTTGGCTGGTTGCTGGCTGGTTGGTAAGTAGTGACTGGAAATCCCTTTGTTTTTGATCTACTCCATCAGGGGTCAGGTTCTTCTTTCCCTGTCAAGGCGCACTCTACTCGGGCACCCAGTGCCTTCTGGGACTTCCATCATCAGGCGTCGGTGATGCAGGTTTTCAAGGCGCCCACCTGGTCATCAGTGCACACTTTCACAAAGTTCTGTAAAGTGGATGTGTTGGCATCTGCAGATGCTTCTTTTGGCAAAGTTTTGCAGACTGCTGTTTAGAGGACCTGGTCCTCTTTAAGGGTGTATTGTTTTTTCAGATGGGCTCCAGTTTTTTTGGTTGAGCTCTTGTTGCCTGGTTGGCTACTGTTTAGCCTTGGGAATTTTTTGCTGTTCCCACCTCTCATGTTTAACATTGCTTTGGGACGTCCCAATGAATAAGAAGATCAGGAGCTGTGTCCATCAATGAATAGAAGAGAAAATGGGATTATTGACTTACCGTAAAATCCATTTCTCAGATGTTCATTGATGGACAAAGCACCCACCCCTCTGTGGAGTTGTAATTTTTCTGACACTGCTCTTAATAGAACTGAGTACCTATAGCAGAGAGAGGGAGTATACCCCATGGGACTGCCCATAGGCGTAGCCAAACTTTTTTTTCTGCCTAGTGTCCTACTCCTGCACGGGGCAGCATAACCCAATGGTTAAGAAGATTAGGGGCTGTGTCCGTCAATGAACATTCGAGAAATGGATTTATGGTAGGTCAAAAATCCAATTTTTGGGAGCCTAATCCTGATGTTTTAGGTCTAAACATTCTTCAATATTATATTATATATCCATTATATCCATAAATAATGGATTCATTTACAAAATACAAAGGCTTCTCTGAATAGGCAAGTATAGGGGAGGGATGGGCATATCTGCTCTGTGTGCCTCTCTTTCCTCTCTCACAGAGGGTCAGTGGACCTTCCAGCAGAGTCATAAACCACATATATATATATATATATATATATATATATATATATATATATATATATATATATTAGAGATAAGTTCACGAGATGTCATGCACCTTCTTGGACTAAAAGTGGAACTTTACTCTCTTAATCAACATTGACTATTTTGAGTATATTTTTGATTATATTATGCTGCTAGCATTAGTAGATACATAGGAAAGTATATTGTATTTACTTGTTTCTTACATTTCTTTAGTAACTTCCTGGTTTCAGTGCCTAGGCAAATGATGTCATACATCCCAGAAGTCTTCAGGAGGGGAGGAAGGGTTTTCTCAGCTAAGCACACCCTCCTTCCTGCGTGCCTGAACTAAGGGCAGATGGATTCCAGGAAGTAAATGCTACATGAATTATCTGTCCTTACTGAAGATGGCCATGGTCAGACATGCTAGGGAGTGTTTTTCTAAGTGATTTCTCAGCAAAATAAAGCATGGAGACATTGATGGATGTGAGAGTGTGCTTTGAATATTAAAAATGAATTAAATAGTGTTTTTGGTTTACTCAAATAAAGTTTAGTTCTACTTTAACACCTTACCTTTTGCACCTTTTACAAAATGGGCTGAATTCCTGGAGTTCAGCTTTAAAGTGTTACTAAACCCACAACAGTAAAATCAGTGTGTATTTGCAGTAAAGCATGCTTGTTATACTTACTTAGGAACCTAAGGGGTTAATCCTCTGCATTGTGTAAAACGGCTGTTTGATCCTGTCTTTTCCTCCCCTCCCCTTCTTCCACTGCCTCCAATCCATTCGCTGACAGTACAGAGCCCTGGGGGCAGTTTGCACATGCTTAGTTTGGTGTGTATTGTATTTTTTTCTTGGGAGAGTACATGTGATCAGCAGAGGGCCAATCAGCACTGTCCAAACAGAGGGTCATGCAGCCTCATAGGACAGTCAGAGTAAAATGAAACCAGACACTGATAAAAGTCACGAGACTGCTATATACTGCTGATGAGAAAAGGTATATAGCAGTTTATGTTTACTAAAATAATTGCATTTCCATGTTCTGTGTACTGTGGGAGACCAGATATAGTGAATGCAGGGTTCTGGGTTTAGTAGCACTTTAAAGTTCTCACTCCAGCGCTTGTAGTTTAAAACTTTCAATGCTGCTGGCTCTTACTTCCCTAAACTTAAATTGTTTGTTACCCCAACATTTCATATTCCTGATATGTGGCTGCTGTACCATGTACTTATATGAGAAAGTGTCCTGTTCTCTTTGTATTGCTTCCTTTATGTGAAATCCCTGCTGTTCCTGCCAGTCCCTCTGCTTTCCGATTAAAAACAGACCCCACTAAGCAGGAGAGCACAGCGTGGTCAGTTCTCTAGCTATGCTGGGAGTGTGCTCTCTTCCAATGATCAGACTTGTCCTGACACGTCCCTGTCGCACAGTCTATCACTGGGAAGATCAGTATACTGTTGCTGCTCTGCCCCCAGCTCTTATGCAGCTGAGAACAGAGAGAATGTGATCACGTATAAAAAAGGCATTTATAATGTTTTTTAATATCTATACACACATTTTTTTGCCTTTCATTTCTATTTTAAACAGAATGATGATCATTTACAATCCCTTTAAAGAGGTTGTAAACCCAATTTTTTTTTTCACCCTGAAAGAGAAACACATAATGAGCTAGTATGCATCGCATACTAGCTCATTATGAAATACTTACCTTAGAACGAGCCCCTGCCGTGCCGCCCGCTTACCTCTATGACAGGCAACATGTTCAGTCGCCCGTCTTTCGGGATCGTGGCATCCGGCCATCTGATTGGCCAGAGCCACGTTGACGTCACTCCCGCGCACGCAGACGCTCACGGCACGGGGCTCTGAAGGAACGGCACCAGCGACCGTTCCTTCAGAGCGCATGCGCCAGTGACGTCACTGGCTGCATGTAAGGTAAATATCTCCTAAACGGTGCATGTTTAGGAGATATTTACAGTACCTATAGGTAAGCCTTATCATAGGCTTACCTATAGGTACAACTTGCAGAGGAGGGTTTACTTCCTCTTTAAGCTTATGGCTAAATATATAATGATAGAAAATTATGGCTCAAAATCTGAAAGAGACGTTTAAGTAATGAGTGGTAAATTACGATATGTACATACTGTAGTATGAAATGTACACATTACTATATTGACAAAAGTATTGGGACTCCTGCCTTTACACGCACATGAACTTTAATGGTATCCCAGTCTTAGTCCGTAGGGTTCAACATTGAGTTGGCCCAGTCGTTCCAGCTTTAACAGCTTCAACTCTTCTGGGAAGGTTGTCCACAAGGTTTAGGAGTGTGTCTATGGGGATGTTTGACCATTCTTCCAGAAGCGCATGTGTGAGGTCAGGCACTGATGTTGGCCTGGATCACAATCTCCACTCTACTTCATCCCAAAGGTGTTCTATCAGGTGGAGGCCAGGCCAGTCAAGTTCCTCCACCCAAAACTCACTCATCCATGTCTTTATGGACCTTGCTTTATGCACTGGTCCAAATCATTTGGTGGAGGGGGATTATGGTGTGGGGTAGTTGTCTTGTAGGGGTTGGGCTTGGCTCCTTAGTTCCAGTGAAATGAACTCTTAAGGCTTTAGTATACCAAGACATTTTGGACAATTTCATGCTCCCAACTTTGTGGGAACAATTTGGGGATCACCTCTACCTGTTCCAACATGACTGCACACCAGTGCACAAAGCAACGTCCATAAAGACATGGATGAGCGAGTTTGGGGTGGAGGAACTTGACTGTCCTGACCTCAACCTGATAGAACACCTTTGTGATTAATTAAAGCAGAGACTACGAGCCAGGCCATCTTGTACAACATCAGTGCCTGACCTCACAAATGCGCTTCTGGAAGAATGGTCAAACATTCCCATAGACACACTCCTAAACCTTGTGGACAGCCTTCCCAGAAGAGTTGAACCTGCTATAGCTGCAAAGGGTGGGCCAACTCAATATTGAAACCTACGAACTAAGACTGGGATACCATTAAAAATCATGTTCATGTAAAGGCAGGCGTCCCAATACTTTTGGTAATTTAGTGTAATAGTGAAATCAAATGTACATAATAGGAAACTATGAAATGTACATACTGAATACATTCAATATTTATTAGACACAAATATTGTTACATTCCATAGCTGATCAGTGCAAAACACATCCTTCGCCAACAAAACCTTATTTTTGCACAGAATGTCTCAAATGGCACATGAGTAAGCGTATCGCAGCGCTACCAGTAATTACTCATACAAATATAATCCAGAAACTGTATGAATACCAGAATTCCATTTCCTTCAATGTTCTACAGGAAATGACCTCTTTGGACTTGGCTTGAAAGAACGTTCTTTTTTTTTTTTTTTTTTCAGTTGATTGTGATACAGTGTAAGTAGAAACTCAGAAATAGATCTAAAGATATCAGGAAATATAAAAGGCTCAAGGTGACAGTTGTGTCCCTCTTTGTATAATCCAGTCCACAAATACTTTAGCTGAAAAGACAGCTGATGCATATCCATGAATCATATCTAATTATTATATAGGTAAAATGCAATGAGCTGGGTTATCGGTCTCTAGGACTGAGAGAAGACAATGTCGGGGCTCTCTTTTGCAAAACTCATTCATTTACCTGTGTCTAGGGAGTCTTTTTAACCACTTGCTGACCGGTCACGTTGACGGCACTGCGGCAAAGTGGCTCGATACCGTCCAGCGATGTAGACCTACGTCGCTGGACTCCTCCCCCTGTAGGCGGTGCTCGCGCGCCACCGGAGGCGCGCTCCCGCTGTTTTTAGTCACAGCGGGAGTCGGGCCAGGGGAGGAGCGGCGGCGATCGCCGCTGCTCTTCCCCGATCGTCGGGGAATCTAGTTTGGAGATCCGCCTGCTTGTGTAAACAGAGCGGGCGGATCTCCTAAGTGACAAGGAGTGACAGATTGCAGGGTTCAGCATAGCTGAACCTGCGATCTGTCCCTGTGTCACTCAGTCACCTCCCCCCACACACGTCAGTAAGCACCAGGCATACATTAACCCCTCCCTCTCCAATAAAATTAACCCCTTCCCTGCCAGTGTCATTTTTACAGTAACAGTGCATATTTATAGCACTGATTACTGTAGTAATGTCACTGGTACCCCCAAAAGTGTCAAAAATGTCAGTCAAGGGTCCGATCTGTCCGCCACAATGTCGCAGTCCCGCAAAAAAAAAAATCACAGATCGCCGCCATTGCGCGTTAAAAAAAAACACCAAAAATGACAGAAATCTTTCCCTTAGTTAGTAAACGCAATAACTTTTGCGCAAACCAATCAAAATACGCTTATTGTGATTTTTTTTTCTCAAACATATGTAGCAGATAACAAATTGGCCAAAAATGTAAAAAAATTTTGATTTTTACATTTTTTTGAGGGGGAATTTCATATAAAAATGTTAAAAATATTGTTTTTTTTTTTCAAAATAAACGCTCTTTTTTTGTTATAGCGCAAAAAGTAAAAATCGCACAGGTGATCAAATACCACCAAAAGAAAGCTCTGTTTGTGGGAAAAAAAGGACATAATTTCGTATGGGTACAGCGTCACACGACCGCGCAATTGTCAGTTAAAGTCGCACAGTGCCGAATCGCAAACAGTGGCCTGGACGTAAGACAGCAAAATCCTCCGGTGGTAAAGTGGTTAAAGCTGATTTTTAAACCCCAATTTGTTGGTGCCACCTATCCCTCCTCCCCTCCACTGTGCAAAAAAGGGTTTTAAAAAAAAAAAATAAATTTATAAAAGAAAATAAATGTAAAATAGTAAATATAAAATAAAATAATAAACAAATATAAATATATATATACAGTATCTCACAAAAGTGAGTACACCCCTCACATTTTTGTAAATATTTTATCATATCTTTTCATGTGACAACACTGAAGAAATGACACTTTGCTACAATGTAAAGTAGTGAGTGTACAGCTTGTATAACAGTGTAAATTTGCTGTCCCCTCAAAATAACTCAACACAGCCATTAATATCTAAACCGCTGGAAACAAAAGTGACGATGTCCAAATTGGTCCCAATTAGCTATTTGCCCTCCCCTTTGCCCTGTTACATGGGACAATGAATTGCAGAGGAAGGAGCTTATTAAAATGTTGTCTGAAGCTCCCGCCATTGGACTTCCTGACTATACTAAGACCTTCTCATTGTTTTCTTATGAGTTCAATGGTTTTGCTGCAGGTGTACTCACCCAGCTACATGGAGACACACTTGTATAACAGTGTAATTTTGCTGTCCCCGCAAAATAACGCAACACACAGCCATTAATGTCTAAACCGCTGGCAACAAAAGTGGGTACACCCCTAAGTGAAAATGTTCAATTTGAGCCCAAAGGGACGATATTTTGTGTGGCCACCATTATTTTCCAGCACTGCCTTAACCATCTTCACCAGTTCACCAGAGCTTCACAGGTTGCCACTGCAGTCCTCTTCCACTCCTCCATGATGACATCACGGAGCTGGTGGATGTTAGAGACCTTGCGCTCCTCCACCTTCCGTTTAACCACTTTACCACCGGAGGATTTTGCTGTCTTACGTCCAGGCCACTTTTTGCGATTCGGCACTGTGCGAATTTAACTGACATTTGCGCGGTCGTGTGACGCCGTAACCAAACACAATTTACGTCCTTTTTTTCCCACAAACAGAGCTTTCTTTTGGTGGTATTTGATCACCTGTGCGATTTTTACTTTTTGCGCTATAAACATAAAAAGAGCGTAAATTTTGAAAAAATAACAATATTTTTCACATTTTTTTATATGAAATTCCCCCCCAAAAAAATGTAAAAATCAAAATTTTTTTACATTTTTGGCCAATTTGTTTTCTGCTACATATGTTTGGTAAAAAAAACCACAATAAGCATATTTTGATTTGGTTTGCGCAAAAGTTATTGCGTTTACTAACTAAGGGAAAGATTTTTGTCATTTTTGGTGTATTTTTTTTAACGAGTAATGGCGGCGATCTGCGATTTTTTTTTGCGGGACTGCGACATTGCGGCGGACAGATCGGACCCTTGACTGACATTTTTGACACTTTTGGGGGTACCAGTGACATTACTACAGTAATCAGTGCTATAAATATGCACGGTAACTATAAAAATGACACTGGCAGGGAAGGGGTTAATTTTATTGGAGAGGGAGGGGTTAATGTATGCCTGGTGCTTACTAACGTGTGTGGGGGGAGGTGACTGAGTGACACAGGGACAGATCGCAGGTTCAGCTAAGCTGAACCCTGCAATCTGACCCTGCCTGTCACTTAGGAGATCCGCCCGCTTTGTTTACATAAGCGGGCGGATCTCCAAACTAGATTCCCCGACGATCGGGGAAGAGTGGCGGTGATCACCGCCGCTCCTCCCCTGGCCCGACTCCCGCTGTGACTGAATACAGCGGGAGCGAGCCTCCGGCGGCGCGCGTGCGCCGCGCACAAGGGGAGGAGTCCAGCGACGTAGGTCTACGTCACTGGACGGGAACTAACCACTTTGCCGCAGTAGAGCTCGAGTGAGCGGTCGGCAAGTGGTTAAGGAAATATTTTAAAAAATGTGAGGGGAGTACTCAATTTTGTGAGATACTGTGTGTATATATATATATATATATATTTATATATATATAGTATCTCACAAAAGTGAGTACACCCCTCACATTTTTGTAAATATTTTATTATATCTTTTCATGTGACAACACTGAAGAAATGACACTTTGCTACATTGTAAAGTAGTGAGTGTACAGCTTGTATAACAGTGTAAATTTGCTGTCCCCTCAAAATAACTCAACACACAGCCATTAATGTCTAAACTGCTGGCAACAAAAGTGAGTACACCCTTAAGTGAAAATGTTCAAATTGGGCCCAATTAGCTATTTTCCCTTCCCGGTGTCATGTGACTCGTTAGTGTTACAATGTCTCAGGTGTGAATGGGGAGCAGGTGTGTTAAATTTGGTGTTATAACTCTCACTCTCTCATACTGGTCAGTGGAAGTTCAACATGACACCTCATGGCAAAGAACTCTCTGAGGATCTGAAAAAAAGAATTGTTGCTCTACATAAAGATGGCCTAGGCTTTAATAAGTTGCCAAGACCCTGAAACTGAGCTGCAGCACGGTGGCCAAGACCATACAGCGGTTTAACAGGACAGGTTCCACTCAGAACAGGCCTCGCCATGTTCGACCAAAGTTGAGTGCATGTGCTCAGCGTCATATCCAGAGGTTGTCTATGGAAAATAGATGTCTGAGTGCTGCCAGCATTGCTGCAGAGGTTGAAGGGGTAGGGGGTCAGCCTGTCGGTGCTCAGACCATACGCCGCACAATGCATCAAATTGGTCCGAATGGCTGCCGTCCCAGAAGAAAGCCTCTTCTGAAGATGATGCACAAGAAAGCCCGCAAACAGTTTGCTGAACGCAAGCAGACTATGGACATGGAATCCTGGAACCATGTCCTGTGGTCTGATGAGAGCAAGATAAACTTATTTGGTTCAGATGGTGTCAAGCGTGTGTGGTGGCATCCAGGTGAGGAGTACAAAGACAAGTGTGTCTTGCCTACAGAGGGAACCAGGAATGCCAACATGTATTGTGACATACTGAAGCAGAGCATGATCGCCTCTCTTTCGGAGATTAGGCCGCAGGGCAGTATTCCAACATGATAACGACCCCAAAAACTCCTCCAAGACAACCACTGCCTTGCTAAAGAAGCTGAGGGTAAAGGTGATGGACTGGCCAAAGCATGTCTCCAGACGTAAACTCTATTGAGCATCTGTGGGGCATCCTCAAACGGAAGGTGGAGGAGCGCAAGGTCTCTAACATCCACCAGCTCCGTGATGTCGTCATGGAGGAGTGGAAGAGGACTCCAGTGGCAACCTGAGAAGCTCTGGTGAACTCCATGCCCAAGAGGGTTAAGACAGTGTGGCCACACAAAATATTGACACTTTGGACCCAATTTGGACATTTTCACTTAGGGGTGTACTTACCGGACCAGTGTATGCCATTAACAGAGTCCCTGATCACCGCCACACCAGTCCCAGTGTCACCAGACCAGTGTACACTATGAACAGTGTTCCTGATCACCACCACACCGGTCCCAGTGTCACCAGACCAGTGTACGCCATTAACAGTGTTCCTGATCACGCCACACCATTCCCAGTATCCCCAGACCAGTGTACGCCATTACCAGTGTTCCTAATCACTGTCACACCAATTTCAGTGTCACCACACCAGTGTACACCATTAACAGTGTTCCTAATCAGGCCACACCAGTCCCAGTATCACCAGCTCATTGTATGCAATTAACAGTGTTCTTGATCACTGCCACAGCAGTTCCAGTGTACCCCATTACCATTTTTCCTGATAACCACCACACTGGTCCCAGTGTCACCAGACCAGTGTACACCATTAACAGTGTTCCTGATTACTGCCACACAAGTTCCAGTGTCACCAGATCAGTGGAAGCCAGCAACAGTTGAGTTAAGTTTTGTACTTCAACATAGGAAATAAAATCTGAGGCTGTGTAAGAAACAACATGCTTTGAAATGGGTTCCTATCTCTCTGCGTTGTCAGGCATCCTCTCCATCCAGGTTCCGGTTTCCATCACTGGTCGCGTTGTCTCCCTGCAGCAGCGGCTCCCTCCTGCCTGTGCTCTTCTCCCCCCCTGCTCACGACTGAAGCAGGGGAATTCCACATCGGCTCCAGAGGCAGCAGCTTTGACTTTTTCCTGCTTTGCACAAGCTCCTCTATTGTGAGTGCATCATTAACCCTTCGAGCTACAGAAGATTTTACCCCCTTTATTACCAAGCCATTTTTTTGCTTTGCGGCACTTTAACTGACAGTTGTGAGGTCATGCAGTGCTTTACCCAACCGAAATTCATATCATTTATTTTCACGCAAATAGTGGCATTTGATCACCTCTGGGTTTTTCATTTTGTATTATATAAACAAACAAAACAAATACCTACAATTTTGAAAAAAAAAAAAAAAATAATAATAATAATATTTTTTACTTTCTGCTATAAAACATCACATACATTTTTTTTAAAAAATCTCTTTGATCTATTTTTGGCCAAAATGTATTCTGCTACATGTCTTTGATAAAAAAAAAAATACCAATAACTGCATATTGACTGGTTTGTGTGAAAGTTGTAGCGTCTACTAACTATGAAATATATACTGGAATTTTTATCTATTTATTTCCTTTTTTTATACTTGTAATGGCGGCAATCAGCGACTTATAATGGGTCCAGATCCCTGGAAGAAGCTGCGTGGGTACGCAGCGTAACGCGTAGGATAGCCAAACCGGAAGTGACGTATCGGCAAAGGAATGTTTGTTATGCTAGAAACAAGACGCAATGCAATGTGAGTGTTACTCTTACCTTTTTTAATAAAACTTATGGGACGTACTTCACCATGTTTGGCCCAATTTGATGTTTTTTTTGGAGATATAAAGAACCGCATATATCCCCTGGAATATAGCTGGTTATACAAGGGAGATATAACTGAGGATTCATAATGGTACATATATGCCAGTAAGGAGGAAGGAACAGCATACCGAGGCATACAACTTAAGGCTCTTTTAAAAGAGCATTGAGGTGAGCGCTTAGGGCACCTAGTGGGCACCGCATGAAAGAGCACCTGCATGCCAAATTTGGATAAAGAAGATTCTGTTGATCACTATATATTTATATAATTATTTAAGGACACTTCAGCACTTTACTTGTTATCACCTATTTAAAGCACATTATAAAATTTTGTAATAGTCACGGATTATATATATATGTTGTCACTATATATTGTATTGATATAGTTGGTTTTACTAAGAGCAATTTTAGTTTAGTCTATTTTATCACCTATTATATTAATTGAAGGATTTATATCGGATTGTATTTATTTTGCACATTGAGACACATAATTTATTAATATTGTATTTAAGAAGCACTAAGGCACTTTTTCACATATGTATATAATTTGACCTATGTTGTATTAAGCACTTTAAAGCGCGGTACTCCCCCCAACTATATAATGGGACTGCGATAGTGCGATGGACAATCTCACACTAACAGACGCTGCGGGGAACTAACTAACTGCCACTGACACCACCAGTAAAACTAATATAGTGATCAGTGCTAATAATATGCACCATCACTGTACTGATGACACTGGGCAGAAAGGGGTTCATCTAGGGCGATCAAGGGGTTAAATGTGTGCTAAACCAGTGTTTATGTGTGTATTGTGTGCTGCTTTTACTGAGGATCTAGCGGTTTTCATTCCCTGCTTAGCAGCGAAGAGATCCCCTGTCACTGGACACAGCTCTGTGTTGTTTACATTTACAGAGCTGTGCTCAGGGAAGATCGGAGCTGATCTCCGGGTGCCGGCGGTCAGTCATTGGCCAAGACCCGGAGATCGGCATGTGCTTTTACTAATTGCAGCGCCCCCTACACGGAAAAGCAGAATCACGAATATATTTGTGATTCTGCACAGCTGGCCCGCACTGTAGCTTTACTGCGGTTGGCAACTGGTTAATCATTAATAAATATTGATTACTACACTATGGAGGTTGCACTTGTCTTCTGCACTATGGAGGTTACGCTTGACTTCTACACTATGGAGGTTACGCTTGTCTTCTACACTATGGAGGTTACGCTTGACTTCTTGTCAACTTCTCACGTACCTGACTGATGAGCCCGATAGTGCAGAGGAAGGCCTCCCTTACGTATCTGACTCGCGGCCCCTGGTAGAGCAGACAGGTGGCACGGGAGAGCAGAATGGTATGAGGGCCTGGCGGGTCAGCTGTTGGACGGGTAGCTCCAAGGTCCCAGATGCTTTAAGAGGAGACAACCAGCAGGTAGGAGGATCCCAACAGCAGGCAGGCAGAAGGACGGAACACCCGAGTCCACACTCACTCTGGGGGTTCACAGGCAAACGGATCAGTTCACAGGCCGGGTCAACAACAGGCGGGCAGCGTGGAATCCAAAGGAGCATGCAGGTACAAGGTCAGAGGGGAGCCGAGGTCAGGTGCAGGCAGAAAGCAAGGGAAGTCCAAAGTCAAGCCGGGTCGTACAGGAGATCAATCATAGAAGCAGGTAAACAGGAGCAGGGGTCACAGGAAGCTGCGGATCAGACAGCAAGGACATAATGCTGCTGCAGAGTTTAAATAGAGCAGCCTGTTGCCAATCACTGCAATTAGGCTGCAGACTCTACACTAAGTTAACCCCTTAGGTAGCAGACCCATGACACTTCTACACTATGGAGGTTACGCTTGTCTTCTACATTATGGTGGCTGCACTTATCTTCTACACTATGGAGGTTGCACTTGTCTTCCACACTAAGGAGGTTGCGCTTGTCTTCTACACTATGACCGTTGTGCTTGTTTTCTACGCTATGACCGTTGCGCTTGTTTTCTACAGTATGGAGGTTGCACTTGTCTTCTACACTATGGAGGTTACGCTTGTCTTCTACACTATGGAGGTTGAGCTTGTCTTCTACACTATGACCGTTGTGCTTGTCTTCTTCACTATGGAGGTTACGCTTGACTTCTACACTATGGAGGTTACGCTTGACTTCTACACTATGGTGGTTGCACTTATCTTCTACACTATGGAGGTCGCACTTGTCTTCTACTCTATGACCGTTGCGCTTGTTTTCTTCACTATGGAGGTTGCACTTGTCTTCTACACTATGGAGGTTGCGCTTGTCTTCTACACTATGGAGTTAGCGCTTGTCTTCCACACTAAGGAGGTTGCGCTTGTCTTCTACACTATGACCGTTGCGCTTGTTTTCTACACTATGGAGGTGGCACTTGTCTTCTACACTATGGAGGTTGCGCTTGTCTTCTACACTATGGAGGTTGCGCTTGTCTTCCACACTAAGGAGGTTGAGCTTGTCTTCTACACTATGTCCGTTGCGCTTGTTTTCTACACTATGGAGGTTGCGCTTGTCTTCTACACTATGGAGGTTGCGCTTGTCTTCTACACTATGGAGGTTGCGCTTGTCTTCTACACTATGGAGGTTGCACTTGTCTTCTACACTATGGAGGTTGCACTTATTTTCTACACTCTAGATGTTGCGCTTGTCCTCCACACCATGAAGGTTGCACTTGTCATCTACACTATGGAGGTAACGCTTGTCTTCTATACAAAGGAGGCTGCACTTGTTTTCTACACTCTAGAGGTTGCGCTTGTCCTCCCCTCTATGAAGGTTGCACGTGTCTTCTACACTATGGAGGTTGCACTTGTCTTCTACACTATGGAGGTTGCGCTTGTTTTCTACACTCTAGAGGTTGCGCTTGTCTTCTACACTATGACCGTTGCGCTTGTCTTCTACACTATGACCGTTGCGCTTGTCTTCCACACTAAGGAGGTTGCGCTTGTCTTCTACACTATGGAGGTTGCACTTGTCTTCCACACTAAGGAGGTTGCGCTTGTCTTCTACACTATGGAGGTTGCACTTGTCTTCCACACTAAGGAGGTTGCGCTTGTCTTCTACACTATGACCGTTGCGCTTGTTTTCTACACTATGGAGGTTGCACTTGTCTTCTACACTCTAGAGGTTGCGCTTGTCCTCCACACTATGAAGGTTGCACTTGTCTTCTACACTATGGAGGTTACGCTTGTCTTCTATACTAAGGAGGCTGCACTTGTTTTCGACACTATTTAGGTTGCACTCGTCTTTTCCCTTTTGTTTAGGAAATAGAATCAGACTTAGACAATGGCCTGCTGTTTTGGGTCCCAGCCGTTACACATTAGTCATTTCCATCCAGCAAGGAATGCTCCCCCATCATCAATCTGAAACCTGTCCTCAGCTGTTAGGAACTGTATACTGTGACCTTCAAGAAGAAGGACTGCAGCAGCTCACAATGGAAGAATAAACAATAAGTGAAGAAATCCTGACACTGGTTTACTGGTACTTTTTATTTCTAATAGATTTCTCCTTTAAAAACTCAACGCTAAATTGTTTTAGCTTGTGTAAAATGTGACATTTTAGTGGTATCTTTCCTGTCATGGGAACAGGACAGAGACAGACAAGTAACATTTTGTGACCCAGTATGGGAACAGGTCAGCCTTGACTCTCCAGGAGTGTCACCGGCAGGAAGTGAAGGTGAGTAAGCTGACAGTAGACGCTGATTGACTACCGTTATTATAGGTGAACGTATTAAATCATCCACAGAGAATAAACTTCCCCTTGTCATTCCTCCAGATGGCTAAAACCTATCTTCTTCTTGACTGCGTAACAGATATTTTATAACTTGTTTCAATAATATACTGTACATTGCTAATGTTTTATGCCTGCATTTCCAGAAATGTGTAATAATTTATGATGGTATAAAACGTAATCAGCTCTATAGGTCAAATAAAACAATAAAATGTTATCATTTCTTACTATACGTAATTGATTTTTAAACCTGAGCAACAGAACGCCTCCAAGTTACCATATTGCAATGAATTTTACGGAAAAATCAGCGCTGCAGATTGAAAATTTACCCACTTTACCACCGGAGGATTTTGCTGTCTTACGTCTGGACCACTTTTTGTGATTCGGCACTGTGCGAATTTAACTGACAATTGCGTGGTCATGCAATGCTGTACCCAAACTAAATTTACGTCCTTTTTTTCCCACAAATAGAGCTTTCTTTTGGTGGTATTTGATCACCTGTGCGATTTTTACTTTTTGCGCTATAAACAAAAAAAGAGCGACAATTTTGAAAAAATAACAATATTTTTCACATTTCCCCCCCCCCCAAAAATGTAAAAATCTAAATTTTTTATCATTTTAGGCCAATTTGTTTTCTACTACATATTTTTGGTAGCAAAAATCTCAATAAGCGTATTTTGATTGGTTTGCGCAAAAGTTATTGCGTTTACTAACTAAGGGAAAGATTTCTGTCATTTTTGGTGTTTTTTTTTGTTAACGAGTAATGGCGGCGATCTGCGATTTTTTTTGCGGGACTGCGACATTGCGGCGGACAGATCGGACCCTTGACTGACATTTTTGACACTTTTGGGGGTACCAGTGACATTACTACAGTAATCAGTGCTATACATATGCACTGTTACTGTAAAAATGACACTGGCAGGGAAGGGGTTAACTTTATTAGAGATGCAGTGACTATGTGTGTCCCTAGGGGCGTGATTCTTACTGTGCAGGGATGTGGCTGTGTGTGCAACAGCACAGATCAATGGTCCTACATAGCAGGACCGTTAGATCAGTGCTTTTACACAGGGGAGAATGACAGGTGGCTTTGTTTACATTAGCCGCCTGCCTTTCTCCCTTCACAGCGGACGATCGCGAGTGACCGGCGGACATCTGGTCCGCCGGTCACATGCACGGAGGTGTCCGTGAACGAGCCGAGGCGGGAGCGCGCCTCCGGCGGCGCGCGCCCGCCCGCTATTGGCTCCCAGGCTAGTGACGTATTGGTACGTCACTTTGCCTGGCCGGCGCTGACCGCCGCAGTATATGTACTTGCGGCGGTCGGCAACCGGTTAAACCTGACCAACAGAATGCCTCCAAGTTACCATATTGCAATGAATTTTACGGAAAAATCAGCGCTGCAGATTGAAAATGTAAAGGTCATATTTATAACATTAAAGTGGAAAAAAAAAATTAGATAAAAATACCCCCAGGACAGTCAGGGCTAGTGCATTTCAGCAATGATAGCCTCTGAAATGTCCCCGGGTTCACTTACCTTTTAGAAGAAATACTTACCTTGAAAATTTCTTGTCCAGCACTGCCATCTCAGGTGTGGGCAGTTGAAGCCAGGTCCTCTTCGCATCCTCTTCGGTCCCTGAATGCCCTGCACCGGTCCGCTCGTCAGTTCCGGTGCAGGCACGTCATCCCTGCACAGCTTCTGGGCAATCGTTTGGTGGAGGGGGGATTATGGTGTGGGGTTGTTTTTCAGGGGTTGGGCTTGGCCCCTTAGTTCCAGTAAAGGGAACCCTTAAGGCATCAGCATACCAAGACATTTTGGACAATTTTATTCTCCCAACTTTGTGGGAACAGTTTGGGGATGGCCCCTTCCTGTTCCAACATAACTGCACACCAGTGCACAAAGCAAGCTGCATAAAGACAAAAGAGCTTTCGTTTGGTGGCATTTAATCACCACTGTGTTTTTTATTTTTTGCTAAAATAAAAAAAAAAAAAAATTCAGATTTTCTTATAACATTTTGCAAACAGATAATTTTTCTCCTTCACTGATAGGCACTGATAGGCACTGATGAGCACTTATAGGTGGCACTGATGGGCACTTATAGGTGGCACTGATGAGCACTGATGAGGCGGCACTGGTGGGCACTGATCAGGAGGCATTGATGAGGCTTCACTGATAGATGGCACTGATGGGCACTGATAGGTGGCAAGGAGAGGTGGCACTGATGGGCAGTGATAAGTGGCATTGATGGGCACTGATCAAGAGGCACTGATGAGGCTGCACTAATAGGTTGCACTGATGGGAAAGGATAGGTGGCACTGATGGACAGTGATAAGTGGCATTGATGGGCACTGATCAGGAGGCACTGATGAGGCTGCACTGATAGATGTCACTGATGGGCACTGATAGGTGGCAAGGAGAGGTGGCACTGATGGGCAGTGATAAGTGGCATTGATGGGCACTGATGGGCACTGATCAGGATGCACTGATGAGGCTGCACTGATAGGTGGCACTGATGGGCTCTGATAGGTGGCAGGGAGAGGTGGCACTGATGGGCACTGATAGGTGGCAGGGAGAGGTGGCACTGATGGGCAGTGATAGGTAGCATTGATGGGCATTGATAGGCGGCACTGATAGGCGCTGATAAACACTGGTAGGTGGCACTGATAGGCAGCAATGATAGGCAGCACTGATAAGTGACACTGATAATGAGGCAGTGATAGGCACTAATTGGCAGCACTGATGGGCACTGATAGATGGCACTGGTGGGCACTGATTAGCAGTACTGATGGGCACTGATAGGTGGCACTGGTGGGCACTGATTAACAGCACTGTAGGGCACTGATGGGCACTAAGGGGACCGATGTACCTCTAACAGAAGCCGTTTTTAGGCGTTCTTCTTTGTTTCACCCTGACAGCTGGTCACGTGGTAAAGGGCCCACTGTGATTGGCCCTTTACCTCGATCAGTGATTAACCGAGTCTCAAGGACTCAAGGATAACAGAGCGCACTGTCCGTGTGCCTTAGGGGGTGCACGGGCAGCGTGAAAATGGGAGGACGTCCATTTACGCCCCCCCCCCCCCAGCATTTTAAGCCCACCCTGTAGCCGTCTTTCAGCTATAGCGCGGGCGCCAAGTGATTTTTCTAGAGTTTTCTAGTCCAGAACATTTCAAGAAAATAAGTACAAAAACACTATATTACTTTTTCAAATAATTTATTGTAAAGAATAAATAAGTCTAGGATGTGTTTTTTCCTTGACTTGTGAGAGTATATGGCAGCATTGGTCTGCTCACTACCTCATTCACCATGGAACTGAAGTCATTGGTCTGCACTTTATCTGCCATGTGCCTTGCGCTGTTTTTATTTAAACATATTTTTTGTGTTTTTAGATTTTTAGGTTATATTGTTAGTGTTATCTGTATGCACCGGGGGTCTAAGAGTAACGTAATTTCGATTCTCTGTATGTATGTATTGTATATGTGGAAGAGTTGACAATAAAGTAGATTTGATTTGATTTGATTTTGATATTTACTTGCTGGGAAAAACAAAAAAATCTTTATATTTGTAAAACAGAAATTTGATGCCCAGTTTTCACTTGTTACTGCAATTTTAGCATTATTTGACAGCAGGACATGGCAATGTAAATATACTATAGAGCTTATCATTGCAATCAAGCTGTGAAAGGTTAGAGACTATTAGTACCACCATTGTTTTGGTTGTGGAGTGGGATTTTAGTGGAAGTTATCACAGCTTTCATGAGAATGTGTTATTCCTGGGAAATGCTTAGTCCAAGACAATGGGTGACACATATGCAAACTAAGCAGTATGCATCAGCCAGGGCAATGAACCCCAGTAAACCTTCGAGTGCATTTTATCTGTTATGGCCTGAAAAAGTCCTTATTATGAAAGTTAAAACTTCCTCACTGACATCTGGGTAGAGATTTGTAATAATATAACCCATAAAATGTTCAATCTTGCATCAAATAACATCAATTGCAAGCTAGAGGTGGGTGTCAGCGAGCCTGTTTTACTGAAGTGTTAAGCAAGCAGTGGGGGAGTGGATATGAAAGTATAAGCACTGGTTGGTGCCAACCACAGGGTAGGGGCATGGGTTTTTATTTTTTAAATTAATGGTTTCCTTCAAAACTCAGGTGGGCTCATGGCAATGGTTATATCGCTGGTCACAATGTAAAAAGCAGGCCTTCAACAAAAAAACGAATTGTTTGCAATTGGTTCCAGCACCCTCCCTTTCCCAAAATTGTGTACATATACAGTATACAGTATATATATATGTACACCGATCACTCATAACCTCAAGAGCACCATAACCCTTTGAGGCACAGGCTTCACAAGACCTCTGAAGGTATGCGCTGTGGCATTGAAGTGGAGCTTCCATGGATTCTGATGCTCCCATGCCCATTGTAGGTGCTTTTGGTTGTGGAAATGGGTCGGCATGGGCACCCTGACTGGTCTGTAGCTACCACCCCATACACAACAAATTTTGATTCTCTGTGTGTTCTGACACCTTTCTATCAGAACCAGCGTTCACTTTTTCAGCAAATTTTGTCTACAGTAGCTCTTCTATTGGATCGGACTATATGCGCCAGCCTTCGCTCCCCACAGACATTGATGAGTCTTGGGCGCCTATGACCCTGTCGCCGGTTCGCTGGTTTTTCTTCCTTGGACCACTTTTGGTTGTTCCTCACCACTGCAGACCAAGAACATCCCACAAGAGCTGCAGTTTTGGAGATGCTCTGACCCAGTCGCCTAGCCATTACAATTTGGCCCTTGTCAAAGTCACTCAAATCCTTATGCGTTCCCATTTTTTGTGCTTTCTTGCCTTCTTTCTCATCTAGGTGAGAACTACGCTAGGCAGGCATACTGAAGGGCTCTGCATGAACTTCAGGACCTGGCTGAGGTGTTTAACCACTTGCCGACCAGTCACGTTGACTGTACTGCGGCAAAGTGGTTCATTATTCATTATCGTCTGGCGACGTAGACCTACGTCACCAGACATTCCCCTCTCTCGGCGGCGCGCGCGCGCCGCTGGATGCTCGCTCCCGCTGTATTCAGTTACAGCGGGAGTCGGGCCAGGGGAGGAGCGGCGGTGATCACCGCCGCTCTTCCCCGATCGTCGGGGAACACAAGCAGGCGGATCTCCTAAGTGACAGACAGGGTCAGATTGCAGGGTTCAGCATAGCTGAACCTGCGATCTGTCCCTGTGTCACTCAGTCACCTCCCCCCACACACGTTAGTAAGCACCAGGCATACCTTGATCACCAATAAAAATTAACCCCTTCCCTGCCAGTGTCATTTTTACAGTAACAGTGCATATGTATAGCACTGATTACTGTAGTAATGTCACTGGTACCCCCAAAAGTGTCAAAAATGTCAGTCAAGGGTCCGATCTGTCCGCCGCAATGTCGCAGTCCCGCAAAAAAAAATCGCAGATCGCCGCCATTACTCGTTAACAAAAAAAAACACCAAAAATGACAGAAATCTTTCCCTTAGTTAGTAAACGCAATAACTTTTGCGCAAACCAATCAAAATACGCTTATTGCTATTTTTTTTTACCAAAAATATGTAGCAGAAAACAAATTGGCCTAAAATGATAAAAAATTTTGATTTTTACATTTTTTGGGGGGGAATTTCATATAAAAAAAATGTGAAAAATATTGTTATTTTTTCAAAATTGTCGCTCTTTTTTTGTTTATAGCGCAAAACGTAAAAATCGCACAGGTGATCAAATACCACCAAAATAAAGCTCTGTTTGAGGGGAAAACAAGGACGTACATTTCGTTTGGGTACGGTGTTGCAGGACCGCGCAATTGTCAGTTAAAGTCGCACAGTGCCGAATCGTAAAAAGTGGCCTGGACGTAAGACAGCAAAATCCTCCGGTGGTAAAGTGGTTAACATATTTGCGCATATACAGGATACTGTGTGCACAAAAAGCACGGAGATGGCACAGCTACGGAAGTCCCAAATCTGTTCATCTGCACATGTACAAGGTGCAGAGCCCTTCAGCATATTTCCATACCTTCAAAGATGCCATTTGGCTGCTTGCAGGACAGGCTGGACATTGAGAGCCCCCCAGCGGCTGCTCAAATTGCGTGCACACACAGTGCGCTCTCCCTTTCCAGCTGAGCTCAGATAGAGAAGAGGCAGCCACTACTAAGCTCAACTAATGCAGGGAGACCAGCTTGCGCATGTGCACAGCTTGAACCGCCCACCAGGGAGCGCACAATTTAAATGTCCAGCCCATCTTGCAAACGGCACCTGTTTTTTTTTTAATAAAAAAACAAATAACTGCATTATTAGGTAACATTAAGGTAAAAAAAACCTTTAGACTTTAGAGTCACTTTAGGACAAAACATTATAACTAGTGGTGGGAATTGGGTGGGAGAGCTTGTTTCCAAAAAACGGGGCACAATCCCCAAGAGAGAGACAAAACTTGTAAAGAGGAGGTGGGCAACGACATGGCAAATGGGGTTTAATGTGGAGAAGTGTAAGGTTTTGCACTTGGGGACTAAAAACATAAAAGCACAATACACTTTAGGGGGGAACCTTTGGGGGAATCAAGAATGGAGAAAGATCTGGGAGTCTTGGTAGATGATAGACTAAGCAATAGCATGCAATGTTAAGTGGCAGCTGCCAAAGCCAGCAGAATATTAGCATGCATAGAGAAAGGGATGTATTCCAGAGATAAAACTATAATCCTTCCACTTTATAAAACTCTGGTCCGACTGCATCTGGAGAATTCTGTCCAATTATGGTCGCCAGTCCTCAGGAGGGATGTGTTGGAGCTGGCGAAAGTCCAGAGAAGGGCAACTAAACTAATTAGGGGATTGGAGCACCTTAATTATGAAGAGTGTCTGCAATCGCTTAATTTATTCTCCCTGGAGAAGAGACGCCTGAGGGGGGACATGATAGCAATTTATAAATACCTCAATGGTGATCTCAGCATAGAAAAAAAGCTATTCAGTCGCAAGGATTGCATTAGGACTCGAGAGCATACAATGCGATTAGAGGAGATTTTGACCTCAGGCAACGCAGGGGGCTTTTTACTTTTAGAGCTACAAGATTGTGGAATTCTCTACCACAAGAGGTGGTTTCTGTGGGAAGTATGGTGGCTTTCAAAAGACTCTTAGATGTACATCTCAAGGATCAGAACATTCAGGGCTATGTGAGATGATTACGGCCACACACACACCTACACAGGTTGAACTGGATGGACTATTGTCTTTATTCAACCTCAACTACTATGTAACTATGTAACTATGAGGTCCCCTCACCTCTCCACATGGGGAGATTGTGGGATTTTAGAGTTATTTAACTGGTTGCCGACCGCCGCAAGTACATATACTGCGGTGGTCAGCCCCGGCCAGGCAAAGTGACGTACCGGTACGTCACTAGCCTGGGAGCCAATAGTGGGCACGCGCCGCCCGAGGCGCGCTCCCGCCTCGGCTCGTTCACGGACACCTCTGTGCGTGTGACCGGCGGACCCGATGTCCGCCGGTCACTCGCGATCGTCCGCTGTGAAGGGAGAAAGGCAGACGGCTTGTCTAAACAAAGCCGCCTGTCATTCTCCCCTGTGTAAAAGCACTGATCTAATGGTCCTGCTATGTAGGACCATTGATCTGTGCTTTTACACACACAGCCACATCCCTGCACAGTAAGAAGCACGCCCCTAGGGACACACATAGTCACTGCAGCTCTAATAAAGTTAACCCCTTCCCTGCCAGTGTCATTTTTACAGTAACAGTGCATATGTATAGCACTGATTACTGTAGTAATGTCACTGGTACCCCCAAAAGTGTCAAAAATGTCAGTCAAGGGTCCGATCTGTCCACCACAATGTCGCAGTCCCGCAAAAAAAAAAATCGCAGATCGCCGCCATTACTCGTTAAAAAAAAAAAACAACAAAAATCTTTCCCTTAGTTAGTAAACGCAATAACTTTTGTGCAAACCAATCAAAATACGCTTATTGTGATTTTTTTTTACCAAACATATGTAGCAGAAAAATTGGCCAAAAATGTTAAAACATTTTTGATTTTTACATTTTTTTGGGGAATTTCATATAAAAAAATGTGAAAAATATTGTTATTTTTGCAAAATTGTCGCTCTTTTCTTGATTATAGCGCATGATCAAAAAATCGCACAGGTGATCAAATACCACCAAAAGAAAGCTCTGTTTGTGGGAAAAAAAGGACGTCAAATTAGTTTAGGTACAGCGTCGCACGACCACGCAATTGTCCGTTAAAGTCACGCAGTGCCGAATCGCAAAATACCCCCTGGTAAGGAAGGGGGTAAAATCTTCCGGGGCTTAAGTGGTTAAAGTAATCAAAGTAACAAAAAATTTGAAAAGTGGATCCTGAAGAAGCCCTCCATTAGGGCAAAATGCGTAGATCCATATTCTATGTTCTTTTCTGATGCACAGACGGTTATTGTATATGTCTACATCTATGAGATATTACCTTGTATAGAGTTTTCACTCCTTTTTCTTTTAACTTTATATAAATAAAAAGTTTGTCATTTTATGTGTTTTGTTACTTTGATTACTTTAAGGCACTCCCCATTCCCCACAGTCTCCCCATGTGGAGAGGCGAGGGGACTTCCTCTTTACAAGTCTTGGCTTATTTTACCTAGTAGGACAATCACAATTATGTTATTTCCATATTGCATCAGGATTTAACTGATGTCTTTGACTTTTGCAAATGTTTATATATCTGAAGAACAAAAAAAAATGACATTTGTGTGACCTAGCAAAATTACAATCAGCACCATATAATAAGCTGAAACGACGTGCCCACAGAAGACAAAGGCAAGACAAAAGGCACTAATTTTAATGGTACTGGAATACATTTTTTTCATGTGTACCGGAAGCCTAATTATCTTCAAACCATTAAAAGTGATTGTGCGCTGCAGAAAATTTCCTGTGTGCGTTCAAAGTGTGTATATATTATATCATTTAATAATCTGAAGTCCGCTGCTGGCCATCTTTAAGGGCACCATAACTTTTAATGATTGCATCAATTTTTTTTTTTTTTTCAGTTAACAAAGAGAACAATGTTTACATTTTTTAAAAAGGAAAAAGCATTGGCTGGCATGGTAAAGATAAGAGACAGAACCATTGTTCTTATGGGAAAGTCAATGTCCATGTACTTTGCACACACAAGTGGAAATGAACACATTCAGCAGACGTTAAATATTATTCTAGCGGTCGGAATGCGGGTACAAAGCCTTGGATTTTTCTGGCGTTGCCATGTGACCCATTCAGTCTTCTGCATCAACTCGGCTATTTTTTTTTATTTTTTTTTTGTCGTGATTAAACTAACTTATCAAAAGAGTGGAAACATTCCAAAAATGTGTGCATTGGTGAGTGGTAGGAGAAAAAAAAAAATGCATATTCAACAGAAATGTTATATCTTCAAAATAAAAATGTTTTAAATGAAAGTAGCAATTTTCAAACTTGCAACATTTTGAGTTAAAAAAACATCATCAGAAAAAGTTCTGATGGATGTTTCTGGTGGCGTTATACATGTTTGTATTTTTGCTTGTTGCGTGGATGAGATGCGGTGTCTCCATCAATAGCAAACATGTTTTTTCTTTTTTGTATACAAACTTTTATTGATTTTTTTTTTTTTGTATACAAACTTTTATTGAGCAAACATGTTTCCTAAGGCTGCATTCACATGTCAGCGTATGGATTGCGGGCAGAATCTCCGCGATTTTGCCCGCAATCCGGAAATCATTGCAAATCGCGGGACGCCTGTGCGTTGCCCGTGATTTGCAATAGCACCCCAAACGCTGAGCGATGTTGCCGCGATTTCCGCCTGCCGAATCGCGGTAACATCGTGCAAAAAAAAATTGCCCAAAAAAGTACAAGAGCTTCTTTGGAGCGTAATGTGTCCCGCGATTTTTTTTGCGCGATGTTACCGCGATTCGGCAGGCGGAAATCGCAGCAACATCGCTCAGCGTTTGGGGTGCTATTGCAAATCACGGGCAACGCACAGGCGTCCCGCGATTTGCAATGATTTCCGGATCGCGGAGATTCTGCCCGCGATCCATACGCTGACATGTGAATGCAGCCTTAAGTGTAACAGAAGTCAAAACTTTTATTTTTTTTATTTTTAGTTTTGGATAGAGTGGAGAGACATTAAAACCCTTGTTAGGTTTTTACCAGTTCCCGACCACCCGCCGCCTTTTTACTGCGGCAGGGTGGCCCGTACAGGCAAAACGCTGTAGACCTACGTCGCTCGCCTAAGAGGAACTGGGGTGCGAGCGCGCGCCGCTGCCGGCACGCTCCCGCCCCCGATCGTCAGCCGAAGCATGTGTCAGGCGGCTCCGATTGCCGCCTGACACTCTCGATCGTTCCCCGCTGAGAGAGAAGAACGGTCAGATGTTGTAAACACAGCTGACCGTTCTTCTCCCTGGGACGATCACAGAGCTCATGTGATCCTGCTATATAATATCACAGGTCTGTATAGTCATCTCAGAAGCCCCCCCACAGTTAGAATCACTCCCCTAGGGTCACATTTAAACCATTAATCACCCATAGGGTTAACCCCTTCCCTGCCAGTGTCATTATTACAGTAACAGTGCATATTTTTAGCACTGATTACTGTAGTAATGTCACTGGTACCCCCAAAAGTGTCAAAAATGTCAGTTAGGGGTCCGATCTGTCCACCGCAATGTCGCAGTCCCGCAAAAAAATTGCAGATCGCCGCCATTACTAGTAAAAATAAAACAATAAAAAATGTTTCCCGTAGTTAATAGATACAATAACTTTTACGCAAACCAAAATACACTTATTGCGATTTTTTTTATCAAAAATATGTAGCAGAAAACAAATTGGCCTAAAATATTAAAACATTTTGATTTTTACATTTTTTTTAGGAATGTTATATAGCAGAAAGTGAAAAATATTGTTTTTTCTTTCAAAATTGTCGCTCTTTTTTTTTGTTTATAACGCAAAAAAAAAAAAATTGCACAGGTGATCTGATCAATACCACCAAAAGAAAGCTCTATTTGTGGAAAAAATTTTGTTTGGGTACAGCGTGGCACGACTGCGCAATTGTCCGTTAAAGTAACGCAGTGCCGAATCGCAAAATAGGGCCTGGTCATTAAGGGGGCAAATCCTTCTGGTCTAGAAGTGGTTAATAGGGAATCTCCCCATTAGGGAGATTCACCCTTTCTATTTGTCCAGTTTACCATTATCATCAAAACAACATCTTAGGTTCTCACCGTATCAGGAACAGAGGGGGACTGTTCCAGTGGGGACACTAATACTGGTAACTACCAGGGATTTCCTTCCTTTTGGAGGGATTTTTTTCTTGTTTTGGCTATGGGACAGGAAGTGAAGGGAAATTTCCCCAGAAGGATTCAGATTTTAAAAAGAAAAACCTGATTGAGGTTATAAAATAAAAAAAAATAAAAAAAGTTTTGCCTTCAATTCTACTTTAAACTGACCATACATTAGTAGAATTTTGTTGGGAAACTTTTGTTTTTTAAACATTTTTTTGATTTTTCAAAAGGTTATGAGAATAAATTGATTGCTGTTTTTTACTGTAGTGACGAGAAAAATTGAAGGAGAGGAACGAAAACATTTTTCTTATGTCCTATATGAATAAATGAAATTCTAATAGTTAATATAGTCCTCAGTAAAAAAAATGTACTTGTTGTTACCAGTCTACACCAGCCTTTCTCAACCTTTTCAACACAGAGGAACCCTTGAAATAAATTTCTGGTCTCCAGGGAACCCCTGCTAAGAATTAAAAATCTACAACTCATGATACATTAGTGTGACAGTCATTGGGAAGAATGCTCCTTACTCTTCTCATCATTGGGAAGAATTACCCCCTTACAGATAACTAAAAGGAACAATGGTGTCATTGGGAACTTATCTGAAAGGCAGAAATTGCCCATTGCTTAAGGAACCCCTAGCAACCTTAGGAGGAACCTTGGTTGAGAAACCCTGGCCTACACTATGCCTTTTATCCAGAGGACCAATGCCACCACCAGTATGAACTCAGGGTAACCTTACCATTCCTGTGCCCCCCTTGCTGGCTGGGCGTTCTTGATTTAAACCCCTATACTGACTGCCTCTAGGTGATTTGTATTTTATACCCTTGCACATCGACATATCTGTAATAGATTTTTTGTGACATTTTTTTCCAAATTGTCTCCTCTTGTTGTATATTACTATTGATCTGTAGCGCCCCCCCCCCCCCAAACTCCAGAAGCCTGGTGGTGACCCCCCAGAGACATGGAAGGCTGACATTCCTCCTCAGGGTGCAGGTTACTAGGCATGGTGGGTGGTGTACAAGGTAGAAAGATGGGCGCCAGTCACTTTTATGCTTGAACAAAGAGAAGTTTATTTCTCACAATAGGAAAAATGTGTTGGCGGCATTCCCCATCCGGGGGGGGGGGGGTACCTATTATCTGCACAGGAGCGATACTCTGCCTTACAACATCTCCTGCCCTGTTATTATTGGAGCATCCGTGCTACTATAGGCGTCCCTCACTTCTGGATTCCTATACCCTGCAAGACTCCTTATTTATTTTTTACCCTTGACCGGCATTACAATCTTGGTTATATGGAGACAAGTCTTTGGCCTCCTTAAAAACATAATCATGTATCTCTGAAAACAGTTGGGCGGTTATTGTCAGTACACTCCAGAGACAGAGAACCCCCTCGTCAATTGCTATACCTTACAGGGTTTATCCTACCTATATTGTATCCGCTCATCACCTGACCTCCATACAGACATTTCCTGTACCAGTAGCTCCAGAGGAAGCTTACATTATAAGCGAAACTTGTAGGGAAACCTGGCTACACCCAACGTCTGTTTATCAACGCTCATATAGGTGGAACTCAGGGGCGGTTCAGCATTCTTTCCTGTAATTGTCTTTGAGCCCTATCAATATGTGATATGTTATATTGCTATTGTCTCCAATATCTATATGTAACATATATGTGTGATTATGTATGCATATGTACATGAGGCTATACGCCTCTATTTTTAAGGTCCTTATCCCTTTTTCTTTTGTTTTTTTCTTTGTTATAATTTTGAACTATTTCTTAATAAAGAATACTATTTTAATTAACAGTGCCCATAAAGTCCAACATTTCTTTCTCTTCCAATTTCCTATACTCATTGGGATGTGGCACTTATATATTTTCATTGCTCCCAGGCTTACTGCGACCCGGTAGCGCAATAAATAACCTATTTAAAAATGTAGAATAGGTAAACAGCAGTACAGGAAAAGAGCCTTTAAGCTGGAACCAGCAATCTGTACTTTGTAGCATAAGTTGTCTCCTATAGCAACAATATTCAACTCACAGAAGGTGCAGAAACTCTCTGGATGATTCCATCTTCATGCTTTCCAGGCTCTCTATGGGTCCCCGGTCCATGCAAGAGTAACCTCTGGTACTTCATCTCAGGTCTCCATCCTTTCCTTCATGCTTCCAGGTAGTGAGCAGGCTCTCCTTTGCAGAGCCTTGAGCACATGGCTAGGGTCAGGCTTCAGGCCTACCCAGCAGCAGCTGTTCCTCACACACCGGTCTGGGTGGAAAAGGACAAAGATCAGCTGACTTGCTCCAAGTAAATACCTTCTCCCAGCATGCTCTGCAACAAGTATGATTGGCTGAGAAAAGTATACATTTTCATAACCTAGACTCACTGTAATTCATCACACTAATGCCAAAGATAACGGTGCCACCTATTTACAATAAAGAGAAACCACAGCTAAACCAGGCTTAGGAGGAAAATCCAATGATCGCAAAGATTACAAACTAGCCAGGCCAGCTACCACCTAGCACAGCTAAATTTATTAGCAACCCTGTTTAGGACAAGGGTACTACAGATCATACCTCGATGCGATTTGTTGGATGCCCTTTTGTCTCTTTTGTTTTTTTTTTTTAAATTGTACATATTGTAATGTAATGTGCTAAGAAAAGTTGCATCTGGAATTAGCACTTTAGTGGCCATGAGCTTTCATTCTTTCCAATTATTATTATGTATAGTACGGGAACAATGGAAAGAACAAAAGAAGATACAAACAAAAGGTTTGTGTGTAGTGTATGCAAAATTTATTATAAATGATTGTAAAAGACTATCTATCTATCTATCTATCTATCTATCTATCTATCTATCTATCTATCTATCTATCTATCTATCTATCTATCTATCTATCTATCTATCTATCTATCTATCTATCTATCTATCTATCTATCTATCTATCTATCTATCTATCTATCTATCTATCTATCTATCTATCCTTACAGCCCCATTGGCTGATGAAAATACAGTAGGGAAAATAATTATTTGATGCCCTGCAGATTTCATAAGTTTGCCTACCTAAAAAGAATATATAATTATTATCATAGGTGTAATTTAAATGATAATATCAATCAAAAATCAAGAAAAAACACAATACAAATGTTATAAATTGAGTTGCAGTTCAGTGAATAAAATAAGTGTTTGATCCCCAAGTAAAACATGACTTAGTACTTGGTGGAGAAACCCTTGTTGGCAAGCACGGAGGGGAGACATTTCTTGTAGTTTGTTACCAGTAGGGATGGGCTCTGTGTTCGAGTTGAACATAAGTTCGACTTGAACATCAGCTGTTCCTGTGTTCGAGATGTTCCAGAGAGCGAGCGCCGTACATGTACGGCGATTTTCCTGGGAGTGGCTGCCTGCCGCAGTATGTCTTCGGCGGGTGGTCGTAAACCGGTTAAAGACGGGGGGCAGTGCCATGCCAAGCCGACCAAGATTTCCTATAGACACCAATGAGCACTGAAAACTGAAAATTAGTCTGGGTAGGAAGGGGGTGAAAGTGCCTTGTATTTAAATGGTTAAAGGGAGCCCTATGACAGAGTTTAAAATAAAAAAGGGCATAGGGACCCCCCACCCCCAAATCTATACCAGGCCCCTTGGGTCTGGTATAGATTTTAAGGGAAACTCATCGCTAAAATGTAAAAAAAATGGGCTCCCCCCAGAGCACCTTGTCTCCATGTTGATTGCCCAATCTGCGCCTTGACAGTTCTTATATAGGCAAGAGGCGGGGTGTCAGAAGGGGGCGGTGCCATCGGGTGATGTACCTGGGTGGCCCCACCCCTTGCCTATCTAAGAGCTGTCAAAGCGCACTTTAGGCAGACGACGGGAGGCCTCCCAAGAGGCGGAAGTGTTTTTTATTTGTTTTATTTTTCGGTTCCAGCGGTCATCGTGATTGACGATGGATTTACATTAAGGGACACTCATTTTTTGATTTTTTAATAAAGGACTTGTCAAAAATTGTTTACTTGGCTGTCACTTGGCAACTCGAAGTTTCAGCTTCCTCCATAAATTTTCTATAGGATTAAGGTCTGGAGACTGGTTAGGCCACTTCATGACCTTAATCTGGTTCTTCTTGAGCCACCCCTTTGTTGCTTTGGGCTGCTGCTGCTACGGACCACATCAGAATCAGGACATCGTGGATACCACCACCCAGACCCAGCACCTGAACCGCAGACCGGGATCTCCTGATATCTGCATCCAGATCCAGTAACTGGGTTACCAATTGGATACCTCTCGGCTCCCCTATTCAGTACTGGCATTGGGGCGTTCCCAACCCTAACTACCCTAGGGGGACTTTTGATCCTTCCCATTGCCCACTCTGGATGAAAACCCTATGACCTGTCGACTTAACTACAACAATACAAAGACTCCTTCTTTGGAATCCTATAAGAATACCTTTGAAGCCCATTTTCCAACAGCCCCCCGGTACCCATCTGGCATACTCTAGAAGGGATGCCACTGTGACCTACATTTTTGGCATCCTCGCTGAAGCTCCTCGAGGGGAGGACACCACTTGGCAGTTCATCTTAGTCCACTGACACCTTCTTCTACAGCAGTTGTTTTCTCAGTCTTTTTGATCTTATCTGCTGCGACTCTCTTGTTGCACTTGGATATTCATTTGAAAAATCAATGTTCTCCATCTCTAGACCCCTGAAGAAAGGCACACTCGCCTGAAACGCGTCAGTTTGGAGGATTTCCTCATCTTTTTCCATCATATACCCTACAGTATATGTATTACTTACATTTCATATATTCTACATCCATACACCACATTTCTGTATATTTGTATATTGTCTGATCTTTTTTAATCTATTTTATCTTGTTGTTGTTTAATAAAATTATTTAATTTTACTCTTTTTGGAAGTGTGATTGCCGTTAAAGCTTTCCTGTTTTGTTGCCTTGGCGGTATGTTTTGGGTCATTGTCATGCTGGAAGACCCCGTCCACGATCCATCTTCTTCTATGATAGACCTATGATAACAATTATAGACCCTTCTTTTCTTTGTAAGTGGGCAAATGTATAAAATCTGCAGGGGCCCAAATAATTATTTTCCCCACTATAAAATGTATATATAAATATAGTTATAAATATGCAATATATGTATAAGTTTAGATACAAAAATCATACATACAGTATATGTGGTATCGCTGCAATCGTCAGGAGCCGGAGAGTTTTTTTTGGGTTGTTCTTTGGTGGTAGGTTATGGTAGTAGCAAGAAATATACAGCTACATTTAAAAAAATGTATATATATTTTTACTATTTTGGGCCAGGTTGCCTTTGATAATAAAAAAAATAAATAAATCAGGAGATATTCATTACCATTTATCACCAAATGAAAGCCCAGTATAATTCCACCTGGATGCACAAAGTAGCTGTGATGATATGTACAATTTTACTAACATATGTTAAAGTTGCAAAAATTGGGCTTAGGCATTAAAGGGTAACTCCACTTTCGTGGGGGAAAAAAATAGCAAATAAAGAAAAACAAATATAGCGTATACAATTGCGACACAAATTATATTGTAATTGAATGTTACTAAAAATCACTTTTCCTTTTCAACCTGCAGCTGCTGTAATTTTCTGAAAATACAATATGACTACTTGGAGTTGTGTACTGACCACACCCCCAGAAACATAATTTCCTGCTTGTGTGATTGGCTCACCGATTTTCCCAGAAGTCTGCACTTAGCTGCAAGTCAGATTTCAGGCACCCCTTGCAGCAAAAATGTAATTTTTGGTAAGATACTCGCAATAGGAACACGTCTAAAGGGATGGAGGCCCAGCAGCTTTCCTCGTTAGTGCTCTGCAGCTGCACAGCTGACTGATAATTTTGAAACCACTCCCATTAGACCCACTCAGCCCAGGGGCACAGAGGAACAAACAATGATTTCTTCAGAACAACAAAAGAAAGGAATCTGCAACAAAAGTTGTTATAATCCTTGAAATGTACAGAGATCACCCAGAGGGGAATGTTTTTTTCTCAACAAAAGTGGAGTTACGCTTTAGGATTTGTTTTACCCACAGGCTTGAGGAGGTTAATGGACCCTACACCCCATTACATGTGCTAGAATCAGGCTATGTAGGCCAGGACGATCTTCCTGACTGGTAGCCCAAAAACATTTCTTTAACCACTTTACCACTAGAGCATTTTGCTGTCTTACGTCTGGGCCACTTTTTGTGATTCAGCGCTGTACAACTTTAACTGACAATTGCGCAGTCGTGCGACGCCATACCCAAACGAAATTTATGTCCTTTTTTCCCCCACAAACAGAGCTTTCTTTTGGTGGTATTTGATCACCTGTGCGATTTTTACTTTTTGCGCTATAAACAAAAAAAGAGCGTAAATTTTGAAAAAACAACAATATTTTTCACATTTTTTTATATGAAATTCCCCCCAAAAAAATGTAAAAATCAAATTTTTTTTAAATTTTTGGCCAATTTGTTTTCTGCTACCTATGTTTGGTAAAATTTTTTACAATAAGCGTATTTTGATTGGTTTGCGCAAAAGTTATTGCGTTTACTAACACAGGGAAAGATTTCTGTCATTTTTGGTGGTTTTTTTTTTAACACGTAATGGCGGCGATCTGCGATTTTTTTTTGTGGGACTGCGACATTGCGGCGGACAGATTGGACCCTTGACTGACATTTTTGACACTTTTGGGGGTACCAGTGACATTACTGCAGTAATCAGTGCTATATATATGCACTGTTACTGTAAAAATGACACTGGCAGGGAAGGGGTTAATTTTATTGGAGAGGGAGGGGTTAATGTATGCCTGGTGCTTACTGACGTGTGTGGGGGGAGGTGACTATGTGACACAAGGACAGATCCAGGGTTCAGCTATGCTGAACCCTGCAATCTGACCCTGCCTGTCACTTAGGAGATCCACCCGCTTGTGTTTACACAAGCGGGCGGATCTCCACACTAGATCCCCGACGATCGGGGAAGAGCAGCGGCGATCGCCGCTGCTCCTCCCCTGGCCCGACTCCCGCTGTGACTGAATACAGCGGGAGCGAACCTCCGGCGGGGCGCGTGCGCCGCCGAGTAAGGGGAGTGTCTGACGACGTAGTACTATGTCGTCAGACGATAACGAGCCACTTTGCCACAGTAATATTACTGCAGGCAGAGGTAAAGTGGTTAATCTGGGGCCCATTGTGTCCTTCACTGGTAAAGAACTATGGAATATACATCATGGGTGCTCTATACATAAGGTAAATAATACCCTTATACATTGGATTAGCCTTTCTCAACATTTCCAACACAGAGGAACCCTTGAAATATTTTTCAGGTCTCAGGGAACCCCTGCTAAAAATGTCAACTTAAATTTACAACTCATGATACATTAGTGTGATGGTCAGTGGGATAAATTCTCCTTATACTTGTGGACATTAGGAAGAATTACCCCCTTACAGATAGCTTAAAAGATCAATGATGTCAGGGGAACTTATCCGAGAGGCAGAAATTGCTCATTGCTCATGGAACCCCTAGCAACCTCTGGAGGAACCCTAGGATTCCACGGAACCCTGGTTGAGAACCACTGCATTGGATGATCATCATCCTGTGTTTGTAATATTTTCTTTCTGAAGACTTCTACTCTAAAAACCCTTTTTGCTACATAATAGACTCAAAGCTGTCCTCCCAACAGCAATGTATGTCAGTGGACGGACATTCATTGACTAGATTTTCTGTAGCTGAAGTCAAGTGATAATTAGTTAGAGTTACAGTACAAAGAAATGTTCATGCTGCAGTTAACATCTGCATGCCATCAGACATGGGCTGTCTGGTCAAAGACTGCTGACTTAATCTAATCAGTGTTTTTCTCTAAAGCTTTTAAAGATATTTATTATTTTAGAAATGTACACCAATGAGACCCCATTCAAAAGTATTTGGATCTTACATTTGCAATGGATTTTGGAAACCTAGAAATGACTGTGTGATTAATGGGCGAATAAAGGGAGCACAAACACATATTTTTATGGAAGTTCTCAGATGATAAAATGAATTTTAAAACCCAAAGTTAAACAAAGCTCATTTGTAGTTTTGTATCAGTTGGGGAAGGTTAGTGTCTCTGTTGGATTTTAACCACTTCCTGCCCAACGATGTCATATGATGTCGTGGACTTTGAGTGGAGAGATCTGAATGATGGATGCAGCTACAGGCATTATTCCGATATCTTCTTTTTTAGCCAACGATATTCTGCACTGTAAAACAATCTTAGTGGCCTTGTTTTTACAGGAAGCGAGAGGGGACATCCCCCCCCCCTCGTCCGCCGCCCAATGGGGCTTCTACCGACTCGGCCATGCAATCGGCGAGCCGGAGAATGAATCTGCCGGCAGTTTACCATAGAGCTGACCGCGGACCAGATGGTCCCTGGTCATCTCTATGACCTTCGGAGGTTGGGTGTGAAGTTATGACATCACATCCGGCCTCGGCAGTTTGTACAGTAAACACTGCCGTTGCCTCGGCTGGGAAGCCGAGATTGTTTTTTTATTTTAGGCTTTCCAGCCTAGAGAAGAGATGTGGGGTCCTTTAGACCCCAGATCGCTCTGTAAAGAGGACATGTCATGCCCTAAACCAAAAAAGTGAAGTTTACATTCCTTGTAAAAGGAATAAAAGTGAAAAAAATGTAAAGGGAAAGTATCCAAAAATAAAAACAAATAGTAAAATAAACAATAAAAAAAAAAAATTGTCCCTGTGTGCTCACACGCAGAAGTGAACTCATATGTATGTCGCGCCCGCATATGTAAATGGCATTCAAACCACATATGTGAGGTATCGCGGAGAACGCTAGAGCGAAAACAATAATTCTAGCACTAGACCTCCTCTGTAACTCTAAACAGGTAACCTGTTGTAGAAATTTCTAGTTGAGACTCTAAATAAAAGTTAACTCTGCAAATGCAGGAGCAGATTCACAGGACACAATCTGCATGTTTAAAATGTCAGTTCTGCCAAAATGTATTATTACATTTAATTTTATTCATAGATAAGCAAGGGGTGGTGTGAGATGTTATTAATATCTAACAAATAAAATATGGTATTAAAAACTAGCGAATAGAATTAATATCATAACAATTGCAAAATAAAACCTTGAGAAGGGAGGGTGAGTAGAGATAGAGAACAGCAGAAGTTGTGTCTGTAGATAAGTGAAGGTTGCAGAACACATTTCAACATTGCAGAACAAGATGGAGTCTCTTGTGCTTAAATGAATAAGAGACTCCATCTTGTTCTGCAATGTTGTCCATGTCATTTCCCACCTTTTGTTTATTTGACACCATTCTTCACCACATTACATTCAGCTGATTGACGGTAACTCCTGCTTCATTGGCCCATAGAGATGGCCTCCTTTCAGCTCTCTCCTAGCTATCTCAGAATAATAGGTTCATCAGGGCTTGGTGGACCATCTTTTGATACAGTGGGTAGTCACACAAAGGCATAGCCTGATGAGGAAGTAAATAGCAAGTATGAGAAACAGAAACATCACAATGTAAGCGCCTAATTTTTGTAATTATGTTGCTATGCCATATAAAAAGTCACCAAAGCCTCTGTCAGGATGGCAGGTGGAGCCTGACTAATAGAGAGAACTCTCACCTGATGAAAGGCCGCGGTAGCAGAGCTGGATGCCGGATGGACACGAAGGTAAGTACTCTGATAAGGACACAGGTTCACCTGAGGTGCGGAGTCTAAGTGCTAGTTGGTTTTAACCAGAGCCCCTAGTGGTGGGGATGGACTACACTGCAAGCTAGCACCAGGTTGCGGTCCCCAGGATCACCCAGCCAGGCAGAGTGCAGGTTCCGGTCCAGAAGCGGAGAAGCAGACAAGGGATAACCAAAAGAGTAGTCAGACAAGCCAAAGGTCAGGGCGGGCAGCAAGTAGCAAGGTCAAGAGGAAGCCGGGTCAAACAATCAGGAACAACAGGTACACAGGAACACAGGATCACAAGGAAGAGCTGAAGATAACACAGCAATTACCTGGAGTGACTGCTGTGTTTAAATAGGCCGTTTTGGTGCCAATTTAGTAGCCTCAAACTATTCTAAGGTAGCCTCAAACTATTCCGAGGTAGTCTCTGACTATTCCAAGGTAGCCTCTGACTATTCCAAGGTAGCCTCGAACTATTGCAAGGTAGCCTCAAGCTATTGTAAGGTAGCCTCAAGCTATTCTAAGGTAGTCTCTAGCTATTCAAGGCGCCTCTTTGTACGCGCATGCGCATAGGCATTCGCCGGTTTGCAGCGCCAGTGCGCCTGCGCATGGCAGCGGATCCCTGACAGCCTCCTAATCCCTTAAAGGGTTCCATCCATCTTTAGTAATATCTCTGGCCTTATTTTGTATTCTCTTATCTTAGCAAGATGCCCTTTGATACATTATCAGAAATGTATGTACAACAGTCTTTGTGAATAACCTTAGACATCCCGCCTTGAGCTGCAGTGAGATAATTTAACGTTAATCTATGCTCTAATACTACTTTTTTAAGCTGAGCTATTTCTTAATTTAAGAAACCCATATCTGTGGTAGTAAGGTTAACAAATTCCATCTACAATTCTAGTGTAATTATTTATTCTTTTCATTGCTTCAATTCCCCATTCTGTCCAGGAAGGGAATCACGACCATGTCATGTCACCTTCAGTGAACAGCTCTCGTTTGAATACTAAAGGGTATTCTGAAGGGAAAGCTAGATAACACAGACTTTACTGGCACATAATATCAAGTAACCCATAAATATAAAATCAATTATTTATTTATTAAAGTGTTCATATTAAAAATCTGTTTCATCTTGGAAAAACACAATCACATAAAAATACAATTTGTTACAAAATGTGGACACAGGAATGTGCCTATACACATATACAGCGGTGTGCAAATGGATGCCAACTACCACTCGAGTAATGCAGATACGTGGGATAACTTCCCTTGATATATTTCACCAACCAATGTCAGTAATATAGCAGAAAGGTAAGTTCAAAAGTTGTAGGATCTGGTGGTAGGGCACTTCCACTGCTGAACGATTAAATTGGGGCTCAGGCTCGACATGTTATGCGCTTTTGCGCTTCCTCAGGGTCCTGTCAATGAGCACGGTAGATGGGTGTCCACATGGACCAATCCAGGACCTAGTGAGGGTGGGGACACATCCATAGACAGTAATCCTGATTATACAAGGTAAATCCAGGGGTAATTCATAAGGGGCTAGACCCCCAAGTGTAGTTAAGGTCTGTGACTCCCATGTCAGCATCAGGCCAAAAGGGGGTTCCCACCATCCCCCTGCACGTCCACAAAGGGTATTCTGGACTTTGACCTGGCCGCACTGTATCTTTACAAACAGCCAAAGCCGGTAATAACTTCCAAATATATAATGTACCTGTAACATTAGCAGGAAGCCAGGGGTATGCCTTATCTCCACATATAAAATTGAACCCTCTATGTATGGATGGTATTCCTGCTCCTAAAAACTAGATGCAATAACATAGAATCTCAGGTAACCAATATTTCTACATATTGGGAACTGTGAGCTATTTGTACTATAAAGGGTTATATTTAGTTCTGGATCTGGGATATAATAATACTGAGCATAGTTTCCTCCATTAACTGTAATCTTTGCTCCAGCGCAATCTGACTTGCCCAACTGTGTACATTTAGTGTTAAATGGGCATGTAATGTTTAGACAAATCTGTGGAGTGTCTATGTGTTTTAAAACCATCAAAATTACAGATCTGTGCATATTAGGTGTGGAAACTATGTATGAGTCCTTTATTCTGGTCATTTTTAGATCAGTGAAGTTGAGAGGCATTGCTATCATGGGTATTGTTCCTGTTTGGGGATGTACAGTATCTGGGGCTTTCTTCAGTGTTATCACATGAAAAGGTAATAAAATATTTACAAAAATGTGAGGGGTGTACTCACTTTTGTGAGATACTGTAATGGCGCTTTTCCACTGCATGGAACCGAATGGTTTGGCTCGCTTTTGTGCTTTTCCACTGCTGGTACCGTATGGTACGGTGTAGGAACGGTTCGGTACGGTACGTCGGCGCTTTTCCACTACATGGAAATGAACGGTACGGCTCGCTTAAACAGTACCACCTCAGTTGTGGTTCCAAAAGGGTCGTACCGGTACCATATCCCACAATCCTTTGCATGCAGCCTTGACTGTTTTTCACTACTAGCCACTGATCATTGTTATCCCACTCACTTTACTTTAGTGGAAAAGCAAACTGTACCGAACCGTACCGAACCGTTCCAACACCGTACCATGCGGTACCATGCAGTGGAAAACCAACAGAGCCAAGCAGGGCCGAGTGGAGCCGAGGCGTGACTTGCAGTGGAAAAGTGCCATAAGTGAGAACACACCCTGCAGTTACTAGAGTTGCTATGGGTTGCATACAATTTTAGCATTTGGATGAAAGGGTTTTTCCAAGTCTCAGTTCCTACAAACAACAGGAAAAGAAACATCCTTTTTATTTCATCACTTTAGAACTTTCTTGCAAGGACTGGCGTGAATCCAGGTGGGCTTTCCTTTCAACTTGACAGAGGAAACTGTTGTCAAAAGCACCAAATGTGGTCCCTCAAATTTTGGTTCTAGCGTCTTTCTGATGTGTCGCTTGACCACCCCCCAGTCACCTGGTTGGATTCGTTGAAACCTGAAACAGAATCTGGGTCAGGAATAGAGTTATAAACACCTTCATGTACTTTATTCAATGTTCTTTGCAAAATCTAAACATATTCTAACAGACTAGAGTGAGAAGCCTGCAACTGTTGGGGAAAATATAGCCCTGTTTTGGGTGGTCCTCCAAATAAAATCTCATAGGGAGACAGCCCATGTGGTTGTTTAGGGGTAGTTTGTACAGAATATAGGGTTATTGTCAAAGCTTCCACCCATCCTTTTCCTGTATCTGCTTTCATTTTTGCACATCTTTTTTTCAAAATTCCATTAAGTCTCTCAAATTTACCACTGCTTTGTGGATGATAAGGGGTATGGAAACCTTGTTGTATGTAAAAGGCTTCCATTACCTCTTTCATTACTTCTGCAGTAAAATTGGTTCCTCTGCCACTCTCAATAGTTTCAAGAACTCCAAATCTACAAAGTATTTCATTAAAGCTTTTCTTTGCTGATGTCGTTGCATTTGCTTTAGCTACTGGCCAGGCCTCAGGCCAACCTGAGAACATATCAACACACACTAGAGCATACCCATAGGTGCCTATTCTGGGCATCTGAATGTAGTCTACCTGAATTCCTTGGAAAGGGAAATCTGGCTTAGGAGAATGCTTTTGGAGAACATGGACAGGCCTCCCTGCATTTTACAGAGCACAAGTGAGACATGAAGCACAAACCTGGCTGCAAGTGTTCTAAATCCAGGTGCTATCCAAAAGCAGTCAGTAAGTGCCACCATTGCGCCCTCAGCAAGATGACTGATGCAATGTGCCAGTTGTGCTAAACCTGAGTACAAGCTCCTGGGTAGACACCACCTGTTCTCAGTGCTCCATAGGCCCTGCTCATTTTGGGTAGCATTACATTTGATCCACTTATCCTTCTCTTCGTCAGGTGCCTGATTCTGCAACTGAAATATCCCACTGCTGGTCGACCGCCTACAATGGGTGTGACTCCAAATGCCATAAGGGCAGCATCCTTTGCGGCTTGGTCAGCTAAACCATTTCCTCTAGATGTCATGTCATTTCCCCTTGCATGTCCTTTTACCTTCAAGATGGCAACTTCTGCTGGTTTCTGAAAGGCCTCAAATAGCCACTCTGAGTTTTGCATGTCTCACTGGCTTCCCATTAATAGTCCGAAAGTTCAGTGCTTTCTAAATGGGCCCAAAATTGTGAGCCACTCCAAACGCATATCTGCTGTCAGTGTAAACGTTTCCCATTTGACTCCAAAGGAGTTGACATCCTTTGACTACAGCACATAACTCAGCTTCCTGTGCTGACATCTGGGGTGTCAATGCTTCTTGATGTAAAATAGTGTCTGTAGTGGTTACAGCAAACCCTGTGTGTGGCTGACCATTAGCAGTGTAAAATCTGGAACAATCTATGAATAAGTGTGTGTCACAAACTGATAAAGGTTCATCTTTTGCTTGTGTGACAGAGGCCCTTTCCACCGCCATCAGAGCTATACAATCATGGGAAAAACTCTCAGGTTCTACATCAGTACCATTTGTTGCATCTTCCTCATCAATTATAGGAAGAAGAGTAGCCGTATTTAAAGTAACACATAATTTCATTCTTAAATTTGATGGAGCAAAAAGAGCAGACTGGTACTTGTCAAATCTACTGGCAGACACGTCTGGTATTCACTTGATTCATGATTTCCTGTACTGCATGTGGCACATACAGGGTCAGAACAAAATCTAGTACAAGCTCAGTTACTTTGTCTAGCAGCAAAATGCAGGTTGCTATGGCTTGCATACAACTAGGGGAGCCTTTGATGACGGGGTCTAATCAGGCTGATACATACAGTGTCTTACAAAAGTGAGTACACCCCCCCTCACATTTTTTAAATATTTTATTAAATCTTTTCACCTGACAACACTAAAGAAATTATACTTTGCTACAATGTAAAGTAGTGAGTGTACAGCTTGTATAAAAGTGTCAATTTGCTGTCCCCTAAAAATAACTCAACACACAGCCATTAATGTCTAAACCGCTGGCAACAAAAGTGAGTACACCCCAACGTTAAAATGTCCAAATTGGGCCCAATTAGTAATTTTCCCTCCTCTGTGTCATGTGACTCATTAGTGTTAAAAAGGTGTGAATGGGGAGCAGGTGTGTTAAATTTGGTGTTTCATTCTCTCATACTGGTCACTGGAAGTTCAACATGGCACCTCATGGCAAAAGACTCTCTCAGGATCTGAAAAAAAGAATTGTTGCTCCACATAAAGATGGCCTAGGCTATAAGAAGATTGCCAAGACCCTGAAACTGAGCTGCAGTGCGGTGGCCAAGACCATACAGCGGTTTAACAGAACAGGTTCCACTCAAAACAAGCCTTGCCATGGTGGACCAAAGAAGTTGAGTGCACATGCTCAGCGTCATATCCAGAGGTTGTCTTTGGGGAAATAGACGTATGAGTGCTGCCAGCATTGCTGCAGAGGTTGAAGGGGTGGGGGGTCAGCCTGTCAGTACTCAGACCAAATGCTGCACACTGCATCAAATTGGTCTGCATGGCTGTCGTCCCAGAAAGAAGCCTCTTCTAAAGATGATGCACACGAAAGCCCGCAAACAGTTTTCTGAAGATAAGCAGACTAAGGACATGGATTACTGGAACCATCTCCTGTGGTCTGATGAGACCAAGATAAACTTATTTGGTTTAGATGGTGTCAAGCGTGTGTGACGGCAACTAGGTAAGGAGTACAAAGACAAGTGTGTCTTGCCTACAATCAGGCATGGTGGTGGGAGCATCATGTTCTGGGGCTGCATGAGTACTCCCGGCACTGGGGAGCTACAGTTCATTGAGAAAACCATGAATGCCAACATGTACTGTGACATACTGAAGCAGAGCATGATCCCCTCCCTTCGGAGACTTGGCTGCAGGGCAGTATTCCAACATGATATCGACCCCAAACACACCTCCAAGAAGACCACTGCCTTGCTAAAGAAGCTGAGGGTAAAGATGATGGACTGGCCAAGCATGTCTCCAGACCTAAACCCTATTGTATAGAACAGGAAAATGGTGGTCCCAATTCCGTGGGGTTTCAATACAGCCAACACTCCAAACAAATTTGTAAAATTGGTCAAAAAAAGATTATTTATACATATCTAAAAGACAATCAAAAAAATCACAATAGATAAAATACAGACATTTGTATACCACAAATGGTCAGACCTCTTTGCTAGAGCAAGGTTTTACCAAATATGCTAAACCGGCAAGGGGTGAAGCCATGAGGATAACATTACAGTACCACAGGACCCAACATGTTTCGGAAAGTAAGTTTCCTTTTTCAGGGAATGTAGCACAGGGTATGTCTGTCCAGGGTATCAAAGGCACATCAAAGAGGTACTAAATCTCAGGTCAGAGAGAAAGATTCTCGCTCTTGATCTCTTCTGGTTTTTCATGGAGGTATTGCCCGCAGGTTATGGGTAGTGGAAATAGCGGCACATTTTGTTAGTCTTGAGGGGGGGTCACAGAAGACATACCCACAGTCCTATTTTTGAAGGGCTGGGAGAGGTTGTCCAGTCAGAGCCATTAAGCATGGAACATAGAGTGTGTTCAAGGTAGGTCCTGAGAGTTCCCTCTAGAAAAAAGTCCAGGCTACACCGCACCGTCCCACAAGGATCACCAATAGGGAGAGACCAGTCCAGTGGTTCCCAGTGGGGCCTCACTTTCCCTAATGATAGATCTCTTAGCTCCTTGGAGGTCAGATAGCAGAAGTTGTGTCTGTAGATAAGTGAAGGTTACAGAACACATTTCAACATTGCAGAACAAGATGGAGCCTTTTGTGTTTAACCACTTAAGCCCCGGAAGATTTTACCCCCTTCCTGACCAGGGCCTATTTTGCGATTCGGCACTGCGTGACTTTAACTGACAATTGCGCGGTCGTGCAACGCTGTACCTAAACGAATTTGACGTCCTTTTTTTCCCACAAACAGAGCTTTCTTTTGGTGGTATTTGATCACCTGTGCGATTTTTTGATCATGCGCTATAAACAAAAAAAAAGCGTAAATTTTGCAAAAATAACAATATTTTTCAAATTTTTTTATATGAAATTCCCCAAAAAAATGTAAAAATCGAAATTTTTTAACATTTTAGGCCAATTTGTTTTATGCTACCTATGTTTGGTAAAAAAAAAATCGCAAAAAGCGTATTTTGATTGGTTTGCGCAAAAGTTATTGCGTTTACTAACTAAGGGAAAGATTTTTGTCATTTTTGTTGTTTTTTTTTTAACGAGTAATGGCGGCGATCTGCGTTTTTTTTGCGGGACTGCGACTTTGCGGCGGACAGATCGGACCCTTGACTGACATTTTTGACACTTTTGGGGTTACCAGTGACATTACTGCAGTAATCAGTGCTATACATATGCACTGTTACTGTAAAAATGACAATGGCAGTGAAGAAGTTAACTTTATTGGAGAGGGAGGGGTTAAGTGTGTCCCTAGGGGCGTGTTTCTAACTGTGATTGGCTGTGGCTACTAGTGTAAAAACAGAGATCAACGGTCCTATATAGTAGAACCGTGTGATCTCCATTCTTACACAGGGGAGAATGACAGACGTCTTTGTTTACATTAGCCGTCTGCCTTTCTTCCGGTGTAACGGACGATCGCGAGTGCCCGGCACACGCGCGGGGGGCTCCGTGACTGCGCGGGGGGTTCCGTGACCGCGCGGGAGCGCGCCTCCGGCAGTGCGCGCTCGCTCCCTAGAGCCTCACAGGCTAGCAACGTAGCCCTACGTCGCTTTGCCTGTAAGGGGCTGAGCGCCGCAGTAAATAGTCGTGCGGCGGTCGGCAAGCGGTTAAATGAACAATACAATGAAAGTCCACGTCACCTGTAAAAAATTTGAAAGTGTCACCTAGAAGATTTTTAAGTACCAAAGTTTGGTGCCATTCCACGAGTGTGCGCAATTTTAAGGCATGACATGTTAGGTGTCTATTTAGTCAGAGTAACATCATCTTTAACATTATGCAAAAAAATCGGGCTAACTTTACTGTTTTGTTTTTTATTAATTTTTGAAACAGTTTTTTCCAAAATAAATGCGTTTGAAAAATTTCTGCGCAAATACTGTGCGACACATAAAAAGTTCCAGCAACTGCCATTTTATTCCCTTGGGTCTCTGCTAAAAAAACATATATAATGTTTACTATTTGTTAAAAAACAAACAAACAAAGTAAATAATATATGTTAAATAATAAAATAATAAATAATAAGTAATAATAAGTAATTTTACAGCAAAAAAAAAAAGACAATTTTTACATGTAGGAGAGAAGTGCCAGAATTAGCCTTGGTAGCAAGTGGTTCAGTTTTGGCTCCTCATATAAAGGATTTTTTTTTTTTTTAGATTTTAAATGTTGTCTTTGAGATTTGTATTATCTTTCTGTTCGTCTGTCACCTGTACAGGAAATGAAGGTGAATATTACTCCTTGGGACTCAGTCACCAATGAACGTTAAAAACCTTCCTCACTCTACTGTACTAGAAAAATATATATATATTTTTTTTTTGCTACAGGTGTTCTTGTTGGAGATAGAACTATGGGCAGATATTAAACAAAAAATGTGGTTATATATTTAATATAATATATATATTTTTTTTGTTAGTTTTGACTGAAAGAGAAAAGTAATTAACTTGATTTCTCACCATATGGGACAGACCATAGCTTTATTGCAGGTGAAGCCAGGACAACAAGGTACCAAACACATAGAGGGACAACTAGCTGTTTTTTGTAAAAAAAAAATATATTCATTTTGCCAGAATGAACTTTTTTCTAGCCTGTCCTAGAAAAATGATAACTGAAATCTGCTCTGACCTATGCACCCAATTTGTTTTCCATTTTTAAGAATGTGTTACCCCAACATTACATATTACTGAAACGTGCCTGCCCTACTTGTATGAAAAAGTATTCTATTCTCTTTGAATTGCTTCCTTTGTGTCAAAGCTGACCACACTAGGCATAGGAGAAGAGTGTGTTCAGTTTTCTGCCTGTGCTCAGAGCTCAGCCTGCTCTCGTCCATTGATTAGGCTTGTGCTGACACCCCCCCCCCGACCCCCGCACAGCCATTCACTGGGAAGACCAGTTTGGTGAGACATCTGTCTATGATCACTCACATTGCCAGAACACATGACCTGGACAGACTGCTCTCCAATGCAACCAACAGGCTACTGGTAGAGATGGGCTAAGGCATGTTCGGGATCCTAGTCCCAACCCACCTGCCCCATCCCGCCAGGAAGCCGACATTGAACACTGCTAATCAGAGGCAGTAAGACATTTCACATTCCGCAGCTGCACAGACTGGGAAATGCCTCACTGCCTGTGATTATTGGTGTCCAGTGTTGGCTTCCTGGCGGAATCGGGCAGGTGGGTTGGGAGTAGGATTCCGAACATGCCTGATCCCATCTCTAACTCCTGGATTATTCCCTTTTCTTTGTTAAAAAAATCATTCAAAATACGTGGTCAGCATTAAGGATGATCGAACTTTTGAAAAGTTCGGTTCGGCCAGAACATCCGAACTTCCCGAAAGTTCAGCCCGGATTTCAGAACCCCATTGAAATCAATGGGACCCGAACTTCGGTAATCAAAAAACACATTTTTTAAGCCCTAAAACCCAATAAATGCCCCTAAAAAGTGCCTAGGGTTCTGGGTCATGCCCCATTAACTATTAATCACACAAAAAAAAGTTCTTAAAAATTGTCATTTTTGATAAAAAAGCCAATTATTGAAAAAATTAAAAAAAAAAAAAGAGAGAGATTTTTTGATTTTGACTTTGGATTTAGTATCTGGGGGGTCTAAAAGGTGTGCATGTGAAGTTTCAGCTCTGTAGCATGTCCAGAACCATGAAAAAAAAGAGATGATTTTTCAGTAGAACAGGGATGTGGGACCCTCCTTTAACACCTATATGATCTTTTTTTCTGGTTCTGGACATGCTACAGAGCTGAAACTTCAGAGGTACACCTTTTAGACCCCCCAGACACAAAATCACACAAAAAAAAAGTTCTTAAAAATTGTAATTTTTGATAAAAAAGCCAATTATTGAAAAATTAAAAAAAAAAAAAACACCCCAACGTTTGGGCCGAACCGATGGTGGACCCGAACCGTTCGATCATCCCTAGTCAGCATGTTGAAAGACCTCAGCGTGTGAAAACAAGGTACTTATGACACTTGGAAGTATACTGGCAGCATCTTGTTAATGAAATCTTACATAAAAATGTGAAAAAGCAATATATTGTGTATTGCCCAATCTATGTACAGCTACTACAGCGGGTATAGAAAACAATCACCCCCTTAACCCTTAAAAATAATCACTTTTTGTTGCTTTGCATCCTGAAAGTAAGAAAGAAACACAGTTTTTGTTTTACTCAGTGCAACTTATAACATCCAAGTGAAAGATATAACACCAACATGTCAGAAAAAACTAAAAACGAAATTAAAAACAGAATCCCTGAGTTAGAAAAAGGATCACCCCCCCCCTCCTAAAATTTTTAAATGACTTTTAAACTCAATCAGGTGTAGCTGATCACCTTCTAAATGGTACACAAAGCCATTTGACTTTCAACTGTCATCAGCTGTGGTCATTTTGATTAGCTCAGCATTAAGAGAGCTTTGCTGGAGCATTTCAGACCCTGTTAGAGCAACAGAAGCAAACAGGGTGGCAGTGGCGTACCTAGAGCATTTGGCACCCGGGGTGGATCCTATATCTGGCACCCCCCCCCCACAAATTTCACAGCCCCCCATCATAGTGCCCCTTTCAGTCTGACCCCCCCCCCCCCGTCTCTCTAATCACAGTGCCCCCTTTTACACTCTCTGCCTCCTCTGCACAGTCCTATCTTCAGCATAAACAGATAGCTAATACTATTAGCAATGTGTTTAAGTTTGAGTAGGAGATTGGAGACATGCTACAGGAGATGATCAGAGACTGCAGACGTGATACAGGAGATGCTCAGAGTCTGCAAACATGATACAAGAGATGGTCAGAGACATTGGACATGATAGAAGAGATGGTCAGAGACTGCGGACATGATAGAAGAGATGGTCAGAGACTGCACACATGATACAAGAGACGGTCAGAGACTGCGGACATGATACAAGAGATGGTCAGAGACTGCAGACATTATACAAGCGATGGTCAGAGACTGCAGACATGATACAAGAGATGGTCAGAGGCTGCAGACACGATACAAGAGATTTTCAGAGACTGCAGACATGATACAAGAGATGGTCAGAGACTTCAGACATGATACAAGAGATGGTCAGAGACTGAGGACATCATACAAGAGATGGTCAGAGACTGCAGACATGATACAAGAGATGGTCAGAGACTGCAGACATGATACAAGAGATGGTCATAGACTTCAGGCATCATACAAGAGATGGTCAGAGACTGCGAACATGATACAGGAGATGGTCAGAGACTGCGGACATGATACAAGAGATGGTCAGAGACTGCGTACAAGATACAAGAGATGGTCAGAGACTGCAGATATCATACAAGAGATGGTCAGAGACTGTGGGCATGATACAAGCGATGGTTATAGACTGCGGACATGATACAAGAGATGGTCAGAGACTGCAGACATGATAGAAGAGCACTAGGGGGGCCGGAGAGCACAGGGGAAGCAGAGAGCACTGGAGGAGCTGAAGGGCGAGGGGGGCCTGGAGAGCATTAGGGGGGGACTGGGGGGTCTGGAAAGCATTGTAGGGGGTTGGAGAGCACGGGGGTGGAGAGCACTGGGGATTGGCAGGGAAAACTAGGGGGACGGAGAGCACGGAGTGGACGGGGGCAGAGAGCAGGGGGGGCGGTAAGCAATGGGGGAGCCAAGGATTGCTGGGGAGCAAGAGAGCCATGGGGTGGGGGGGACTGGAGATCACTGGAGAGGGGGGTGAGCCAGGGAGCACAGGGGGGCAGAGAGCGCTGAGGGGGGCAGAGAGCTTGGGGGGCTGAAGAGCCCTGGGGGGCTGGAGAGGGGGGCTGAAGAGCACTGGGGGGGCTGAAGAGCACTGGGGAGGGGGTGCTGAAGAGCACTGGAGGGGCTAGAGGGGGGGGGCTGAAGTGCACTTGGGGGCCGGAGAGGGGTGGGGCTGAAGAGCACTGGGGGGGGGCTGGACAGCACTAGGGGCCAGCAAAAGAAAAAAGAACTTGAATAGGAGGAGCGGTGAGACGGCTGCATGTAGAGGAATTGATCTTTCCATATTCCTCCTGCAACCGCTAAATGCCTGCAGGGGAGAGAGGAGGAGAATCAGGCATTCGGCAGCTGCAGGAGGAATATGGAAAGATCAATTCCTCTATATGCTGCTTCCCCACCTCTCCTTCTATCCAGTCCCACAGGGAGGCTGCTCAATACTCGGGCACTCACCTTCTTCCCGCCCTCGCGAGCAGCGCGGGTAAGCAGCACAGACCGAGGGAGCAGCTGCCTTCACATGAGGAGATGAGCGGCGCCAGTACCGGCCTGACACCCCCCAGTGCACGGCCCCCCGCACCCCCCCATTGGTACGCCACTGCAGTATGGTAAGGTTCTGTCAAAAGATCTCTGGGTAAATTTGTGGACAGGCACAAGTCCAGGAGATGAATACAAAAATATTTCAAAGGCTTTATTAATGCCTAGAAACACAGTGAAGTCTATTATTAAGAAGCAGAAGATACAACACAGACCCTCCCTGGACCAGGACATCGCTCCAAACTGGATGAAAGAGACAGGAGGAAACTGGTCAGAGAGGCTACCAAGAGGCCTACAGCAACTCTAAAGCAGTTTCAGGAATGTATGACAAAGAGTGGTCATTGTGTGCATGTGACAACATTTTTACAGTCTCCACAAATATGGCTTGTATGGGAGGATTGCTACAAAAAAGCCACTCCTCAAGAAAGGCCACGTGCAGTCATGACTGAGCTTTTCCAAAATGCACCTTGAAGATTCTGAGGCCACATGGAAAAAGGTGTTATGGTCAGATGAGACTAAAAATTAATTATTTTGCCTCAACACCAAACAATATATATCTGGCAGAAATCCAATACAGCTCACCATTCAAATAACACCATTCCTACAGTAAAGCATGGAGATGGTAATATCTTTTTATGGGGGGGGGGGGCAATATCCTTTTATGGGGGGTGGTAATATCCAGTTATGGGGGTGTTTCTCTGCAGCAGGGACTGGAGCACTTGTCAGGATAGAAGGAAAAATGAATGGGGCAAAATACCGTCAAATTCTTGAAGAAAATCTGCTGCCCTCTGCCAGAAAGTTGTCAATAGGAAGAAGGTTTACCCTCCATCACGACAATGACCCAAAGCACAAAGCAAATATGAGCACACAGTGGTTGAAGGAGAAAAAGGTGAATGTCCTTGCATGGCCTAGTCAGAACCCAGACTTAAACCCCATTAAAAATCTGTGGAATTACTTGAAGACTGCAGTCCACAAATGGTCACCATCAAATTTACCTGAAGTTGAACAGTTCTGCAAAGAAAAGTGGGCAAATATTGCAAAGTCTAGATGTGCAAAGTTAGCAGAGACAAATCCCAACAGATGTTGGTTACATTAGAGAGAAATCTGTGCAGGTCATGTTCTCTGACAATGTGAGAGATCAAAGATAAATGTCTCACCAGCCATCTCTAAAGCTGAGACATCTGCTTGTCTATGGTCAACCTTGCTTGCATAGCAATAGTGACTTATTGTGCTGCGTACATGAAAGTAAAACATTTTCTTAATGAAAAGCAGCTCATCCCTCTTCCTCTTTATATTCACACAAATGTTCTTCTGCTATTTGTGACAATTTATCAATCCATGTGCCAGGAGGCAGTTGGAATTATGCTTGTATGTCCAATCTCCCTTGGAGGTCTGTGGACATCCTGGAAAAGTAAGAATAGCACAAAGGGCATCTAGTAGATAAAAGTCTGAGATCATCACACGGAAAAAGCCTTTGATAGGCTAAGCTAGCCATTTCTCTTCACCAATATATCGGAATCAAGGCCCCTTTTCTGAATGGGATTCATCATTCAACATCTTTAAATGTCCCCTACCACGCTACCACCTACCAAGTTAAAACAACGTACGCCTTATCCCACCCTTTCCCCTTGTCCAATGACACGTGACACGTCTTCCCACTTCCCCCCTCCTCTTCGCTTTATGTATGGAACCTCTGGCAGCTCATATCAGAAGAAGTCCGGACATACAAGATATTCCAGTTAGGACTAGAGAATTTGAAGTGGTTCTAAAGGCAGAAGGTTTTTTACCTTAACGCATTCTATGCATTAAGATAAAAAAACCTTCTGTGTGCAGTAGCCCCCCTCAGCCCCTCCCAATACTTTCCTGAGCCCCAATCCCGATTCAGTAATGTTGTACAAGAGCCTTGGCTGTCCGGGGACTCCCGCTCCTCATTGGCTGAAACAGCAGCAAGCTCCATTGGTTTCCTCTGTTGTCAATCAAAGTCAGAGAGTCAATGAGGAGAGAGAGGGGGCAGGGCCAAGCTGCGGCTCTGTGTCTGAATAGACACAGAGCAGTGGCTCGGGAGCGATCCTGCTTGGGTGCCCCCATGGCACGTTGATTTCTGTGGGGCACTTGGCAGGAGGGAAGGGCAAGAAGCACCGGGGGAGGGGGGGGGGGACCCGAAAAGAGGAGGATCTGGGCTGCTCTGTGCAAAACCATTACACAGAGCAGATAAGTATACCATGTTTGTTATTTTTAAACAAAATAAAAAAAAAAATAGACTTTAACCACTTAAGCCCCGGAAGATTTTACCCCCTTAATGACCAGGCTATATTTTGCGATTCGGCACTGCGTGACTTTAACGGACAATTGCGCGGTTGCGTGACGCTGTTCCTAAACAAATTTGACGTCCTTTTTATCCCACAAACAAAGCGTTCTTTTGGTGGTATTTGATCACCTGTGCGATTTTTTGATCATGCGCTATAAACAAAAAAATAGCGACAATTTTGCAAAAATAACAATATTTTTCATGAATTTATATGAGATTCCCCCAAAAAAATGTAAAAATCTAAATTTTTTAACATTTTTAGCCAATTTGTTTTCTGCTACATATGTTTGGTAAAAAACAAATCGCAATAAGCGTATTTTTGATTAGTTTGCGCAAAAATTATTGCGTTTACTAACTACCGGAAAGATTTTTGTCATTTTTGTTGTTTTTTTTTTTTTAACGAGTAATGGCGGCGATCTGCGATTTTTTTGCGGGACTGCGACATTGTGGCGAGCAGATGGGACCCTTGACTGTCATTTTTGACACTTTTGGGGTTACCAGTGACATTACTGCAGTAATCAGTGCTATACATATGCACTGTTACTGTAAAAATGACACTGGCAAGGGGAGAAGGAGGGGTTAAGTGTGTCCCTAGGGGCGTGCTTCTAACTGTGAAGGGATGTGGCTGTTTGTGTAACTACAGAGACATACGATCCTACATAGCAGGAGCGTATGATCTCTGCTCTTACACAGGGGAGAATGACAGGCGGCTTTGTTTACATTAGCCGTTTGCCTTTCTCCCTCTGTAACGGATGATTGCGAGTGACCGGCGGACATCGGGTCCGCCGGTCACTCGCGCGGGGGTGTCCGTGAACGAGCGGGGGCGGGGGAGCGTGCCTCCGGCGGCACGCGGTCGCCCCCTATTGGCTCGCAGGCGAGTGACGTACCCATACGTCACTTTGCCTGTGCGCGGCTGACCGCCGCAGTATATGTACTTGCGGCGGTCAGCAAGCGGTTAATATCACTTTAAGATTTCCATTTTGCAGATGATGTGATTCTCACTTTGACTCAAACTCATACCTGACTCCCTAACCTTTACAAAGATTTGGGCTTTATAGTATAGTTCTTTGTCAGGCTAATTTGTTTTCTGCTACATATTTTTGGTAAAAAAAAAAAAAAATCACAAGATCAACTATTCTAAAATAGTTACTCAATGCATCCCCTCAGACTCTCCACTTTTTGACCAGATGTTCCCATACACTTGGAACACCATAGGATATCTAATAAGATTTTTTATGCTTCACGTAGCCAAGGAAGGCCTTGCATTTGCAAACTTGCTAAAATACTATCAAGCTACCCACTTATAAGCTTTGGCTTCTTGGTCCACTTTGCATGCATATAACTGACGGACCGAAGTTGAGAAGTTGTGTATCACTCCGGTCCATCCCAACACCCAGTTGTGGAACAGTAACATTGATATACACCCCTCCCCTATTCTTCACATCATGTAATTTACTAGAAGTCTTTGGCAAAAAGCAGAATGCAAATTTCCCCTTATGTCCAACTTTTCCTTACTGACATTTCATTTCAATCTACAAATTCCAGCCAGCCTGACCTCACGGATGTCCTCACCTTGGATTTCAAAGACCTTGTTTCAATTTGGTCATTCAGTTGACACTAGGACTAGAATATGGCATTCTTTTTCAGCACTTCAAAAGAAGTTTGGCCTACCAAAATAAGCATTCTATGACTATTTACAGATTTGTGGCTACGGCAAGGCAATAACTAACTCATTGCAATTGTTCCAGCTAAGTCTGAGTTTTATGGTGCTTTTCCACTGCATGGAACCGTACCGGTTCGGCACCCTTTTGTGCTTTTCCACTGCTGGTACCGCATGGTATAGGGTCGGAACGGTTCGGTACGGTACGGTACAGGTTTGCTTTTCCACTGCATGGAATCGAACGGTACGGTACGGTATGGCTCTGAAAAAACAGTACCTACTCGATTGTGGTTCCAACAGGTACCAAACTGGTACCATATCCCACAATCCTTTGCATGCAGTAACTACTAGCCACTGATTGGTCAGAAAATCCCACCCACCCCGTTGTTATCCCACCCACTTAACTTAGTACTACTTTAGTGGAAAAGCAAACCTATACCGTACCGTACCGAACCGTTCCGACCCTATACCATGCGGTACCAGCAGTGGAAAAGCAAACCGGGCCAAGCAGGGCCGAGTAGAGCCGAGCTGGTACTAGCCGGTACTTGCAGTGGAAAAGTGCCATTAGAGACTATGTTTATCGGGTCCCCCCTGAAAGGACTTCAAGTGATTGTAAACTCTCGTATTTTTTTTATCTTAAATAAGAAACATATTATACTTACCTCCTCTGTGAAGTGGGTTTGCATAGGGCAGCCCAGATCCTCCTCTTTTTGGGTCCCTCTTCAGTGCTCATGGCCCCTCCCTCCTGTTGAGTGCCCCCCACAACAAGCAGCTTGCTTTGGGGGCACCCGAGCTGAGCTGCAGTTCTGTGTGTCCATTTAGACACAGAGCTGCCCTTGGGCCCTGCCCCCTCTCTCTCCTGATTGTCTGAGTTTAATTGACAGCAGCGGGAGCCAATGGCACCACTGCTGTGTTCCAGCCAATCAGGAGGGAGAGTCCTGGACAGCTGAGGGACTTGTGAACTACGCTGGATAGAGATCGGCTCGGGTATGTATTAGGAGGTTCTGGGGTGGCTGCTACACACAGAAGGCTTTTTATCTTAATGCATAGAATGTTCCGTAGAGCTCTAGGGTTCCTCCAGAGGTTGTTAGGGGTTCCTTAACCACTTCAGCCCCGGAAGGTTCTACCCTCTTAAGGACCAGGCCATTTTTTGCGATACAGCACTGCGTTACTTTCACTGGCAATTACGTGGACGTGCGACGCTGTACCCAAAAAAAAATTTCTTTTTTTTCCATGAATAGAGCTTTCTTTTGGTGGTATTTGATCACTTCTGCAGTTTTTATTTTTTTTGCGCTAAAAAAAAAAGGCCACCAGTTTAAAAAAAAAAACAATATTATTTAATTTATGCTATAAAACATACCCAATTAAAAATGTAAAAAAATCAATTGTATTCATCAATTTAGGCCAATATGTATTCTGTTACATATGTTTGGTAAAAAAAAAAAAATCAATAAGTGTATATTAATTGGTTTTTGTGTCTACAAACTGGGATAGATTTATGGAATTTTTTTTTTTTTTTTTTTTACTAGTAATGGCGTAGATCAGTGATTTTTAATGGGACCGCTGATGCTAAGTGACACTTTTTGGGGACCAGTCACACCAATACAACAGTCAGTGCTAAAAAAAATGCACTGTCACTGTACTAATGACACTGGCAGGGAAGGGGTTAACATCAGGGGAAATCAAGGGGTTAAATGGGCTCCTAGGGAGTGCTTGCTAACTGTGTGGGGGGTGGCCTAACTGGAGGAAGACAGAGATCCATGTTTCTGCTTAGCAGAAACACAAGATCTTCATCTTCCTCTCTGTCAAAATGGCGGTCTGCCTTGTTTACATAGACAGACCGCCGTTATGCCTGTTTTCTGAACGATCGGCGGGTCCGATTGACTCCTGCTGTGTCCAATCACAGTGGGTTGCCGGCGGGGTGCACGTGGGCCCCAGACCCAGAGCATGAGCCAATGTACAGGTACGTTGGTTCGTGCAGGAGGGCCGCCCTGCTGCAGTATATTTGCGTGGGGAGATCCTCAAGTGGTTAAAGCAGAGTTCCACCCAAATGTGGAACTTCCGCTCATTTGCTCCCCCCCCCCCTCCAGTGCCACATTTGGAACCTTTCAGGGGGGAGGGGGAACAGCCCCCCTTCCCCACTTCCGGGAACGGCGCAGTGGCGAAGTGAGGTCCCCTACTCCTACCCTCCGCCGCCTAGCCAATCCGAATGCGCAGCGCGCTTCGCGCATACGCAGTGGGGACATGCCTGTCAAGCCGCAAGACTTCACTGCCGGGTTCCCTGACCGGCAATGGCAGGGGGAGCACCCAACAGCCGATGGAAACATTGGCTGCGGTGCCGACATCGCTGGACTCCAGGACAGGTAAGTGTCCTAATATTCAAAGTCAGCAGCTACAGTATGTGTAGCTGCTGACTTTTAATTTTTGGAGGGGGGCGCAGAACTCCGCTTTAAGCAATAAGCAATTTTTACCTCCCAGATAAGTTCCCACTGACGCCATTGATATTTTTAGCAATTTGTAAGGGGGTAATTCTTCCCAATGCCCACAAGTGTAAGGAGCATTCTTCCCACTGACCATCACACTAATGTATCATGAATTGTAGATATAGTCATTTTTTTATCAGGGGTTCCCTGAGACAGTTATATCAAGGGTTCCTCTGTGTTGATAAGTTTGAGAAAGGCCATTCTACAGGGATTTACAGTATCCCAATTGAAGAGGATGAAATTCAGGAAAAGGTCGGTCGGATCATGCCCCAGTAAACATTAGTGTATACCGTATGGAAATTTGCAATAAGACAGCAATAGGGTAGCATGCCACAGCAAACATGTTATTAGCACATTTGCAGTGCTGTCATGACAACTTTATATTATTATTTGCACTTGGACTATGCAGGCAAACACTTAAATGGGGTTGGTGCCTCTGATTGCTCATTAGGACATCAAATTAAAGAGGAAATTGGAAATAAATAATCATTATAGGTGTCGTTTCAGGCATGATCCCACTTGTGTTACAATTAAGATAGCTTTACGCTGTGCTTTAAAAATTCCACCAGTTAATGAGACTCTATATGTGCAGCTGCTGCTTCTTGTAAATTGAAATGATGGATTTCATTAGAAGTGGGAGCTCATAATTTGTTTAAGTCATTTTTTGTTAATGACTCATCATCTACTGTATGGAAGCAATACATCTTCAGCTGAGCACATGATGCCACCTCTCCTGAATGTATGGAAGCTCTACAAGATTGGGGTCCACAACAAGAGACACAGAGGGCCCCTATGCATAGAAATAACATAGAACTCCCTTACCAGTCGTTGTTGCTCCTTGTATTCACAGATTGTTTCCTCCAGGAACTCAACTGTACACTTCTAGTATATTCAGCTAATGTGACCCCAATGCTGATGGAGAGGGCCAAACAAGTATGCTATGCAGGCAACTGACATCCTCCTTATCAACTGATGATGCCATAGGTTGTTAGTAAGCCGGCAGCTAGAAGGTTGTAAGGTTGCACAATGCAAACCTGTGGCTTTGTGCAACTAAAAGGAAGGCTTTATCCATACGCCACCCCCCCCCCTTTCACCACTTAGTACCTGATGCTGAACACCCCCCAGGACAAAAAATTATCTACAGGCCTGGTACCTACAGATACATTTACCAGTTTTCTTTCTTTCCCCTGCTGTATCTATCCATTTACTCTACAGATGTATCCTTACTGCCAGCGCCACTTTTAGTCACCCCAAAAAAGTACAAAAACAACCAACTTGAGCATCCAATTGATTTGATTATTTTCACAAATGATATAGCCAACATAGTTTGAGGGCCAGAGAATCCCCCTTCACCGGGATTTTTTTAAAGCCCTGTTGAAGGGGGATTTATTGGTCCCCAAAACACACTGGTATCTCTCGGCCTTTTATTGATATATCATAATCATTTGGACTCTCAAGATGATTGTTTTTCAGTATGACTACATGAAAACGTCTGGGGGTCCCATTTTGTAGAGAGCTGCCAAACCCAAGCCACTAGGCTCAACGAAATACTTGTTTTTTTATTGTGAAAGAATCAGTGTCCAGGGCCTCAATTCTACATTTTTTGGACTTTAGCACCAGTACCATTGACATCTCTTTGACTTTACCATCAATATCAGCAGACCCAATGTTGTCTTACATACAGGGGCAGACATAGCGTTTGTGCTGGCTGTGCAGCCTTTGGGATTTAGGGGCCAGTTTACATGTGAGTTAGGAGAATGCTGAAATCTGGGTGGTGTTTACTGGTTGACCCCAATTGAATATTGGACTTCAAAAGAGTTCAGTGCATTAAAAAGGCTGCTTTTCATTCAGAGAAGGACCTAGGGGCTTTGGTCTTGGAGGCAAGCACAGCTAACTAGCTCTAGTAAAGTTGAGTATTGTCCGTGATACTTTTTTTATTTGCACTAACATACAATTTTTCAGGACAAGCCTTCGGGGTATGTCCCCTTCTTCAAGATCCAAGCAGTACTGAGTACTGCTTGGATCTTGAAGAAGGGGACATACCCCGAAAGCTTGTCCTGAAAAATTGTATGTTAGTACAAATAAAAAAAGTATCACGGACAGTACTGAATTGTCTCTGTCGCAAGTGCACTAATACGGCTACAATGACCTCTAGTAACGTTGAAATTGAAGGTCACTGCAATGGCATTAGATGATCAGGTTGACATTATGCAAACATTGAATACTCAAGCAAAATGAACACAATGCCATTAAAATTTTTAGCAATCACAAACCTGTGTTTTGCTTATCTGTGCCCTCGTCAAACCGAACTTCATCTCATTTTAATGTTATGCTAAAAACCTTTGACAAATATTTTTTTTTCCCCTTGCATGCATCCCAATGTAGAGCTGGAAGGGGAATAAAGCTCTTCTAAGATAGAAAGCATGCATTCACTTTTAACTTTACTATGCGGCTATGTTACACAAATGTTGCACTGGTATAATATCAGTTTTATTTGCAATAAACTTTTGGGGGTGAGCAAACTACGCAAACTTTGCATTGAGAAAAATGATGAGAAAATAATTGTTTTTTCTATTGTAATGCCCTTCCTTGAAGGGGCCGCTGAGAAGATGCCCAGATATCCCATGCTAGTACAGAGGCTGACACAGTTCCAAGCACACCAACAACACAGGCTTAGTTTAGGGTAGGGGTCTCCAAACTTTTTAAACAAAGGGCCAGTTTACTGTCCTTCAGACTTTAGGGGTGTGGGGGTGGACAGTGGAAGTAGAAAATGCCCCAGCATCAGTCGGAGTAAAAAAATTGCCTGTAGTCAGTAGAAGGAGGAATAGTGGCACATCATTGATATTAGTGGGAGGAATAGTGCCTAATAGTTTATATCAGTGGGAGCCAGGAATTACACTCAATTGTTGGTGTCAGTGGGAGGAATAGTGTCCCATCACTGGTGTCAGTGGAAGGAAAAATCCCCAATTGTTGGTATCAGAGGAGTTGTTCCCCACTGTTGGTATCAGTGGAAGGAATGTTGCCCCCTTTGTTGGTGTCAGTGGGAGTAATAGTGCCCCCTTGTTGGTATCAGTGGAAGGAATGTTGCCTCCTTGTTGGTGTCAGTGGGAGGAATAGTGCCCCCTTGTTGGTGTCAGTGGGAGGAATAGTACACCGAGGGTTGGATAAGGTCAAGCAAAGGGCCGCATTTGGCCCACAGCCTAGGTCTAGGGTTTGTCTTTTTTGCAGATTTTATTGAGGAATCTTGAGATTCAGTGGTTAAGGTACTCCAAAACAATATCAGAAATCAACAGGAAGACGACCTTCTAGCACAAATCTTTAAAGCTACAGACACACATGAAAGTCTTCAAACCAGGATTTACTCACAATGCCCTGGGAGCCATCCAGCTTCCTCATGAAACTTCTGTGAGGGAGACAAAGGGATATTTCTCCAGACAGTCCAGAACTCCAGGGCAGTGTCCTCCAACAAGAAATCCTTTGGCAATCTTCTCTAGGCCCTTAGCACAGCACCGCTATAGGCCCCAAACTACAACTCTTGCCTCACACTTGCTGTCTTCCAGGGGTAGCAGCCTCCGGAGACCTGCAACCCTCCTAGCAGAGGTAAAACCCTTTGGGGAAGGCCTCCCAAATATTTACACCTTCTGGACACCCCTCTCCAGGGATTGACCGAGGTATGTTAAAAATGTATAACTCAGTGATTGACCCTTCTGCTCTATCTTCTGGAAGCCTCTTCCAGAAACAGGCAGAAGCAATCAATCACCTAACCTGTGAAAATCTGACCAAACTGAAAAAACTGATCCTTGCTCCAATAACTACAGTGGAGGCAAAAAATAAATCGTGCCTAACAGAGGCAGGGCGGGCGCTACGCTATTTTTGTGTACTTTTTATTCCTAATAAAAACAAAGAAAAAAATTTATATGTATTAAAATTTACTACGTTAGGGCAGCCTTTTTCATCCAGGGTGCCTTCCGTTTTCTTCAGGGGTGCCTTGGCAAAATGATGAAAAATTTGCTAAAAATTGTATACAAGTCAGTGGGTGGACCAAGCCTACCTTTTACTTACACAAAGCCACAATTTTTCATTGTGCACCATTACAACCTTCTATCCACTGGCACCCAAACAGCCAAATCAGGGTAATTGATTATTAAGGAGAACATTGAGCCGCTTCACAGCATCCTTGTCTGCCCCTCTCCTGCCCCTTTCCATCAGCACTGGGGTCACATTACTGAGGAAGAAGAGAAACATTGGAATACTAGTCAGTTCAAGTTAAAAAGGTGTATTTGATTTGGAGAAGAATAAATCACCTCTAATGATGGGCGTCCTACATGTGTGGATGTTGCTGCATTATGTAAAGTTATTAGTTTAATTTTTTACATTTTAGAATCAGGTGCCTCGAGATTGTGCATAATATCAAAGGGTACCTTTAGATATAAAAAAATATACATATACAGTAAAACCTTGGTTTGAGAGCGCTTTGCAAGACAAGCAAATTTTTAAAATAAAATTTGACTTGATATACAAGCTATGTCTTGATATACAAGTAGTGTCATGTATAAAAAGGAAGAGAGGAGCCTCTAAAGTGTAGCAATATGGTTACATTTAATGAAGGTTCAATATTTAGCAACTCACATGGTTGATGATTAAAACAGGCACATCTAAGTATGCAGGCATCTGGGGTAAAGCTGTCCACATAGACCGTCCTCTGCACAGCCATCTTCATCATCCCTTCCCCGATGCACTCCACGAGTGATTCAAAGCCTCACTTTCAGATCACTCTACTGCAGGCTATTCTTCCCGGTCAGGATTGCAGACTGGCAGTGTTGAGAGCCGGTGGTTCAGAAGATGGTCTATGTGGACAGCTTTACCCCAGATGCCTGCATACTTGGATGTGCCTCTTTTAATCATCAACCATGTGAGTTGCTAAATGTTGAACCTTCATTAAATGTAACCATATTGCTACACTTAGAGGCGCCTCTCATCTCTCATATTCTGTAGCTCTGCTAGATTTTGCTTCTAATCCCCTTGGGAAGGCTGCATATTGTGGATGGACATTTTATGGTTACACAGCCTATCACATTGCTATAATCTTTGTATATAGACTAGAAACTGAAGGACTTGTGGAACGACTCATCTGAGTTTCCATTATTTCTTATGGGGAAATTTGCTTTGATATAAGAGTTCTTTGGATTACAAGCAGAGTTGTATAAAGTACTTGAAACCCATACTTGAGTAAAAGTACAAGTGCTCGATCAAAAAGTGACTTGAGTAGAAGTACTAAAGTATTCAACATTTTTTGTACTTAAGTATTGCAAGTAGTTTTTTTAAAAATTTTGCTACTCAAGTACTGAAAGTAAAAGTACAAGTACAGTATTATGTAGTTATTAAAGAAAGAAGTCAAAAGCTTGAACATCATATTGTTTTTTATTATTTCAAATGCAGCTTTTATTTATACATACAGTAGCTTTTATTTTCGTATGCACTGATAATACACATGTTTTGAGCTTCATGAAACCTGCCATCTACTGTTCTGGCAGTGGTAATTTTTATAATTGTAACGAGTAACTATGCAGCACAAAAAAAAAATATTGGAGTAGAAGTATTGAAATCATCGAAAAAATGTAGTGAAGTAAAAGTGGAAGTAGGAGAAAGAAATTCTACTCTAGGAAAGTACAGATACCGCCTTTCGGTACTTAAGTACAGTAGTGAAGTAGTTCTACTTAGTTACCATACATCTCTGATTACAAGCATGTTTCCACAACGAATTATGCTCGCAATCCAAGGTTTTACTGTATTTAAATTTGCTACCAAATGAAAGCCTTAGAAACCCCTCAAAAAAGGAGATGCACAATACATTAGGGCAGGGGTCTTCAAACTATGGCCCTCCAGTTGTTCAGGAACTATAATTCCCAGCATGCCTAGTCATGTCTGTGAATGTCAGAGTTTTACAATGCCTTGTGGGATGTGTAGTTCTGCAACAGCTGCAGGGCCGTAGTTTGGGAATCCCTGCATTAGGGTATAAAAGGTATAATGTGCAGAACAAAGACGTCACCAAAACAAAAAAGAAAAAAATGCTCTGGGACTAGGGGGGACTTTTGGAGAAAAAGGCCCATAGACTCAGTTGGTTACATTCGGCGAATTAGAACAAATCTTTACAGCAACTGGCTACATAGTCATAAGTCTGAAAAGTAATGATTCCGACAAGCCTACTGCATATTTAATTCACAGCCAAGAGAGAACTTCATTCATATTTGCCTTTGTGCTTTCCAAATTAAATTAGCGAGATGGTTGCCTTATGGGATTTTTCTACTGTTGTGGAACACGGTGACTATTCTGAACATCTGATAATAAAACCGTACATATTCAATTGAGCTTGATTCATCTGAGTTTTGAGGCCATGAAAAGAGAAAAGCTATAAAAATAGTTCTTCGTGAGAATCGTGACTTTGTCATCTGTCGTGCCTCTCTTTCCCAGTAAAATGCCATTGAGTTTCATCTAATCAGTTTCTCAGGGTTGAGGCGACAGTCTATGTCATATAAATAAACTAGTTGGGTCTCTATAGGTTACAAGCCGTCCCCTCAACTTGGTTTTCCATTCTCTTGGTGTCCTTGAGCTTAGGAACATAAAAGCTTTTGAGTCTATTTAATCACATAACGGGCATAAACTGCCATTGGATTACTACAAAACATAGCTGTTTCTGTTTATTATTTTTTTCCCTTTCAGTAATAATTTGTTTTGAAGGACTTCTAAAGTAGAAGCCATTTTCCTGAGGATAAAAGATGGAAGGTTTGTGCAGTCAGCTTCATACAATGATTAAAATAAATGTCTAGCCAATGGAAGTTGTTAAGTAGGAGCAGACAAATACCAAAGAGAACATCTACTGACTGCAAGCAAAAGCAGCAAGTGAATGCAAATAAACTAAAAATTAGCAACGGGTTGATCAAGGCCAACATATTTTGGATTGGCCTATATTAATAAAATGTACTATAATTTTCTTTTTGCTAAATTTTCTTTTCAATAACGTCATGCAATTAACCAAGTGTGATATAAAGTCAAAAAATGTGCTGCGCTGCAAATAAATCACCCAAATAAATGGGGAAGTGTTAATATAATAATAACGTTTAAATGGTGAAATAACATATGTGCATATGATGAAAAAATCTTATAAAGCAAGTACAAAAAAGGGGAAGAAATAAATGTGAAAAGGGTGTTTTAAATTCCAATGAAGTCCATAGCAATAAAGCACAAAGATGGTGTTCAAGAAGATCAACAAAAAGGTCCCAGAGGTTGAATCCGTATGACACTTTATGAGGATAGTGGAGACACCGACGTGCAGATCACCAGATATAAAACAAATGGCTGCTTACCAGAGCAAATTGGTCTCTCAACCTAATGAGTCGACCAATTGAGCTTAAATGTAATACCGAGGTTAGCCACCGGATGTCTCCTTACAGACCCAGACACGATATCTACCTCGTATATCCAGACAGTGGAACTTATGTGTAATACCACAATGGGCCACAGGGTGTCTCCTTATGACGTCATACGTGTGACGAAACCGGTCGGGTGAGTCAGTCGTGACGCAACCACGCCCCCAACAGCCGGCCACCAAAGATTCTGAGACCGTAAGAGATGTTCGCTCGCTCTTAGCCTGGTTTTTTACATTATATGCCTTGATGTTCTGCTAAAACGTGAGTGCACTACCTGCTTTTATTTGAATAAACCTTCTCAAATGGAGTTACGCTATGTCCCTGTATATATTTCTTTCTTCTAACATCGTGATGTGGATATCGTGTATAAGCCCATAAGGAGACACCCTGTGGCCCATTGTGGTATTACACATAAGTTCCACTGTCTGGATATACGAGGTAGATATCGTGTCTGGGTCTGTAAGGAGACATCCGGTGGCTAACCTCGGTATTACATTTAAGCTCAATTGGTCGACTCATTAGGTTGAGAGACCAATTTGCTCTGGTAAGCAGCCATTTGTTTTATATCTGGTGATCTGCACGTCGGTGTCTCCACTATCCTCATAAGGTGTCATACGGATCCAACCTCTGGGACCTTTTTGTTGATCTTCTTGAACACCATCTTTGTGCTTTATTGCTATGGACTTCATTGGGATTTAAAACACCCTTTTCACATTTATTTCGTGCACGTTTTGTTCTTGCTTTATAAGATTTTTTCATCATATGCACATATGTTATTTCACCATTTAAACGTTATTATTATATTAACACTTCCCCATTTATTTGGGTGATTTATTTGCAGCGCAGCACATTTTTTGACTTTATATGACGTTGGGTTTTCTATGTTTCCTTTGTGCAGCAGCTCACCTTTGTAATTTGGTTCATTAGTCATTTTTCGATTAGCGCAGAAAATCCCACCATTTCAATTAACCAAGTGTATTGTGGATTCTAAATTTCATATTAAGTTCATATTTCCGATGTTTTCCACAATATTTTGTAAACTTCACCATAATAAAGCTTAAGGAGTTACTAAACCCAGGAGCCTGCGTTTACTATATCTGGTCTCCTCAGGAGCCTGCATTCGCTGTATCTAGTCTCCCCAGTAGCCTGCATTCACTATATCCGGTCTCCCCAGGAGCCTGCATTCACTATATCTGCTCTCCCCAGGAGCCTGCATTCACTATATCTGCTCTCCCCAGGAGCCTGCATTCACTATATCTGCTCTCCCCAGGAGCCTGCATTCACTATATCTGGTCTCCCCAGGAGCCTGCATTCACTATATCTGGTCTCCCCAGGAGCCCGCATTCACTATATCTGGTCTACCCAGGAGCCCGCATTCACTATATCTGCTCTCCCCAGGAGCTTGCATTCACTATATCTGTCTCCCCAGGAGCCTGCATTCACTATATCTGCTCTCCCCAGGAGCCTGCATTCACTATATCGGCTCTCCCCAGGAGCCTGCAGTCACTATATCTGGTCTCCCCAGGAGCCTGCAGTCACTATATCTGGTCTCCCCAGGAGCCTGCAGTCACTATATCTGCTCTCCCCAGGACTCTGCATTCACTATATCTGCTCTCTCACAGTACACAGAATATGGAAATGCAATTATATACAATAATAAGTGCAGAGCTTTAATAGCAATAAATAAATGATAGTGAAATTCTCAAAAACCAAATATCTTAAAGCAGTGTCCCCCTCCAAAAATTTAAGGTCAGCATCTACACATACTGTAGCTCTCTTACTGGCCTAGAAGCAGAGGAAGGAGGAGGAAGGAGGAGGGAGGAGGAGGGGGCTGGACTTCTGACGTACCTCGCCGCAGTGAGGTCCGTCGAAAGCGGGGACAGGCTCCCGCGTGGTCACGGACCCCCCCGCGCGTGTGACCGGCGGACCCGATGTCCGCCGGCCACTCTGCGATCGGCGGGGGAGAGGGAGAAAGTCAGGCAGCTTGTGTAAACAAGCTGCCTGTCATTCTCCCCTCTGTATGAGAGCTGATCATATGGATCTACTATGTAGATCCGTTGATCACTCTGCATACAGCTGAAGCCACAGCCAATCACAGTAAGAATCACGCCCCTAGGGACACACACAGCCCCTCCCTCTCAAATAAAGTTAACCCCTTCACTACCAGTGTATTTTTACAGTAACAGTGCATATATATAGCACTGATTACTGTAGAAATGTCACTGGTAACCCCAAAAGTGTCAAAAATGTCAGTCAAGGGTCCGATCTGTCCGCCGCAATGTCACAGTACCGCAAAAAAATCGCAGATCGCCGCCATTACGCGTTAAAAAAAAAAACAACAAAAATGACAAAAATCTTTCCCTTAGTCAGTAAACGCAATAACTTTTGCGCAAACCAATCAAAATACGCTTTTTGCAATTTTTTTTACCAAACATAGGTAGCATAAAACAAATTGGCCGAAAATGTTAAAAAATTTTGATTTTTACATTTTTTTGGGGGGGAATTTCATATAAAAAAAAGGGAAAAATATTGCTATTTTTGCAAAATTTACGCTCTTTTTTTTTTTTATAGCGCGTGATCAAAAAATCGCACAGGTGATCAAATACCGCCAAAAGAAAGCTCTGTTTGTGGGAAAAAAAGGACGCCAAATTCGTTTAGGTACAGCGTCGCACGACCGCGCAATTGTCCGTTAAAGTCACGCAGTGCTGAATCGCAAAATACCCCCTGGTCGTTTAGCAGCCAAATCCTCCGGGGCTTAAGTGGTTAAAGGAGGGTCCCACATCCCTGTTCTACTGAAAAATTATCTTTTTTTTTTCATGGTTCTGGACATGCTACAGAGCTGAAACTTCACATGCACACCTTTTAGACCCCCCAGATACTAAATCCAAAGTCAAAATAAAAAAATTTCTCTCTTTTTTTTTTTAATTTTTTCAATAATTGGCTTTTTTTTTATCAAAAATGACAATTTTTAAGAACTTTTTTTGTGTGATTAATAGTTAATGTGGCATGACCCAGAACCCTAGGCACTTTTTAGGGGCATTTATTGGGTTTTAGGGCTTAAAAATTGTGTTTTTTGATTACCGAAGTTCGGGTCCCATTGATTTCAATGGGGTTCTGAAATCCGGGCCGAACTTTCGGGAAGTTCGGATGTTCTGGCCGAACCGAACTTTTCAAAAGTTCGATCATCCTTATTTCCCGACTTCTCTAAAGTAATCTGGGTTCCACGAGCCCCCCCACCCAAAGGGACTCCTGTCACATTATCTATCTGGTCCGGTCACGTGGAGAGCACTCGCCAACAACTGGGAATGCCTGGGAGTGGTGACATCCCCCATAGGCTCTCACGTCCCAGCCCTTGCGACAGTTCCTCCTGTCAAAAAAGCCAAGGAGGGCCCTTTTAGTGCTCCTTGCTGTTAAGACCAGTTATAGGTGGGGGAATTGACCATTTTTTGTATTTTTTGTATCCTCTTGTCCTCCTGCAGCTACTGCTATCTTACATAGGGTACGTGGATAATGTGACCGGACCAGAGCAGGCTAAAAATAAGTGAGTATATACATCTTTCTTTCACAGGTTAATCAGCATAGGTGTTAGAAGGGGGATGGGGACATTTCTAAGACTAATTAGGTTGAGGCTGGTGTAGCAGCTCCCTAGCTAGTGTAGGTTTCTAATTAAATGTAATTTCCTCTGTAATCAATGGAGCAGGGTTTGGTGTTTTTTGTCGGCTCAGTGTTGCACACGCTGCTGATCTGATTGCTTCCCCCTGCCTTCTAGAGAATTCTAGAATCACAGTGGGAGGAAGAATTGAAAGGGAGCCTGAATATTTACGGAGACCCAGACAATTCCTGGGGGGATGTGTTCAGTAGGTGGCTGGAGCCCATAAATAGGATGAGGCTTGTAGCAGAGTTTGTGGATCCTGGGTCCAGTCCTGCCAGAGGAGTCCCCTGTTTAATGTGCTCTGCCCCTCAGGGCAGTCTGCTGGAGAATCTGGCTGAAGGTAAAACGAGGTCCCAGCTTTAGTCTAAGCTGGGGGGCCTTATTTTCCTAAGTCTGGGAATCTTGTTATGGTCCAAAGAAACCCGATGGAGGTTGGGGAAAAGAGTGTCCAGCTGTCCTGTGGTATCGTGAGTCTGTGTCTCCCTCACTGAAGAATGCCCGGGGGATATCAGAAGGAGGCAACTAACGATCCTGTGGCATTGTGAGTACTGACCTATATTCTGCACCCTAATGACTGTGTGCAGTTCGAGGTTCTACAAAAGCAAGTCCTGGGCTTCTTCCCAGCTGATAGTGAACTTTGCAGAAGCTTCATACCAGTATAGTGAGAAAAGAAGATCAGTGGTATCTCCCTGCACCTTTCCAAGTTAATCCACCAATAAACATACAAACGACACCCTTGACCAATTATTCGAGTCTGGGAGAAAGATGGAGATGCTGTGTGCCTGGCTGTGTGTGCACTGAATTGTGGGTGAAGGGACAATTAGAGCCAGCTGTTCCTATGGTGAGGGGTTGCTGCACTGGAATTCTATTTTCTAAAGAGCAGTATGGGGTTTTTTTGTTTTTCAGAATCATACTTACCTAGGTGGATGCTGCATCTGTCCCCTGCCGGCTCTAAGACTGAAAACTGAGCGATTAAACACCGCTGATCGCTTGGTTCTCAAAGCTCCCTGAGCAGAGAGCTGGTGACTGTCACTGCTCTCTGCTCAACCCCCGCGTGCTCAGGAGTAGCTGGCTCAGGCTCTCAGCAGTTTACTGAGAGGCTGAACCGGGTCCCGGTCCAGGCATGTGGGCGGATCCTGACTTTATTGTCGCCATCTTGCCCCAGCCTTGACTGGCTCTGTGATGTCAGCTGACAACGGACTTCAGGAGTGCAGAACCCACTGCACTCCTGTGATCCACAGGAGAAGTACAGCTAAACAAGGTTTGGCTGTACTTCTCCTTTAGGCACTTTTCACACTTGTGCGACTTGTCCTGCGACTTGGGACTGCAAAGTCACATGCCACATCGTACCCCATGATTTCCAATGAGTACCATTCATATCTGTGCGACTTCAAGTTGCAGCGACTTCAAAGTAGTCCCTGCACTACTTTGGTCTGGCTTTGATGCGACTTAAGGTCCATATACCCCAAGATTGCAAAGGCATTGCTTCAAGTCGCGGCAAAGTCGTGTCAAAGTTTCACGCGACTTTCGGATCATACAAATGTGAAAAAGGGGCCTAAAGCTTGCTTGGCATATAGGCAGCAGAAGAAAAGAGTTGGCTTTTCCATGCATAGATTTTGACCACACATTTTTTTCATCAATTGGTAGTTATAGTTTTCTCATGGAAAGTTATTATTGTATATGATATGACAATATTCTAATATTGATGAGGACCAGAAAAAAAGTATGTTTTGTACAAAAGAAGTAATTCTAACATAAGGGTATTTTTAAGGAAGTCAAAGTTGTGTGCCTATTGGGAGATGGAAATCATCAAAATGGCATGCTGAGGTTTCAAAATAAAAAAAAAAAAAAAAAAAAAAGGAATGCTTTTATGATTATATTCTGTATAGTATAAAAAAAAACAGAATTTCTGTACATGGTTTTGTAACCATCATCATTTTTTTTTTCTTAACCACTTCTGGACTGGAAGGATTTGCCCCCTTAATGACCAGGCCATTTTTTGCGATTCGGTACTGCGTTTATTTAACAGACAATTGCGCAGTCGTGCGATGCTGTACCCCAAAAAAATCGATGCCTTTTTTCCCCACAAATAGAGCTTTCTTTTGGTGGTATTTGATCACCTGTGCAGTTTTTATTTATTGTGCTATAAACAAAAAGAGAGCGACAATTCTGAAAAAAAAAAAACAATATTTTTCACTTTTTGCTATATAACATTCCCCCCAAAAAATGAAAAATCTATTTTTTTTTCATCCTTTTAGGCCAATTTGTATTCTGCCACATATTTTTAGTAAAAAAAAAATTGCAATAAGCGTATTTTGATTGGTTTGCGCAAAAGGTATCGTGTCTACAAACTAGGGGAAAGATTTATGTCATTTTTATTTTTTTATTTTTAGTCATGGCGGCGATCTGCGATTTTCAGCAGGACTGCGACATTGCGGCGGACAGATCGGACACCTGACTGACATTTTTGACACTAACTTTGACATTTTTGCTAACAATATGCACTGTTACTGTAATATTGATACTGGCAGGGAAGGGGTTAACCCAGGGGCGATCAAAGGGTTAAGTGTGAGCCTAGGGGAGTGTTTTCTAACTGTATGGGGGAGGGACTTGTGGAACCAACACAGGGACCTGTGATCCTAAATAGGAGGTTCAGAGGCGCTCTTTGTTCATTCCAGAGAGAAGAACGGTCTGCTGTGTTTACAACAGAAGACCGTGGTTCTCTCTCCACAGGGAACGATCGCGGGTGGCAATCGCCGCCGCCGGCCGTGTGGATTGGCTTCCCCGCTGCCTAATGGGGGTTCCCCCCAGGAGAGCTCCCGCGAACCGACGTACCCATATGTCGGTTCGCGCAGCCAAGCCAGCCTGCTGCAGGATATCTGCGCCGGGCGGTCGGCAAGTGGTTAATATGTCCTTATATTATGAAAGCCCACTATTTGCTGGAAATACCCTTTGAAAATCTCAAGACAAGAGAGCATAAGATGAACCGATGACAACATCTTCCTGGAGATGAAATCATATTATTTTTAAATAATGCTTAGATTTGGAGGACAAAAGAACCAAATTGCATCATAAGAGAATTAAGAATGAAGATGAAGTTAAAATTTCATTAGGCTCAGTGAGATGACACAAAAAGAAGAGATAATTGAGAGAAATTAGATGGAATTGTTCCAGAATGAGATTCGTTCGGTCTTTTATGTGGGCACCTGGTTCTTTTCATTTTTATTCTCTGTACATAGGGTAACCACCCCTCTGCTCAGCATGGGGAGAGACCAAACAAGCACATTTCATCCAATATCTCTCCGTGTTTCTCAGACAAAAGCTACATAAAATCACACAATTTCATGTAATTGTGTACCATAGGCTCTAGGCTGCCTTCACACATTGCACAGTTTGGTACCACAGTGCATATTAAAGTTTATTACAATGAAAAACAAGCAAAGCATGTCCTTCTCTAGTGTGATTTCTGGTTGCTGGCTCCTTCCTCTACTCTCTGCCCAAGTCACTTCTGATTGCTCACGGATATAGAATTACGGGGCAACTTAGGAAACAGTGACCATAGGTCAATTCGTTTCAGTATTAATCATAGTAATAGGGGCCAATTTCCCTAAACTGCGCTCTTTGCAAGAAAATATCGAATGGGATAGAACCCTGGGAACAAAGAACACAGAGGAAAAATGGGAGTGCTTCAAGAGCATACTAAACAAAGGGATTGGCCAGTGCATTCCAAAGGGGAATCCTTTGGAATCCACATCCTGACTGTTTATTCCAACACCAGGAATCCCAGAGGATAGCCCTGCCCCCCATTCTAGCACACAGCAGGTAAATGACAGCCTCAGCTTTTCATGTTTCCCTTTGAGACTGAGTGTGGGAGGTGTGTCCATTCCCTCCACTCAGATCTCAGATTACACTTAGCCCAATGCGCTATGCTGTGCAGTGTGCAACGTAAGACCTCTGCCCCCTGACTGCTGGAGCTCAAAAATGTTGTGTAAACTCTGCACTTTGAACAGCTCCGGAGAAGAAAGAGTTGTAGATAAACAGGTGCAACTTATGTAGGAGGATTTGTTTAATCTCTGTGTATCACCTGAGGCCAGTCAATTCACTAGGTATACAGTATCTCACAAAAGTGAGTACACCCCTCACATTTTTGTAAATATTTTATTTTACCTTTTCATGTGACAACACTGAAGAAATGACATTTTGCTACAATGTAAAGTAGTGAGTGTACAGCTTGTATAACAGTGTAAATTTACTGTCTCCTCAAAATAACTCAACACACAGCCATTAATGTCTAAACCACTGGCAACAAAAGTGAGTACACCCCTAACTGAAAATGTCTAAATTGAGCCCAAAGTGACAATATTTTGTGTGGCCACCATTATTTTCCAGCACTGCCTTACCTTCTTGGGCATGGAGTTCACCAGAGCGTCACAGGTTGCCACTGGAGTCCTCTTCCACTCCTCCATGTTGACATCACAGAGCTGGTGGATGTTAGAGACCTTGCGCTCCTCCGCCTTCCATTTGAGGATGACCAACAGATGCTCAATAGGGATTAGGTCTGGAGACATGCTTGGCCAGTCCATCACCTTTACCCTCAGCTTCTTTAGCAAGGCAGTGGTCGTCTTGGAGGTGTGTTTGGGGTCGTTATCATGTTGGAATACTGGCTTGTGGCCCAGTCTCCGAAGGGAGGGGATCATGCTCTGCTTCAGTATGTCACAGTACATGTTGGTATTCATGGTTACCTCAATGAACTGTAGCTTCCCAGTGCCATAAGCACACATCCAGCACCAGACCATGACACTCCCGCCACCATGCTTGACTGTAGGCAAGACACACTTGTCTTTGTACTCCTCACCTGGTTGCCGCCACACACGCTTGACACCATCTGAACCAAATAAGTTTATCTTGGTCTCATCAGACAACAGGACATGGTTCCAATAATCCATGTCCGTAGTCTGCTTGTCCACAGCAAACTGTTTGCGGGCTTTCTTGTGCATCATCTTTAGAAGAGGCTTCCTTCTGGGACAACAGCCATGCAGACCAATTTGATGCAGTGTGCGGCGTATGGTCTGAGCACTGACAGGCTGACTCCCCACCCCTTCAACCTCTGCAGCAATGCTGGCAGCCCTCTTACATCTATTTCCCAAAGACAACCTCTGGATAAGATGCTGAGCAAATGCACTCAACTCCTTTGGTCGACCATGGCGTGGCCTGTTCTAAGTGGAACCTGTCTTGTTACACTGCTGTATGGTCTTGGCCACCATGCTGCAGCTCGGTTTCAGGGTCTTGGCAATCTTCTTATAGCCTAGGCCATCTTTATGTAGAGCAACAATTTTTTTTTTCAGATCCTCAGAGAGTTCTTTGCCATGAGGTGGCATGTTGAACTTCCAGTGACCAGTATGAGAGAGTGAGAGCGATAACACCAAATTAACACACCTGCTCCCCATTCACACCTGAGACCTTGTAAAACTAACGAGTCGCATGACACCTGGGAGGGAAAATGGCTAATTGGGCCAAATTTGGACATTTTCACTTAGGGGTGTACTCACTTTTGTTGCCAGCGGTTTAGACATTAATGACTGTGTGTTGAGTTATTTTGAGGGGACAGCAAATTTACACTGTTATACAAGCTGTACACTCACTACTTTACATTGTAGCAAAGTGTCATTTCTTCACTGTTGTCACATGAAAAGATATAATAAAATATTTACAAAAAATGTGAGGGGTGTACTCACTTTTGTGAGATACTGCATGTAAGGGTTTACAGCCACTTTAAGACATGGGTATACACTCGCCTGCCACTTTATTAGGTACACCTATGCAACTGCTTGGTAACACAAATCACCAATCACATGGCAACAACTTACTAAATACCTCAGACTGTCTACTTCCCAAAAAAGAAGGGGTCAATTGGGGGGAATTTGTACTGTCCTGGCATTTTAGGGACCTCAAGAAATGAGACCATTACCTCAGGATTGATCAATTTTCAAATGTATGTATCATAGTCTGTAGATTGTATAACTTTTACACAATTCTATTAATATACAATTACTGTTTTTTTTTTTTTTGTAGCAGACATGTAGCGAGATTACATTTTGGCATAAATTTATGAAGACATTTAGTGCCGGTTCACAGGTCGCCGCAGGTCGCCTCCCATAGGGAAGCTGCGGACCCGTTCTAATAGGAGCGACACAAGTCGCTCCGAGCTAGAAAAAGGGTCCGGAGCTTCTTTGGGGCGACCCGGAGGCGACCGCCATAGACTTCAATGTTATGAAGTCCGTGGCGGCCGCTCCGAGGTCGCGGCGCGCTGCTCGCACCGCGACCTCCGAGGTAGCGTCGCTGCAGTGTGAACCGGCGCTTAGGCTACGTTCACATTAGGTCGCTCCGACTTAGGGGGCGACCTGTGAAGTCACGTGCAGCGCGACTTCGGCGCGACTTGCAACGGACTTCACATAGTGGAAGTCAATGCAAGTCGCTCCAGGTCGCCCCGAAGTAGTACATGACCCTTTTTCTAAGTCGGAGCGACTTGTGTCGCTCCTATTAGAACCGGTCCTGTACTACACTATGGGAGCGAGGGTGCACGATTTGTCAGGCTGACCAAGTCGCCTGACAAGTCGTACCAGTGTGAATGGACACTTAATGTTGTTGGATATGTTTTATAACAGAAAGTAGAAAATATTTTTTGGGTTTTTTTTTTTTTTAAATTTAAATATTTTTTATTCATTTATATCGAAAAAAAATTAAAACTCCATTAACTTGCGTACAGTGTTGCATAACCGTGCAATTGCCAGTTAAAGTACTAAATAGAAAAAAATGTGCTGGTCATGAAGGGGATACCTTCCGGAGGGCAAGTGGTTAAGAAGGAGGTCAGCAATAGAAGCCCTGTATTTTTCTTACAGCTCTTATATACTTTAAAACCACCATGGTTCTGATCTGTGTCATCTTGCTTTATTTTGTTTACCTTTTTATTAAAATATTTTATAATACACTTTTCTTTTGAAATGGTGATTATTCCTCATTGGCTAACATGCACATTGAGATAAACAAAAAAAGGCCAAAAAAATCTGGTCAGGGATTAAAAAATGTTCCTTCAGTCCCGGTTCACACTTGTGCGATGCGGGAAGGCTGCGAATTCGCAGCCTGTTCCCGCATCGCAAACGCACCCTTGGCAGTTCACACTGCCATATGCGATACGCAGGGGGTGCCAAATAAATGTTAACGACACCCCCAGTTTGATCGCATATCGCAGTGCGATCTGACAGTTCGCACAGGATCAGATCGCACAATTGTGAACCACTGTGCGATCCGATCCTGATGCGGCTGGAAAAAAGGGTCATGTGCGTGTTTAATGCGGATACAATGCGAATTTAGCCATACAAAGTGTATGGCTGAATTCGCATCCGCACATCCGATCGCATGTAATGAAGGAGCAGTGCGCTCCGAATTACATGCGATCACCGCACTCGGACAAATGTGAACCGGCCCTTAATAACGAGAAATGCAGTATTAGAACAGCTAATTTTTAATGGACACCGCAGCGATTTTCCGTCAGCATCCAATAAAGCTGGCCATTCATGGTTAGTTTATTTTTCATTTAGCCAGTGGACTAAAATGATTAAAAAAAAAATTCCTCCATCAAAGCAAATAGGTGAAATGAGGAATCCCCCCTATCAGCATACACTTATCAGCAGCTACAGCTGATTGGCTACAGCAGTTGATCAATGGATTTCAATAAAAGTTGGTTAAGCAATTGACTGCTGTCAAATTGGGAAACCCACACACTGACTGAAATTTGGCAGAGTCAGTGTGTGGTAAGCACAAGGGGTTTGCTTTTGGGTGCACTCAGCAGGGGGAAGGAGCCAGAACCACCGACAGAGGGACCCAAAAAAGAAGAGAACCGGGGGTGCTCTGTGCAAAATCATTGCACAGAGCACGTAAGTATAATATGTTTATTATTTAAAAAAATGATACCTTTAGAATCACATTGTGCACCGGAAGATTTACCCCCTTCATGACTAGGCCATTTTTTGCGATACGTCACTGCGTTATTTTAACTGACAATTGTGCGATCATGCGACGCTGTAGACAAATAAAATTGATGTACTTTTTTTTTTTTTTTTTATGGTGGTATTTGATCACCTCTACTGTTTTTATTTTTTGCGCTATAAACAAAAAAAGAGCGACAATTCAAAAAAAAAAAAAAAAAAAATGTCCTTATTTAGGAACACAGGTCTCTGTGTTCATTCAGCATTCAGCAAGTCCATCCCCCCCACACAATTAGAAAGCTAGGAAGCACCCTCTAGGGGCACATTTAACCCTTTGATTGCCCCTGGTGTTATCCCCCTGCCAATGTCATTAGTACAGTACAGAGGCGTAACTAGAACCTTCAGGGCCCCGATGCAAGAAACCATGAAGGGCCCCCCAGACCCCTGGCCGGGGCCCTTCCCTTCAAGCCCGGGGCTCTTCCCACTAATCCTGGGGCTCTTTACTCTCGTTGCAGGGCCTTTTATTATGGTCCCGCAGCAGGATCCCTTCACAAGTTCTGCAGTGGGCCCCCTTCCTGCAATCTTGGGGCCTCCCCACAGTGGTGCAATGCCAGGGCCCGGTCGCAAGTGTGACCTTTGAGATCCTGGAAGTTCACCCACTGGTTTGCTACCGGGCCCCCTGGAGCATGGGGCCCGGTAGCAATTGCAACCCCTGCAACCCCTGTAGTTACGCCCCTGGTACAGTAACAATGCATATTTTTAGCACTGATTACTGTAGTAATGTCACTGGTCCCCCCAAAAGTGTCAGTTAGGTGTCCGTTCTGTCCCCCGAAATGTTGCAGTCCCGCTAAAACTCGCTGATCGCCGACATTACTAGTAAAAAAAAAAAAATTAAAATGACATAAATCTTTTCCCTAGTTTGTAGACGTGATAACTTTTGCGGAAATTAATCAATATACACTTGTTGTGATTTTTTTTTTTTTTTACCAAAAATATGTAGCAGAATACATATTGGACTAAAATGATGAAAACATTTTTTTTGTTGGGAATGTTTTATAGCAGAAAGTAAAAAATATTTTTTTTTTCTTTTTTTGTTTATAGTGCAAAAAATAAAAAACGCAGAGGGGATCAAATACCACCAAAAGAAAGCTCTATTTGTGGGGGGGAAAAAAAGGACATTCTTTTTATTTGGGTACAGCGTCCCACGACCGCGCAATTGTCAGTTAAAATAATGCAGTTCCGTATCGCAAAAAATGGCCTGGTATTTAAGGGGGTAAATCCTTCCGGTCCAGAAGTGGCTATTAATCATGGTATCACTGTGCTTGATTGGCCAGCAAACTCGCCTGACCTAAACCCCCATAGAGAATCTGTAGGGTATTGTCAAGAGGAAGATGAGAGACACCAGACCCAACAATGGAGATGAGCTGAAGGCCGCTATCAAAGCAACCTGGGCTTCCATAACATGCATATTATCCACTTAAGCCCCGGAAGATTTTACCCCCATTCCGACCAGGGGGTATTTTGCGATTCGGCACTGCGTGACTTTAACGGACAATCGCGCGGTCGTGCGACGCTGTACCTAAACGAATTTGGCATCCTTTTTTTCCCACAAACAGAGCTTTCTTTTGGTGGTATTTGATCACCTGTGCGATTTTTTGATCACGCACTATAAACAAAAAAAGAGCGTCAATTTTGCAAAAATAGCAATATTTTTCACATTTTTTTTATATGAAATTCCCCCAAAAAAAATGTAAAAATCAAAATTTTTTAACATTTTCGGCCAATTTGTTTTATGCTACCTATGTTTGGTAAAAAAAATCGCAAAAAGCGTATTTTGATTGGTTTGCGCAAAAGTTATCGCGTTTACTAACAAAGGGAAAGATTTTTGTCATTTTTGTTGTTTTTTTTTTAACGCGTAATGGCGGCGATCTGCGATTTTTTTTTTGCGGTACTGCGACATTGCGGCGGACAGATCGGACCCTTGACTGACATTTTTGACACTTTTGGGGTTACCAGTGACATTTCTACAGTAATCAGTGCTATATATATGCACTGTTACTGTAAAAATACACTGGTAGTGAAGGGGTTAACTTTATTTGGGAGGGAGGGGCTGTGTGTGTCCCTAGGGGCGTGCTTTCTACTGTGATTGGCTGTGGCTTGAGCTGTAAGGACACTAATCAACGGATCTACATAGTAGATCCATGTGATCACTGTCTTTACAGCGAGGAGAATGACAGGCAGCTTGTTTACACAAGCCGCCTGACATTCTCCCTCTCCCCCGCCGATCGCCGAGTGGCCGGCGGACATCGGGTCCGCTGGTCACACGCGCGGGGGGGGGTCCGTGACCACGCGGGAGCGGGAGCGCGCCTCCGGGGGCGCGCGCTCGCTCCCTAGACCCTCACAAGCAAGCAACGTAGCCCTACGTTAGTTTGCCTGTGAGGGGCTGACCGCCGACGTAGATAGTCGTGCGGCGGTCGGCAAGTGGTTATACTGTACATGGACATACTTTTCAGTAAGCCAATATTTCTGTATTAAAAATACTTTTTTTTTTTTATTGGTCTTATGTAATATTCTTATTTTCTGAGATACTGAATTTTGGGGTGTCACTAGCTGTAAGCCATCGTCATCAAAATTAAAAGAAAGAAATGATTGAAATGTATCACTCTGTGTGTAACACATCCATATCAAATATACGAGTTTTACTTGTTGAATTGAATTACTGAAATAAATTAACTTTTTGATGATATTCTAATTTTATGAGATGCAACTGTATGTATGTATGTATATATATATATATATATATATATATTCAGAGTAATAATCACAGTTAATTTAAAGTGGAATTGTGAGCTGTATCTATTTACTTTTAAAATGCTCCCACCCCCATTCTAACTCTTATTCTAACTACGTTGTAGACAGAAGATGCTCATACTTACCTATTTTCAGTGCACCCCGGTCCGGTCCTGTGATCTCTCCAGTGGCCAGCTTCATTGGAGGGAAGAGAGAACCGACAACAGGTTGAAAGCTTGGATGATTACATGACCCATAGGTGTACTAGGGGCATCCATTTTCGGTTGCCCCTCCTCTTCCCTGAAGCTGCCTATTTAGGGGAGAAGAGGGGCAGTCGATCACATAACCGATTACATCACCGAACTGGAGCAACCCGATAATAGGTAAGTATAAGCGTCTTCATTCTATAGGATAGTTAAAATAGGAGATAGGAGGGGGATGGGAGCAGATCTAGGATTAGAGAGTTATAGCTTGGAATTCCACTTTAACATACATACATAATGTCTCTATAATTTGGTTTTATCTAACAAGCACATTTTGTTGCTTCCGTGTATTAAAAAGGAGAAAAGACGGAATTAAAAGGAATCACCATAACAACCTGTAAATATACAAACTGATCGCCGGAGGCGGAATTACTTGCTGATGTAATAGTATTTTAATGAATCACACTTTATACCTATTTGAACTGGCATGTCATTGTTTATGAATCACGACTTAATAGTTACTATTGTCTGAAACATGCTGTACAATGTCAACTAAAAACCCCCACTATTAGTTGTTTTTATCATTTACATGACATTCCTGATGCTAGATACCATATATAAGCTTACTTACTATATAAGCTTAAAATATGATCACTTTAAAAAGAAATATCTAAATTAAAATTTCCAAAATTACATACTAGAATTACTAGCGCTATCGCCTGGTCATTATATTTCTATCAAGCCTAGAGCAGGGGCTCTCAACCCTTTTGGGATCATGGCTTGCTAAATTGGCCCAAAACCTTTGCCACAGAATACAACTAAAAATGATCCCCTCCTGCCAGTACAGACAGGGGAGGACTGGGCCAGGGGGCAGGGGGGCAATTGCCCCCTGGGCTGCTCTGATGCCCCATAAAAAGGCTGCACTGCTTCTGTCACAGACATGCCTAAAGGATTCCAGGTGAAGAGAAGTTAAAAGTCCCCACCACTGACCTACTGAGTGCAGGATGAAGACAAGGACAGAGCGCAGCCCCCCCCCAGCATGGATGTTGTAAATTGTAACTGAGCAGAGGCCGATTCCATGCCCCACTGGAAAATCTCCTCCCCTAGCCCTTAGCTAGCCCCAACCAAGCTGTCCAAGCTCCTCCAAACAGCCCCCTGCTGGCCAGGTCGGGAACCTGGATTCGGCCGGTGAGTAGAGTGTACCTGGAGCGGAGCTGCCTTCAGCCTGGAAGGGAGGTTAGGAGGAGGCTGGGAAGAGGGGGAGTGAAAGGGGGCTGAGTCGCTGCCCCATGGTCCTCTAGTTTTTCCTTGACTCCTGGGCCGAAAGTTGCCAGTCTGCCCCTGAGTACAGATACCCCTGCCCCTCCCCCCCCCATACACACACTACAGCTCTCAACCAGCAGCTCAATTTTCTCTCCCCAGAAAGATCTTTCCCCACAGCCCTGAATCTCCCTTTACAGCCCACCACCTCAGTAGAGACCCCCCTCCCAGCCTAACCCCACAGTTCAGAACACCAGAGTACAAACCCTCCAGTACAGACCCTTCTGCCAGCCTAACCCCTCACAACAGAAAAGAATAAGGTATATCACACAATAAAAGTATGGGGATGCAAATTATGTATTTAAATGCTGGAAAGCTCTGCATGGGGCTGGCTATCACTGTGTAGGGTGGGGATTGTGGAGTGAGGCCTAGGGGGCACTATGGGCAACTATGGGAAGTTGCTGGAGCACTATGGGAGCTGGGAGGCACTGTGGGAGGTTAAGGGATCTGCAGCTGGCTGGGGGCCATGGCTCAAAAGTTGGCCATGGCCCAGTGGTTGAGGACCACTGCTCTAGGAGAGTGTATTTGGGAGTTGCCTTATATGAGTACCTCCAGACTGTGTAGTGTCATAGAGCTAATTGATTTACTAAAGGCACATAGGCTGTTCGCTTTGCAAGGGGGGTTAAGAGATCTGCAGCTGGCCGGAGGCCATGGCTCAACAGTTGGCCATGGCCCAGTGGTTGAGGACCACTGCTCTAGGAGAGTGTATTTGGGAGTTGCCGTATATGAGTACCTCCAGACTGTGTAGTGTCATAGAGCTAATGGATTTACTAAAGGCACATAGGCTGTTCGCTTTGCAAGGGGGGTTAAGAGATCTGCAGCTGGCCGGAGGCCATGGCTCAACAGTTGGCCATGGCCCAGTGGTTGAGGACCACTGCTCTAGGAGAGTGTATTAGGGAGTTGCCTTATATGTGTACCTCTAGACTGTGTAGTGTCATTAAGGGATCTGCAGCTGGCTGGAGGCCATGGCTCAACAGTTGGCCATGGCCCAGTGGTTGAGGACCACTGCTCTAGGAGAGTGTATTTGGGAGTTGCCGTATATGAGTACCTCCAGACTGTGTAGTGTTATAGAGCTAATGGATTTACTAAAGGCACATAGGCTGTTCGCTTTGCAAGGGGGGTAGCACCTTGCAAAGGAATTTTCCCCAGAGCTTCGTGAATGTGGTAAAGTTTCATTCTGCAAAGAATAGCCAGTATCGTGCAAGGAAATTTGTTTTTTAAAAAAGCATATTTGTTTGCAAATGATTGTATGATGCAAATCAGCAGAGCTTCACCTTCTCTAAGCTCTGGGGTAAATTTCCCCCTCAAAGAGTAACTTCCCTTGCGAAGAGAGCAGCCTGTTTGCCTTTAGTAAAATCCACCCCTCTGTGTCACCCGGCCAATGTAGGAGCCCAGTGTTCCCCAGAGCATCCTGCAGAGGACGAAGAGCTATGCTGCAGACATCTCCTAGACTGTTGCCCTTAGTTAGGTTTGAACCAGTTGAACCTGATGACAGCAGGCAAAATCGAACAAAATCTAACTATGGTACACAAATGTAGGGCAAGAACGTGATCAAATAGGCGACAGGGCTAGAGAATAACATGGATTGTCAAGAAACAGGCATAGGCTGGTAATGGGTATCAGAACTAGAAGAGAGGTCAAGGGAACAAGAGCCTGGGAACAGAAACTCCTAGAGGTTCTTGCTCAGGCAATTCCCAAAGGCACTAAACATATTCAAATGGCTTTCGCAGACACGACTTCAGAGGAAGATCCCATCAACGTTTCTCATCGTGAAAAGAACTCCTAAACACACGGACTGAGTAAGTCTTAGGTATTTAAAGTCTACTGTGTGTGTGACAGTCTGATAGTCCAAAAACATTTATTAGTAGTATTGGTTCACAAATGACAACACAGAACAACCAACATGTTTTAGGGACTCAAAGATTCCTCCTTCTTTAGGGCTTAAACGTAAGTGCTTATCAGGACTCAAAGCTGGTATAAATCACTATTTGCTGTTCAGGTTATGGGTAAAATCATTCAATTAGCAAAAAAGGTCTGGTGCTGTCATTAGACTTCATTCACGTGAATCTTCAAAATCTGGGACACCCTATTTTTGTCAAGAGCAGCCTCACGAGAGCCACTGTGCCTCATCATGAGCCAACTGATCTCATAATTTGAATCCAAAGCTGCATCACTTTTTCCTGAAAAGTCTTTGGGCCGGGGGGCCGGGGGGCCGTGGAACCCCGGTCTCAGCTCCCCAGGCCCCTCTTATGTGTAAGTCATCCTGTGTCTATTAGGGGCACAGGGTGACTGAGAAAATGATGGACCGTCACTTCATGGATGCTGAGAGCGAGGCTTTGATTACTCCTCTGAATAAGGACAGTAAAGCTTCCCTTCTGGAGTGGATTGAAAGGTTTAATATTATTTGTGGGCCAGTACTATTTATCCAGATGATCCCTCAAGAAATCTATGATACATTAATTCTACTGTATCAGAATGATGGAACATTGTATGAGATTTGCCTCATGGACTATTGTAGGTAGGAGCCGGGCAGGCTGCTACTGGGGTCTTCTGCTATTCTCTAAAGGTGTTATGTGTTTCCTATTCAACACTGGGAAACTCATAGCAGATGTTAGTCTCATCAACTCGCACCACCTGTCTTCCACCCATTGTTAATCATGCTAATTAGCACACCTATTGTCTGCTAGCAAACTACTGTGGGGATGGGTTTATCCTTATAATAAAGTGTATTGTACTTTGTGAGCTTTGTAAGCTTGATGCCGGCAAGTCTGACCTGGAATGAGATCCCTGATTGTCCAGGTGTCTTGTCTTATTAACTTAATGTTTATAGTTGTAGCGGCCCCTTTGGCATGGAGTAAATAATGAGAGGAGAGCTTCTGATGGGTGCAGTACTTTTATTCTTTTGCATCAAAGGTGTGCAGGAGGGTTGAACACCACCAACGTTAATCTCATTAACACCTTGAGCACCGTAAACCATGAGCACCATAGCACCGTGAAAACTGTAAAACGACATACAATACATTTGTTTACAGTGATCACCAAAAAGGGGGTTACAAGGTTAATTACAAATGTGAAGTTACAAGGTGAATTTCAGTGGTCTGCACACATATCTAAATTGCATTAAACATCTAAGAAAACATGACTACATGTAAAATGCTTTGGATTATCTATAGCATATTTTAACTAACAGCATGGACACAATTATGTCTAAGAACATATACACTTTTATATAATGCACTTTTACTGCATACCTCACTCCGCTTGCCAAGGGGTGCAACTTTAAGCCTTAGAAATCCTCTCAAGCAATCGCCTTTCCATGAGGTGCTGCTGACATGCTCTGTATATAAAATCTGAGTCACAAAAAAGGCCTTCCCTAAGGAGGAGTTGTCTAGTGATTCTGCTGATTAAACATTCCCCAGGGAAACAAGAGGAAGGCAGAAAGGTTCCACCTGGCAGTAAGTGCTGAACAAAGATTTAAAGTGATAAGCAGACAGTTACAATAGTGTTAATTATATTTCTGTATACCGTTGTGTTTGCATATGATAATGGGATCAGCCTCATCTGAGTGTGTAGTGTATAAAACGCCTGTATTCTTGCTCAATGAAAAGTTCCAGTTTTGCAGCTAAACGAGTCCTGTCTAGTTCTTGGTTGCAAAAGGCAGCTATAATATCTGATATCTATGTTCAGACTGGAAGAAGCGGCATACTGACGGAAGCACTAAAGCGGAGTGTAGGACGGATCAGTCACAGCAGGTTTCCAAGGACTCAGCTCAGATGAGAAACTGCAAACAGATCTTTCAGAGACTCAACTGCAAACAACAGATGTCAGTTTCAAAGGCAGTAATCTGTGAAATGAGATACAAGTGATATTTCCTTGTTTAATCTGTCCCTCACATCCCCTTAAGTCTTGTAAGATATTTTTAATTTTCATTCAACTGCTCTGAGAGTTACCTCAACTGAGTCTTGGTTGCTGTTTTCCAGGACTTAGCTGATTTGACACTCTTAGGCCCCTTTCACACGATCGGACTGATCAGGTTCGCCTGTCTGTTCTTAAGGCAGACCTGATTGGACCACCCATTGTCCTCTATGGGGAGGCGGATGTCAGCAGACATGTGTCTGCTGACACCCGCCTGGCATCCGAACCGACAAGATCCGCTGAAAATAGGCGGATGGCAATACGTTGGCCATCCGTCCAGCGGGTCCGATCAGATGGGATCGGATAAAAACAGACAAGCTGTCCGTTTTCATTCGATCTCCCTATAGAGGAGAGCAGGACTCTGACAAGTCCGTCCCTCTGTCATCCACCTGCTTAGCGGGGATCAACGAAGTGAATCCGCCCAGTGTGAAAGGGGCCTTATATGGCCACTTTCTCTGATTAAGTAAGGCTCCATTCACATACTGGCATCTCAGATCGTGAGCAGAATTGACACAATTCTGTCTGCGATCCCAAATCATTGCAAATCGTGACACGCCCATGCAATTCCCGTGACTTGCAATGGCACCCCAAACGCGGCACAATTTTGCCAAGATCGTCACCCACAAGAATCGCAGGACGCCTGTCGCCCAAAAGAAGTTCTTGTACTTTTTTTGGGCGATTGGCGTCCCGGGATTCTGTTTGCGCGATTTTACTGCGATTCATCGGGCGAAAATTGAGCCAAAATCGTGCCGCATTTTGGTTGCAATAGCAATTCACAAGAATCACACGGGCACCCCGCGATTTGCAATGGTTCGGGATCGTGGGCAGAATCATGGCGATTCTGGCTGAGATTCAAGATGCCAGTATGTGAATGGAGCCTAAGGCCCTGTTCACACCTGAGTGTTTTTTAGCTCGTAAAACGCTCATCTCTGAAGTTCCAAAATACCCAACAAGCAAAATCTCATTCATTTCAATGGCCCCTGTTCACATATGAGCGTTTTGTTGCCAAAAGCAAAACGCCTGAAACTCAAAAAAGTACATGAGCTTCTTTGCTGGTAGATTACAAGCATTTTTGTTAGATGTCAATGCCTTCCTCCAAACACCTGCAAAAAAAAGCCTGAAGAAAAGCCTGAAAAATGCCCAAAAAAAGATATGCTCAGGTGCGAATGGAGCCTAAAACTGAGAAGGCTGAACAGTTTGCATTGTGTCGGTGTCTTATTTAAAGGTTTAGGGTCCTTTCACACGAGCGATCCGATCAGATCCGCCTGTTAGTTTTTTAGGTGGATCTGATCAGATCCCCCATGCATCCCTATGGGGCAGCGGATGTCAGCGGAGACATGCCCGCTGACTCCCGCTGCCATCCGCATCTGATCCTGTCCGTGAAATCCAGACGGATGGAAACCCTATTTTCCATCCGTCCAGGGGATCGGATGGGATGGGATCGGATAAGAACGGACAAGCGGTCCGCTCTCATCCGATTCCCCATAGAGATGCATGGGGCTCTGACACCTCCCTCTCCGCACACAGAGCGGAGAGGGAGCTATCACCTGCCTGCTCAGCATGGGATCTGTGTATCGATCCCCCGCTGAGCAGCACGGATTCGCCTACGGTGGCGGACCGTGTGAAAGAAGCCATACAGATCTGGACTGAGAGTGTCAAGTTCACGGGGTCAAGGCTGCACGGAAGAACATACCATAATAACCCATAATAACCACTTAAGCCCCGGAAGATTTTACCACCTTCCTGACCAGGGCCTATTTTGCGATTCGGCACTGCGTGACTTTAACGGACAATTGCGCGGTCGTGCGACGCTGTACCCGAACGAATTTGACGTCCTTTTTTCCCACAAACAGAGCTTTCTTTTGGTGGTATTTGATCACCTGTGCGATTTTTTTGATCATGCGCTATAAACAAAAAAAGAGCGTCAATTTTGCAAAAATAACAATATTTTTCACATTTTTTTTATATGAAATTCCCCCCAAAAAAATGTAAAAATCAAAATTTTTTAACATTTTCGGCCAATTTGTTTTATGCTACATATGTTTGGTAAAAAAAATCGCAAAAAGCGTATTTTGATTGGTTTGCGCAAAAGTTATCGCGTTTACTAACAAAGGGAAAGATTTTTGTCATTTTTGTTGTTTTTTTTAACGCGTAATGGCGGCGATCTGCGATTTTTTTTTTTTTTGCGGTACCTCGACATTGCGGCGGACAGATCGGACCCTTGACTGACATTTTTTTACACTTTTGGGGTTACCAGTGAGATTTCTACAGTAATCAGTGCTATACATATGCACTGTTACTGTAAAATTACATTGGCAGTGAAGGGGTTAACTTTTTTGAGAGGGAGGGGCTATGTGTGTCCCTAGGGGCGTGATTCTAACTGTGATTGGCTGGGGTTTGAGGTGTATGAACAGTGATCAACGGTCCTACATAGTAGAACCGTATGATCACCATTCATACACAGGGGAGAATTACAGGCGGCTTTGTTTACATTAGCCGCCTGCCTTTCTCCCTCTCCACCGACGATCGCCGAGTGACCGGCGGACATCGGGTCCGCCGGTCACACGCGCGGGGGGGGCCCGTGACCACTCAGGAGCGGGTGCGCGCCTCCGGGGGCGCACGCTCGCTCCCTAAACCCTCACAGGCTAGCGACGTAGTACTACATCGCTCTGCCTGTGAGGGGCTGACCGCCGCAGTAAATAGTCGTGCGGCGGTCGGCAAGTGGTTAAGCAGCCCTTGCGGGATTAGCGCTACATATTCTTGCATGATCTCCTTTTTTACCTGGATGGGATCGGGCGTAGGGAGAGCCAGACTAATACCCCATAAGGGGGCAAAATGAACAAGCACCAGAACTGGAGGAATGCAACAGGCGGATCCACAAAAAAATATATTCTTATATTTCAGCAGAGACTGGCTACAGGAGCCAGCATCTGAATGGTTCCTGGACATTAGGAGGTGTAGGTTTGGAGCAGTACCATGGATTTTGATATGTTCTTACTACGCAGTGCAGTGGCGGCCCGTGCAGTGGCGGCCCGTCCATTGGGGGTGCAGGGACGCCGCCCCCCCCATCCATGCGTCCGGCCCCCTAATCTACATTCAGGGGGCTGGATGCATGGATTCCAATAGGCGATTTTTTTTTTTTTTTTTTTAAGTATGTGATTAGAGCCAGAGGCTCTAATAGGCTTCAAAAAAGGTTGGGCTCGGGGCGCAGAATACTGCAACCTGAGCCCACCCAGTTGTATGGCAATAGTGGATAAATATTCGCTATTGTCACACTGACTCTCCACCCAGCCAATCAGGAAGAGGGTTGTGAGACCCCTTTATCCGATTAGCCAAAAGGAGAAGCGATCTTACTGGCCAGTGGCAAGAAAGAGGGAGGAGACACACGGCTGGAGGAGAAGGACAGCGGCTCAGCCATTCAGCACTCCCCGGCTCGGACAGGAGGAAGGAGGAGGTAAGGAGGCAGGCTGTTCAGGGTGGGGGGGAATGTGTCGCCTGCCAATTGACCGACCGACCGACTGACGGGACGGGGGGGTTGCGCATTGGTTTTCCGCCCCCCCCCCCCCAATTGCTGAGCACCAGCCGCCACTGACGCAGTGGACAGAGACAGATTCTGTCAACCTCAACCTTCTGTCAATCTCACACCTAAGGCAAATAATATTTTTGCATATTTTACAATGTACCATGGAGGGGGGGGGGGGGTTTGGGACTTTATATGAGACTCATGCAATAAAGCAAAAGGACAAACATAAAAGTGGGACTTTAATGTTTGTCCTTTTGCTTTATTTTACAACATAGATATTACATTTAGGTAGAATATTATTTTTTTCACATAGGGTCAACATTAAAAAAATCGAATCATGGAGCCAATGAAAATCTTGGGGATAGCTGAAAACCACACAGCCCCCAAAGTCAAAACCTTCAATGATCCTTTTCTGCTTTCAGTCTAATTACATTTAATAATATGGAATACAGTTTCTTCTTTTCATTAAGCCTATTGAGCCTACTGGAGGCTTATACTTCAGATAACACAGATGAAGGAAATTAATACCATATTCTGTGCAGAATGTGAAATGAGAGTACAGAGCAAACTACGATAGTGGTGAAGACCACAATTACTGTTCAACAGGGTTCAGGCTTTGTTTGATTAACAAGTTCAGCAAATGAGGCTGTAAGAACATTTCATGAACCTAAACTTTGGCCCAATAATAATGTTACAAAGGAATTCCAGTATCTGCTGGACGCCATTCAATTTGAATAAAGGTATACTCAATATTAAAAGGCTCTCAGCTAAAAAGGATGGATTAATATTCACAAAAGAACATCGATACAACAGCACAATGGGTGATCGGGTTGGTTGATGTGTCTTGCAGAGCTGTGTGGAGTTTTTTTTAATAGGGCACCCATAGCCAATCCAGAAAGGGGAACTAAAATCTAAAAAAAGAGAGGTATTACCCCATAGGGGGCAATAAAATATGGGTTTTTAAATGGTGACTCCCAAATAATTACACATTACCAATTCTGGACCAGAAGGATTTGCCCTCTTAATCACCAGGCCATATTTTGCGATTCGGCACTGTGTTACTTCAACGGACAATTGCGCGGTCGTGCAACGCTGTACCTAAATAAAATTGATGTCCTTTTTTTCCCACAAATAGAGCTTTTTTTTGGTGGTATTTGATCACCTATGTGATTTTTATTTTTTGCGCTATAACCACTTTACGACCAGCCGCCGCATATGTACTGCGACAGGCTGGCTCGTACAGGCAAAGCACCGTACATGTATGGTGCTCGCCTGGGAGGAGCTAGGGGGCAACCGCGCGCCCAGTGCGGGTGTCAGGCGGCTCCGATGGCCACCGGCCACCCGTGACCTCCTGCCACAGACAGAGAAGGATGGACAGCTGATGTAAACACAGCTGACGGGTTCTTCTACTTGCAATGATCATAGAACCCATGTGATCCTTCTATATAGGATCACAGGTCTCTATGGTCATTTCAGAAGCCACGCCCCCCCCACAGTTAGAATCACTCCCCTAGGCTCACATTTAACCCCTTGATCACCCATAATGTTCACCCCTTCCCTGCCAGTGTCATTATTACAGTAACAGTGCATATTTGTAGCACTTATTACTGTAGTAATGTCACTGGTCCCCCCAAAAGTGTAAAAAATGTCAGTCAGGGGTCCGATCTGTCCGCTGCAATGTCGAAGTCCCACAAAAAATCGCAGATCGTCGCCATTACTAGCAAAAAAAAAAAAAGAACAATAAATATGACATAAATCTTTCCTGTAGCTAGTAGACACGACAACTTTTGCGCAAACCAATCAAAATACGCTTATTGCGTTTTATTTTACCAAATATATGTGGCAGAAAACAAATTGGCCTAAAATGTTAAAAAATGTTGATTTTCTATTTTTTTTTGGGAATGTCATATAGCAGAATGTAAAAAATATTGCTTTTTTTTTTCAAAATTGTTGCTCTTTATCGCACAGGTGATCAAATACCACCAAAAGAAAGCTCTATTTGTGGGAAAAAAGGACATCAATTTTATTTGGGCATAGGGTCACACGACCGCGCAATTGTCCGTTAAAGTAACGCAGTGCGGAATCGCAAAATAGGGCCTGGTTAGGAAGGGGGTAAATCTTAAAGTGGTTAATACATATATAAAAAAAAGTCATATCAATATTTATTACAAAAATCTGTTCAAAAAAATACATATAAATCATAGCTGGGGCAGAGAAAAAGTCCTCAAAAAAAGACATATATGTAGACGGAAAACAGTATTATCCTGATACACATAGGTATCACCACTAGATAGTTGCTAACATGTTTCACTGTATATTAGAACCACTTCTTCAAAGCAATTTTTTGTTCCTATCAAGCTTAACAGATGTCCATTAGCTGCTATAACAACTGTAGATGGAATATATTCCAGCTAAGGGGAGACAACAGGTGAGTGCATCAAGGCTGCAAGGCCGTGTATCTTGTCAGGGGTCCGGAGTGAAATTAGATACTTTAAAGCGGAGTTTCGGCCTCAAAAACAACTTTGGTCCATCCGCTTGCTGAAAATCATCTAAAAAAGAATTGGATTTTTTTTCCATTTACTTACCTTGTTTTTGAAGAAAATATACTCACCTTTCTTCCACTTCCTCCCTCTGTGGCTGCGGCCCACACGGTCACTTCCTGCTTGCATTGACTCCTGGGAGCTGAACGTCATCGCTCCCAGGAATCAATGCGCCTGCACCTGCCCCGCGCATCATGTCCGGTGCAGGCGCGTCATTCCCTGCTAAACAGCTTCTGGGCATGCCCAGAAGCTGTGCAGGGATGAGGCGCTGCCCCTGAACTGATGACCGAGGCCGGTGCAGGGCATTCTGGGACCGAAGAGGACGCTGAAGAGGACACTCTGGCTTCAGCTGCCCACACCTAAGATGGCAGCGCTGGATGAGAAATTTTCAAGGTAAGTATTTCTTCTAAGAGGTAAGTGCGACCCGGGACAGTACAGAGGCTATCGTTGCTGAAATGCACTAGCCCTGACTGTCCTGGGGGTATTTTTGTTGAAAAAATTTTTTTGAGGCCGGAACTCCGCTTTACAGAAGTTTTTTGTTGATCAATCCAAATGGGATATACAGCAAATCCTCTTACAGCATCAACACCGCATGCTCAGACAGGGTGCCCATACATTGACATGTGAAATACACAGAGGTCCTGCCACCAGATGCCTGGGTCTCCCGAGGCCCCGTCGAAAATAAAAACATTATTAACCGCTTTCCGACTAGCGGCCACAGATGTACTGCGGCAGGCTGGCTCCCACAGGCAAATCGCCATACATGTACAGCGCTCGCTCTGGGGAGGCTAGTGGGCACGCTCCCACCCCCGCTCGTCAGCCGGCAAGCCAGTGCGGGTGTCAGGCGGCTCCTCCTGACGCCTGCGATCTCTCCCCGCTGACAGAGAAGGACAGACGGCTGATGTAAACACAGCCATCCATCCTTCTGCCTGCAATGATCACAGAGACCATGTGATCCTTCTATATAGGATCACAGGTCTCTATGATCATTTCACAAGCCCTGCCCTCCCACAGTTAGAATCACTCCCCTAGGCTTACATTTAACCCCTTAATCACCAATAGTATTAACCCCATTCCCTGCCAGTGTCATTATTACAGTAACAGTGCATATTTATAGCACTGATTACTGTAGTAATGTCACTGGTCCCTCCCCAAAAGTGTCAAAAACGTCAGTTAGGGGCCCGATCTGTCCGCCGCAATGTCACAGTCCAGCAAAAAATCACAGATCGCCGCCATTACTAGTAAAAAAAAAAAAAAAAACAATAAAAAAGACATAAATCTCTACCCTAGTTTGTAGATGCGATAACTTTTGCGCAAACCAATCAAAATATGCTTAAATCAAATTTTTTCATCATTTTAGGCCAATTTGTTTTCTGCTTCATATTTTTGGTAATGGATACGCAATAAGCGTATTTTGATTGGTTTGCGCAAAAGTTATCGCATCTACAAACTAGGGTAGAGATTTATGTCATTTTTATTGTTTTTTTTTTATTTTTTACTAGTAATGGTGCCGATCTGCGATTTTTAGTGGGACTGCAACATTGCGGCGGACAGATCGGACCCCTTACTGACATTTTTGACACTTTTGGGAGGACCAGTGACATTACTACAGTAATCAGCAGACTTGTATAAAGTACTCGAAATTTCTACTTGAGTAAAAGTACAAGTGCTCGATCAAAAAGTGACTTGAGTAGAAGTGGAAGTGCTCGCAGAAAAAGTTACTTAAGTAGAAGTACTAAAGTATTCAACATTTTTTTTACTTAAGTATTGCAAGTAGTTTTTTCAAAAAATTTGCTACTTAAGTACTAAAAGTAAAAAGTACCAGTAGTTTTGAAAAAAAATTTCTACTCAAGTACTGAAAGTAAAAGTACAAGTACTGTGTTATGTAGTTATTAAAGAAAGAAGTCAAAAGTTTGAACATCATATTGTTTTTTATTATTTCAAATGATTTATTCAAATGATTAACCCGTGTTAGTAGTTTCTTGATGCACTTTAAGCGCTGTAGCACCATTTATTTGTTTGTTTCATATTTTCTTTTTATTGGAAAGATTTGGTATAGCAGCTTTTATTATACACAGCCTTTATTTTCGTATGCGCTGATTTACAAATGACATTATACACATTTTTTTGAGCTTTATGCAACCTGCCATCTACTGTTCTGGCAGTGGTAATTTTTTTAAAAGTAACGAGTAACTATGCAGCACAAAAAAAAAATATCGGAGTAGAAGTATCGAAATCATCGAAAAAATGTAGTGAAGTAAAAGTAGAAGTAGGAGAAAAAAATTCTACTCTAGGAAAGTACAGATACCGCATTTCGGTACTTAAGTACAGTACTTAAGTAGTTCTACTTCGTTACTATACATCTCTGGTAATCAGTGCTAACAATATGCACTGTTACTGTAATAATGACACTGGCAGGGAAGGGGTTAACCTAGTGGGTGATCAAGGGGTTAAATGTAAGCCTAGGGGTGTGTTTCTAACTGTGGGGGGGGATGGGCTTTTGAAATTATCAGATACCTTGTGACTTATATCAGTGTCTGGTAGGAGTAGATTTCATCCTCCTCTGACTGTCCTATAAGGCTGTAGGACCCCTGACCCTCTGTCTGGACAGTGCTGATTGGCCCTGTGCTGATCACATGCACCCTCCCAAGAAAAAAAAAAAAAACTCTCTAGCAATACACACCAAACTGAGCATGTGCAGAGTGACTCCAATGCTCTGTACTATTATGAGTTGGATTGGGGGCTGTGGAAGAAGGGGAGGATCGGAGAAGACAGCATCAAAAAGCCTTTGTACATAATGCAGAAAATTAACCCCTTGGATTCCACAGTGAGTATAACAAGCATGCTTTACTGCATATACACACCGATTTTACTGTTGTGGGTTTGGTAACACTTTAATTTCATACTGTTCTAAGCACAATGCTGGGTGCTTACAATCCAAAACCAGTTGGTGCATTCAACCTGTTTTGCAGAATGGCAAGGAAACAGTGAGGTTTGCTGGTCATCTCTATGGTTACAGGCCATTATATGACAATCTTTTCTTGGTTAAAGGTCTTTGGGCTCTGTCCATTGTATGTGCTACAAGGATAACTCTGTTTATGCTCCTATTATGTTTAAATCTTTTTTTTTACCATTAGCTAATATTGACTAATTTCAAGGTGATAAAAACAGCCAATGATGAAAAAAAAAATGATCATGCTTTTTGTGAAAAAATACTTCATTTTAAAAATAGGAAATCCAATATGCTGGTTGCTTTGTGGCTCGCTGAACCACTATTAAGAAGTTCATGCATATAGATTGGCTGTAAGATAAATCTATATTTTATGGCAGTATTCCTGGTATTTATATGCTAAGAGCGTTGGGAAATGTGAGACATCGTTCTTTGCATATAAAAAAAAATGGAGGAGACAGGAGAGTGGAGTTAATGCCCTTATCTCACTGTCAGATGGTGTTTGTCAGTTTTCTTGGGCAGGTTACAACAAGGATTAAATCTGACCTGTGCCAATCAACATTGTGTTACCTTTCGCAATAAGGAACTGAGCGGGTATCCAAATTTTGCACGAAAGATCATAAGAAGAGATGAGAACTAATTTGGGAAAAGTAGATATTTCTGTGACGTCACCTCCCCATCTCTCCACCTGATCCAATCAGAGAAAGCCTTACATTTAAAAGGTATATATGATCACTACTATGCGCTCCTGGGGGGAAAATGAAATACATATATTCTGTATCTCAATACAAACTCTAAACCAATGTACCATTCTCTGACACTGCAGACTTACTTTCTGCTCTCAGACTGTCTCTATCAGGGGCGTAACTACAGGGGTTGCAATTGCAACCGGGCCCCATGCAACCGGGCGGCTCCTCTGTACACCTGGATAGGAGGGGCGGCGGGGGCAGCATGTTGAGAAATCACTGTCCTCCTTTTTCCTCCTGTAGCTGCTGGAGGAAAATGGAGGAGATTGGTTCCTCTGTATGCTGCCCCTGCCGCCACTCCTATCCAGTTTACTTGTGTTTTGCTGTCTCTGGGTCCCTGTGTGCTCCCCTGGTTCCCCCCCCCCTACTGTGCTGCCCCCCCTCCCCACTGTGCTCCCTCCCCTCTCCTGCCGTCTGCTGCAGGGGATGTGTCACAATAGAGAACCAGGAAGGGGATCGGTAAATATGTAATTTACCAGCTCCTTCCTTTTCTGAATGGACAGAGTCATAGTCAGTGACATTGTAAAAAAATAAAATAAAATGATAAAAAATAATACAATTAAAATACCAAAAAATAAAAACTACTGACTCCAGTGGGTGAACTTCCAGAATCATAAAGGTCACACTTGCCACTGGGCCCTGGCATTCCACCAACGTGCGGAGGCCCCAAGATGGCAGGAAAGGGGGCCCACTGCAGAACTTGTGAAAGGGTCCCGCTGCAGGACCATAATAAAGGGCCCCGCAATGTGACTAAAGGGCCCAAGAGTCAGTGAGAAAAGCCCCAGACTTGAAGGGAAGGGCCCCAGCTAGGGGTCCAGGGGGGCCTTCATGGTTTCTTGCACCGGGGCCCTGAAGGTTCTAGTTACGACTCTGGTGTCTATGAACTCCTAGTGTTTGTCTCAGGTTTCATGCATCATACTCTTGATACTGGGAGAAAGGCATTGTGAGAACTGTAGTCTTCTATGAGGATATGACTGCACTGCTGAATTGTTTAAGAACTGCACTTCCCAGCAAGCCATGGGCTCCAGGAGAGATCTGGGGGGGGAGACTATAAAAGGATCTGCTGAACAGGCCCACAATCTTGCTTCCCGGGATCCATTGTGTATGCATCAGTCTGCCACAGAGGGAGCAGACTGCGCCCCCCTGCACACCACACACGGATGACCAGGGGAGGGCTGGCAGCCTTAAGCCTGGGGGGCAAGTCCGGTCAAGTGGCCCGCTGAACTACCGAATCAACTCACCATCCATGCCCAGCTTTTTAGTGGGACTGTGACATTGCGACGGACAAATCTGACACATAGTGACACTTTTTGGGGACCAGTGACACTAATACAGTGATCAGTGCTAAAAAATGCACTGCTACTGTATAAATGACGATGGCAGGAAAGGGGTTAACACTAGGGGTGATCAAGGGGTTAAGTTTGCTCCTAGGGAATGCTTTCTTACTGTGTGGGGGATGGATGTACTAGAGAAAATAAAAAGATCTGTGTTTCAGCTCAGCTGAAACACAGATCTCCATCTTCCCGTGACAGAACAGCCGTCTGCCTTGTTTACAAAGGCAGACCGCCGTTCTGTCATTCTCCTGCATGATCGCAGGTGACCTGCTGATTGGCTCCCGCTGTGTCGCGTCCCCTAGAACCCGTGCACAAAATCACGCATTGGTATGTGATTTTGCACAGCCAGGCCGCCCTGCCACACTATATATGCGGTGGGCGGTCTGGAAGTGGTTAAGCTGGATGAATGGGTCCTGTAGTCCTGCACTAGTTGGGGGATCGTGGGTGGGTGACACATGCTGAGCTCTGAGGGGCTTATGCTGGGACCTGTAGTCCTTCACTTTTGGGGGGATTACATCCCCAAAAGCAAAGGACTGCAAGTCCCAGCATGAACCCTGGCTGAGATCTACACATGCTCCCATGACACAAGGGGGAGCCCTGGGGGACCTCAGGGACCCAATACCTTTAAAGAGGTTGTAAACCCATGAAATTATTTTTTTTTTTTTTGCTGCAGCCTGAAAGAGAAACCCATAATGAGCTAGTATGCATCACATACTAGCTCATTATGAAATACTTACCTTAGAACGAGCCCCCGCCGTGCTGCCCGCTTACCTGTATGACGGGCGACATGTCCAGTCACCCGTCTTCCGGGATTGCGGCATCCGGCCATCTGATTGGCCAGAGCCGCGGGAGCCAACAGTCACGGCAACGGACTCTGAAGAAACGGCACCAGCGGCCGTTCCTTCAGAGCGCATGCGCCAGTGACGTCACTGGCTGCATGTCAGGTAAATATCTCTTTAAAGAGGAAGTAAACCCTCCTCTGACACTTTTACCTATAGGTAAGCCTATGATAAGGCTTACCTATAGGTAGTGTAAATATCTCCTAAACATGTACCGTTTAGGAGATATTTACCTTACATGCAGCCAGTGACGTTACTGGCGCATGCGCTCTGAAGGAACGGCCGCTGGTGCCATTTCTTCAGAGTCCCGTGCCGTGACCGTCGGCTCCCGCGCTCGTGCGCGGGAGTGACGTCACCGCGGCTCCGGCCAATCAGATGGCAGGATGCCGCGATCCTGGAGGACAGGCGACTGTCCAGTCGCCCGTCATCCAGCTAAACGGGCGGCATGGCGGGGGCTCATTCTAAGGTAAGTATTTCATAATGAGCTAGTATGCGATGCATACTAGCTCATTATGTCTCTCTTGCAGGGTCAAAAAAAAAAAAAGGGTTTACAATCTCTTTAACTGGACTGTATACAGCCTGTATATTGATGTATAGCTGCTCCTGGCTCTAAATACTTGTCTCATACCTGTATAATACAGGTATGAGACAGGTATATAGTGCCAGGAACAGCTATACATCAATATACAGGCTGTATACAGTGCCAGGGGGAAAGTACAGGGAAAAAATGTCCACATGTCACTTTTTTTTTTTTTGGTCACTCACTGGCTGCTCTTCTCCGAGTGACAGTGCCAGGGGGAAAGTACAGGGAATTAAAAATGTCCACATGTCACTTTTTTTTTTTGTCACTCACTGGCTGCCGCTGCTCTTCTCCAGTCCCGACCACCTCACAGACACTGTCCACCGCACCGCAGCAGGTAACTTCACTAGATTTAATGTGGATTGCCGCTGACCCGCCGCTGTTGCCCGTTGCAGACTTGCAGTTTACTAGGCCAGGCCAGCCACCTCTTCTGCATCGGCCCCACGTTGATTGGGATGGAGGAAAGAGCCGGAGGTGGGAGGGGCCGGGCGGCTGGGGCCAGTGATCGGCGCGGAGGACGGCCGACGGTGCTTTGCATGATGGGTCTCCTCTCCTCTCTGCTCTGGAGACCGCTACGTCACTGGTTGCTAGACGCTAAGCGGCCGGTGATCTAGCAACCAGGTCTCCAGGGCAGGGCCAGGGCAGGAAGTGACAGCGTGTCTGTTACTGTGACTCACTGACTAGCGACATACCGTACCGACGGACGGCGGGACTGACCCCAAACTGAGCGGCCTTTTCTGAGGGGGATTAGACCGGCCCGGGGGGAAATTGCCACCTTGCCCCCCGGGCCAGCCCGCCTCTGCGGATGACCATCTCTGGATCGCCAGCTGTCTGCAGACTCAGCCTAGGCAAGACGGATGACCATCGCTGCATCGCAGACATTTCTGCAGTATCGCTGATCGAGTGGAGTCAGCAGGACTCACTGATACAGTAGAGCGCAACCATCTCAGTGTTTTACAGCGTGGAGAGTTGCTGTTGCCTGTTCTTCCAGGACTCATAAGGAGGACATCAGGATTGGTTACCAGTTACCAGTTGCTACAGTTTCTCTTAGACATTGAACACAGACACTCTACATCTGGATCAGTTAGTGGATCATTGATAATCAGGACCAGCTATTCTGCATTGCATGTTTCACACTGTGCTACACTGGGAAATCATTTGTTCTTTGTGCTCCAACTGCCGGTGAAGATCATAGCAAGGCCTTGCAAATTGAACATTGCTATATCATTGCTCTTAACCTCCCTGGTGATCTGATTATGTTATAATTTTTGTGCTAAAAGCAGTACATTGTTTTGCATGGAAATATGTTGTTTTATATTTTAGGCCTGTAATTCTTAGGAATAACTCACTTAAATCGGTCCAAACAAGAGTCTAGTAGACATCCCGAGTATGATAAAGTTTAAAGCACGAAATCATAAATTATAATGTAATAATAGTTACATAGTTACATAGTAGGTGAGGTTGAATAAAGACAATAGTCCATCCAGTTCAACCTGTGTAGGTGTGTGTGACTGTAATCATCTAACATAGCCCTTAATCTCCTGATCCTTGAGATGTAAGTCTAAGAGTCTTTTGAAAGTCACCATACTACCCACAGAAACCACCTCTTGTGGTAGACAATTCCACAATCTTGTAGCCCTAACAGTAAAGAACCCTCCTCGTTGCCTGAGGTTAAAACGCTTCTCCTCTAATCGCATTGTATGTCCTCGAGTCCTCATGCAATTCCTTCGAATGAACAGCTTTTTTTCTAAGCTGAGATCCCCATTAAGATATTTATAAATTGCTATCATGTCCCCTCTCAGACGTCTCTTCTCCAGGGAAAATAAATCGAGCGATTGCAGCCGCTCTTCATAGTTAAGGTCCTCCAACCCCCTAATCAGTTTAGTTGCCCTTCTCTGGACTTTCTCCAGCTCCAACACATCCCTCCTGAGGACTGGCGACCAGAACTGGACAGAATACTCCAGATGCGGTCGGACCAGAGTTTTATAAAGTGGAAGGATTATAGTCTTATCTCTGGAATACATCCCTTTCTTTATGCATGCTAATATTCTGTTGGCTTTGGAAGCTGCCGCTTGACATTGCATGCTGTTGCCTAATCTATCATCAACCAAGACTCCCAGATCTTTCTCCATTTTTGATTCCCCCAAGGGTTCCCCTCCTAACGTGTATTGTGTTTTTATGTTTTTAGTCCCCAAGTGCAAAACCTTACACTTCTCCACGTTAAACCTCATTTGCCATGTCGTTGCCCACTCCGTAATTTTGTCCAGGTCATTCTGTAGGATATCTGCTTCATGCTGTGCAGTTATTGCCCTGGCCAATTTTGTGTCATCTGCAAAAACTGATAACGAACTACTGATCCCGTCCTCAATGCTGTTTATGAATAAATTGAACAAGGTTGGTCCCAGGACTGAGCCCTGGGGGACCCCGCTTACTACCTCAGACCAGTCTGAGTATGCGCTGTTTATTACCACCCTTTGGACACGGCCTTTTAGCCAGTTCCGTATCCAAGAGCAAACCCTGCTGTCGATACCTGCAGACCTTATTTTATAAATTAAGCGCTTGTGGGGAACTGTATCAAACGCCTTAGCGAAATCCAAGTACACCACATCCACTGGTCTGCCCCTATCTAGCTCACAGCTCACCTCCTCGTAGAATGCTAAGAGATTGGTTTGACAAGAACGCCCATTTGTAAACCCATGCTGGTTACTACTGATGATGTTGTTGTCTTTAGCATATTCTACGATATAGTCCCTTATCATCCCCTCCAAAAGTTTACATATTATTGATGTCAAGCTGACAGGCCTATAATTTCCCGGGATATGCCTCTGGCCCTTTTTGAATATCGGAATCACGTTAGCCTTCCTCCAATCCCCTGGTACATCTCCTGTCCTAATACTGTCAGCAAAGATCAGGAACAGTGGTCTAGATATAACCTTACTGAGTTCCTTGAGAACTCTCGGATGTACGCCATCCGGGCCTGGTGATTTGTTAGTGTTAAGTTTATCCAGTCTTTCCCTGATTTCACCCTCTGTTAGCCATAGTGGCAAGTCCTGTGTATTACTACTAACCATACAGTCCTGGTCAGTGTACCCCTCCGTTTCCTGTGTAAAGACTGACGAGAAAAAAGCATTCAGCACGGTTGCTTTTTCAGTGTCCTCTGTAACCATCCTCCCATCATCGTTAATTATGTGTGCAATATGCTCTGCCCTAGTTTTTTTGCTGTTGATATATTTAAATAATTTCTTTGGGTTTTTTTTTACTATCCTCCGCTATTTGTCTCTCAAAGTTGATTTTAGCCATCTTGATTTCTTGTTTACTTTTCTTATTTTCCTCCTTGTATTGCTGGAAGGCCGATACTGTGCCCTCTGATTTATATTTCTTGAAGGCCAATTTTTTTCCCCTAATAAGTTTTTTAACGCTACAGTTTAGCCAGCCAGGTTTGGCTTTGTCTCTTCTAAATTTATTTCCCATAGGAATGCACTGCAAGATGCCTTTGCTTAATATGTTCCTAAAGCATTCCCATTTTTCCTCTGTGGTCAGTGATCCCAAGGTTTGGTCCCACTTTACCCTTTCCATCAATGAGTACAATTTTGGAAAGTTTGCCCGTCTGAAGTTTAGGGTTCTTATGTTCCCCACTTGCCTTTTTATATTGTTATTTACGCTAAATGTGATCATCCTGTGATCGCTAGAGCCCAGGTTGTCCTGGACTCCTACCTCCGAGATTATGTCTGGGTCATTAGTGATCAATAGATCCAGGATTGGATCGTTTTCTCTAGTAGGGGAATCCACCAACTGTGACATGTAATTATCCAGTAAGGTTTCCGTGAATAGACGGGCCTTATGTGAGTGTGTAGTCCCCTCATCCCAGTCAATATCGGGATAATTGAAGTCCCCCAATATGATGACTGATCCCAGTTTTGCCACTTTACCCATTAGTGCTAAAAATTCCAGCTCTACCTCCTCCCCTTGGTTAGGTGGCCTATAGCAAACCCCCACAACTACTTTTCCCTTATCTTCTTCCCTATCGAGTTCAACCCACACAGATTCTAAATCCATACTCATCCCATCCGTAATATAATAATAATAATAATACATTTCATCAAATTCTTCATTGTTTTCGAAGTGGAGATATTTAATTATGAGGAAGAATCTGTACTCTGACATGACCGTGCCAAAGAATGAAGTGGCAAGTAATGTATTGGTTGTCCAATACCAATTCTACAGGAGTTTCCCCACCACTCCATGAAGTATTATTTGGCCCAGAAATTTTCAAATGTCATCTTTGGTCACTGGTTCCCACTTTCTGCATCTTGCAAACTTCTGATGCGTAGCCAATTGTTGCTCTTTGTACTGGTTTGTCTCGGTAACTATTTTTTCAATAGCCTCATTGGTTTCATACCAGGTGCACCAGTAAATGGGAATTTTGGGGGCGCTGCCTGATCCGTACCGCAGTCAATAGAGCACCAAGTCCGCACATAGCTGAGCTCAGTTGCAGAATCGTCGCTGTTGTCACTTTTAGTACCTGATGAGGAATTTTCCCACAAATCGCTATCGCTCAGTTCCTCAAATAATTCCGATTCACCGTCGCTGTTTCCCAGTTCGTCCAAGAGCGGTTTTGAGCTAAAAGAACGCTTTTTGGACGCCATGGATGTTATCAATTTTCCAGGCATAAAGTACCGCAAAAAGTACAGGCTGGGCACTGGAAAAGCCTCTAGGAGAAATGGCATGATACAAAGTTGTAATCCTAACAGATTACACTGTATCATGTCATTTTTATTTTTTTTTATCTCCCGCCGGTTCCACCCCCCTGCGACGCGTCGCTCGCAGGGAAGGTACCTGAAAGAAGGGGCCAGCATCGGCTGAGCACACAGCAAAAGGACAGCGGGAGGAAAGCTGGAGGAAGGCTGGGGAGGACTGCGGGGGTTCGCAGCGAAGATGAGTATCATTCTGGGGTCATCCCGAGTGTGGCTCATGGTTACCCCTTTTGGCACTGAATATTAACCCTGAGCCACACTCGGGAATACCGCTAGGAAAGTTAAAGGGAACACATTACTGGTATCTAGATTACCTCATACAGGTATTATAGGCTGGCCCGGGGTTCCCCTTTAGTAAAAGCATTTCTTATAGCAATTTATAGCTTTCTGAGAGATTCATTCACTTACTGAAAGTTACTGTGTATATTTGGTGTATTTACTTGTTGTTATAATTGGTTATTCAGTGTTCTTTAGTGTTATCTCAACTGAGCCCTGGCTGTTTACCTGGGGCCTAGTTGATTAATATTCTTTTCAAGTCTCTTCCTTGACTAAAGCTGAACCAAGGAGTTAAAATCTACTTGCATTGTGTCAGATCAGCCTTTCTCAACCTTTTCAACACAGAGGAACCCTTGAAATAAATTTCTGGTCTCAGGGAACCCCTGCTAAAAATTAAAAATCTACAACTCATGATACATTGGTGTGACAGTCAGTGGGAAGAATGCTCCTTACTCTTCTCATCATTGGGAAGAATTACCCCCTTACAGATAGCTAAAAGGAACAATGGTGTCATTGGGAACTTATCTGAGAGGCAGAAATTGCCCATTGCTCAAGGAACCCCTAGCAACCTCAGCAGGAACCCTAAGGTTTCACGGAACCCTGGTTGAGAAACCCTGTATCAGAGTGTCCCTAGAGTGTCAGGAGGGCTGGATGGTTCACAGGGTCAAAGCGGCACAGGAGAACATCCAATTACCAGCAACCCTCAAGGGGGCAGTGCTACACAAAGGTAGATGCTCCTTAATCAAAATACATAGTCCTTATATAGAGTAAAAAGTCCAATCACTCCAGCAACCCTTCACCAAAGAAATTCAACAGAGGAGTCTCCACCTCCCAGTGTCAGTAGTGCATGTACAGATCAGAGCAACCGAATCCCATCCACTGGTACTAAGTAGTCCGTAGATTCAGTCGCAGCTGGTGCATTAGGGGCGCTATTGTCACAAGGATCCTCCTCCTGGCCAATCAGGAAGTGGGTTCTGAGACCCGTTTCCCGATTGGCCAAATGGAGAAGCCATGCTATTGGGCATGGAGGAGGAGGGAGGAGTTGCAGAAGACAGGGGGAAGAACAGGGCCAGATTAACGTAGGGGCTATTGGAGCTGCAGCTCCAGGCCCCTACCTTTTATATAGGCCCCAGGTTGGCCATATTCACTGTTACCGCTCTTCTGTCACTTGTAAACACAGAAGTCTGGCTTCTATGCTCGCTTCCCCAGGCAGCTCCCTCAGAACCTCCCCACACAGCACGAAGGCCAGACAAGGAGGGACAGTTGCCGATGCATGGATGTGTTTATGGGCTTCAGAGACAGCATCCCATGTGGAATTAGGCATGCATGGCTGCAACCTTCCTCCTCTGGGTGCATGCCAAGGCACGGCCCTTAAGGTCCTTCAAAATCCTCAGCACCAAGCCCATGATGCTCTTAATCCGGCCCTGGGGAAGAAGCCACCGCCGCCTGCTGCTGCAGATGTCTAGGCAGGGTGAGTGAGCTGGGTCCTGTCTTGTCTTGCCCCCTGCCGTGGTCCTGTCCTGCTGTGGTCCGGGGGGGGGGAATGGTGTGTAGCCTGGTGTGGTCCCGGGGGGGGGTGGTGTGTGGTGCGTTCCGTCTGCCCCCCCCCCCCCCCGGCCCGTGGAGCACCAGCCGCCACTGCATAGATATAATCTTGTAATCCACTTCGACACTCCACCAGTGAAAGGAAGTGATTACTCCCCTTATGCCACCTCACTCAACGCCATTTATGGCTCTCATCTCTGATCGGCAAACACGCTTAGTGATCCACACCACAGCAATCCGAAATTCAATTATTTTCAGGGTCCGCTGGGAATGCAAGCATTAAGGACAAGGGCAATCCCCTTAGCGTAAATCTGTTTCACATACTTTATTAACCACTTCAGCCCCGAAAGGTTTTACCCCATTAATGACCAGGCCATTTTTTGCGATTTGGCACTGCGTTAATTTAATGGACAATTGCTGTACCCAAACAAAATTGATGTCCTTTTTTCCCACTAATAGAGCTTTCTTTTGGCGGTATTTGATCACCTGTGTGATTTATATTTTTTGCGCTATAAACAAAAAAATAGCGACAATTCTGAAAAAAATATATATATATATTTTTCATTTTCTGCTATAGAACATTCCCAATAAAAAAAAAATGTAAAAATCATAATCAAATTTTTTCATCATTTTAGGCCAATTTGTATTCTACTATATATTCTTGGTAAAAAAAATCCCAATAAGCGTATTTTGATTGGTTTGCGCAAAAGTTATCGCGTCTACAAACTAGTGGAAAGATTTATGCAATTTTTTATTTATTTTTGCTTTTTTTTTTACTAGTAATGGCGGTGATCAGCAATTTTTAGCGGGACTGTGACATTGCGGCGGACAAATCGGACAGCTAACTGACACTTTTGGGGGGACCAGTGACATTGCTACAGTAATCATTGCTAAAAATATGCACTGTTACTGTAATGACACAGGCAGGGAAGGGGTTAACTCAGGGGCGATCAAAGGGTTAAGTGTATGGCTAGGGGTGTTTTCTAACTGTGAGGGGGAATCAACACAGAGACCTGTGATCCTAAATAGGAGGATCACAGGCGCTCTGTGGTGATTCCTGAGTGTTTACAACAGCAGACCGTTGTTCTCACTCCACGGGGGACGATTGCAGCCGCCGGCCCCATGAATCAGCTTCCCCGGTGGCTAATGAGGGGCAGGGGGGAAACGCGCCTCCGGCAGCACGCGCGCTCCCAGGAGCGCTCCTGCGAACCGCCATACAGGTATGCCGATTCACGCAGCAGAGCCAGCCTGCTGCAGTATATCTGCGGCGGGCGGTCGGCAAGTAGTTAAAACTATTATAATGACACTCACAATGTACAGGTGCATCTCATAAAATTAGAATATCAGCAAGAAGTTAATTTATTTCAGTAATTCAATTAAAAAAGTGAAACTAATATAATTTATATAGATGTGTTACTCACACAGAGTGAAATATTTCAAGCATTCCTTTCTTTTAATCTTGATGATTATAGCTTACAGCCAGTGGTGGGATTCAAAAATTTTAGTAACCTGTTCCGATTTTCAATGCACAGTGACCAGCGTGCCCCCTTTCAATGCAGAATGACCAGCGTGCCCCCTTTCAATGCAGAATGACCAGCGTGCCCCCTTTCAATGCACAGTGACAAGCGTGCCCCCTTTCAATGCACAGTGACCAGCGTGCCCCCTTCAAAACAGTGACCAGCGTGCCCCCTTCAATGCACAGTGACCAGCGTGCCCCCTTCAAAACAGTGACCAGCGTGCCCCCTTCAATGCACAGTGACCAGCGTGCCCCCTTCAATGTACAGTGACCAGCGTGCCCCCTTTCAATGCAGAATGACCAGCGTGCCCCCTTTCAATGCACAGTGACCAGCGTGCCCCCTTTCAATGCAGAATGACCAGCGTGCCCCCTTTCAATGCACAGTGACCAGCGTGCCCCCCTTTCAATGCACAGTGACCAGCATGCCCCCCTTTCAATGCACAGTGACCAGCGTGCCCCCCTCTCAATGCAGAGAAACCAGCGTGCCCCCTTTCAATGCACAGAGACCAGCGTGCCCCCTTTCAATGCACAGATCATCGTGCTTGTGCCGTGCCCCCTTTCAATGTAGAGATCATCATTCGTGCCCCCTTCAATGTAGAGACGTGCCCCCTTCAATGCAGAGATCATCATTCGTGCCCCCTTCAATGCAGAGTTCATCATTCGTGCCCCCTTTCAATGCAGTCTGCAGAGACCAGCGTGCTGCGTGCCCCCTTAATGCAGAAATCATTGTGCCCTCTTCAATGCAGAGTGAACAGCGTGCCAACTTGCTAAGCCCCCAGTGCACTTGACTTACCTTACTAGCGGCTTCTTCTCTTCAGTCCCCGCGTTTCCACTCTCCTCGAGTCCTCTTCCGCGTCCCGCCTCCTCCTCGAGTCTCGACCAATGGCATTGGCCTGTCTGGGAGGCAACGGCCTGAATGAGAAGGGGTGACGTCACTGGTTGCTAGACGCTAAGCGGCTCTAGCCTAGCAACCAGTGACTGTGTGTGTGGGCTCTGGGCATCTCCCTGCGGAGAGACAGAGACAGAGACAAGGAGCAGCAGCGGTCAGCGGATCAGGACAGATGTTCAAACTCACAACTGAGTTTGAACATCTGTCCTGATCCGATGACCGCTGCTGCTCTCAGGTGCCGTTTCTGCGAACTTACAGAAATCTAGTAACCGGTTCCATAGAACCGGTGCGAACCATCTGAATCCCACCACTGCTTACGGCTAGTGAAAACCCAAAATTCAGTATCTCAGAAAATAATACACCGCAGCAGTACCACAGGCTGATCGCCTCCATGCCACGCCACATTGATCCAGTATTTTATGGAAAAGGAGCCCTGACCAAGTATTGAGTGCATACTATGCTGTACATGGACATACTTTTCAGTAAGCCAACATTTCTGCATTATTTGTGAGGTCAGGCACTGATGTTGAATGAGAAGGCCTGGCTCACAGTCTCTGCTCTAATTCATTCCAAAGGTGTTCTATCAGATTAGGGTCAGGACTCTGTGCAGGTCAATCAAGTTCCTCATCCCCAAACTCGCTCATCCATGTCTTTATGGACCTTGCTTTGTGCATTGGTGCGCAGTCATGTTGGAACAGGAAGGGGCCATCACCAAACTGTTCCCACAAAGTTGGGAGCATGAAATTGTCCAAAATGTCTTGGTATGCGGAAGCCTTAAGAGTTCCCTTCACTGGAACTAAGGGGCCAAGCCCAACCCCTGAAAAAAAAAAAACCCACACCGTAATCCCCCCTCCACCTTGGGGTGGGGGAACTTGTCTGGACTGCACAGAGTCCTGACCTCAACTGGATAAAACACATTTGGGATGAATTGGAGCGGAGACTGCGAGCCAGGCCTTCTTGTCCAGTATCTAGGACTAGAATGCCATTAAAGTTCATCTGTGTGTGTGTAAAGGCAGGTGTCCCAATACTTTTGACAATATAGGTGTATATGCCTTGAGTTTAGCCTAAACAAAGTATTTATTGATACTTGTCCTTTAATAAAAAAAAAAAAAAATCTAGAAGACAGATAGGACCCCAGCATTCTTCGGCTCTCTAGTACCTCTGCTTACATTAACTCCAGTACAGCCCGAAGTAAAAAAAATAAAAAATAAGCGCAGGGCTAGCATGACTAGGTAGGCAGTGTAAGCAGGAGAGATGGGTTAAGAAAGTTCAGAATAAGTTTAATCAGTCTTCTACCCAATTAGGGGTTTTTATTTAGCCTGGGGGAGGGACTGGTAGGGTGGTCTTGGAGAGGGCAGAACATCTTCACAGCATTCCGTGAAGCACGTGGGGAGGAATGTTCCCGCCCATAAATTGGATTTATGCTTCTGTATGTGGTCTTCATAATTCGGCGGTTGGGGTCTTTCGAGGCGTTAAAAAAATCTGCTGTGCTTATCAGTTTTAAGGCATGGAGTCACCAGTGGAATGCCAGTTAATGGTGGTTTAACTGGTAGGTTAAAATGGTGAGGTATCTGCAGAATGTTGAGGTCGTTCCAGAGCCGGTGTGGTGCGGCTGGGGACCGTTTAAGTAGTTACGCAGATACAAAGTTGATAATTGATACTTGGTGCCTCCAAAGATCGGCAAACTCATGTTTCTTGTTATTGTATTATTATTTTTGGTTCCTGTTTTAACCACTTAAGCCCCGGAAGGTTTTACCCCCTTCCTGACCAGGGCCTATTTTGCGATTCGGCACTGCGTGATTTTAACGGACAATTGCGCGGTCGTGCGATGCTGTACCTAAACGAAATTGATGTCCTTTTTTTCCCCACAAAAAGAGCTTTTTTTTGGTGGTAATTGATCACCTGTGCGATTTTTACTTTTTGCGCTATAAACAAAGAAACAATTTTGCAAAAATAACAATATTTTTCACATTTTTTATATGAAATTCCCCCCCAAAAAAAGGAAAAATGTTTTAACATTTTGGGCCAATTTCTTTTTTTTTTTTACCATGTTTGGTAAAAAAAAAAAATCGAAAAAGCGTATTTTGATTGGTTTGCGCAAAAGTTATTGCTTTTACTAACAAAGGGAAAGATTTTTGTAATTTTTATTGTTTTTTTTAACACGTAATGGCGGCGATCTGCGTTTTTTTTGCGGTACTGCGACATTGTGGCGGACAGATCGGACCCTTGACTGACATTTTTGACACTCTTGGGGTTACCAGTGACACTTCTACAGTAATCAGTGCTATACATATGCACTGTTACTGTAAAATGACACTGGCAGTGAAGAGGTTAACTTTTTTTGAGAGGGAGGGGTTAAGTGTGTCCCTAGGGGCGTGATTCTAACTGTGATTGGCTGTGGCTTGAGGTGTAAGAACAGTGATTAACGGTCCTACATAGTAGAACCGTATGATCGCCATTCCTACACAGGGGAGAATGACAGGCGGCTTGTTTACATTAGCCGCCTGCCTTTCTCCCTCTCCACCCGACGATTGCGAGTGACCGGCGGACATCGGATCCACCGGTCACACGCGGGGGGGGGGGGGGGTACGTGACCACGCGGGAGCGCGCCTCCGGTGGCGCGCGCTCGCTCCCTAGACCCTCACAGGCTAGCGACGTAGCCCTACGTCGCTCTGCCTGTGAGGGGCTGACCGCCGATGTAAATAGTTGTGCGGCGGTCGGCAAGTGGTTAAGGAATGTTTTTTATATTTTGTTTGGTTTTAATAAATGGCCGTTACGCCTACATTTTACTCCAATTGTGTTTTGACATTTTTTTCTAAAAAAGGGGATTGGGTTGGTTAGAGGTTAAGATGAGCTTGAGGATTACATCTAGGGTACCTTAGTCATGGCATCAGTGCTTTATGTGGGCCGGTATGCACTGGTACTCAGTACCGCCACTTCCAAATATGGCTCTTGAGCATACCGCCACCTCTCTGTGTGCCTTAGCGTACCAGTACGCTCATTTTGGACATCTGCGCCCTCAATTACCCCCCCCCCAAGAATATTTCCCACTCCAGAGCCAGACCAGTCACCACAAGTGAGTCCCCCTGCTCCGGAGTCCCAGCCCAGGCCAGGGGGGGGGGTGCTCTATGGGGACCCTGATGTGGGGTGGGGGGTGACAAAATTTATAGGTACCGGCACCTCTTTTGGGCCACTTAAAGCACTGCATGACATCATATACAATTTGCTCTGTAGGACGTTGTGCACATAGCTGATTAGAAGCCAATGGCTCTTTTTCAACTAAATAGAACCTAGTATATAGAATCCAGTTTCTAAGTCCTACAGAATGAAGTCAATACAGGCAGACTCAGATGGAACATAAAGGGACACAGGAATAACTTTGTCAATGAAGATGCAATAATGGAAGATGCAAAAGTACTAACCTTAATGACAAGATACGATTACGTCCCCCGGAACACGCTCCAGGCAACCAACCCTTAGTGCACAGGTCACAGGAATGACGGTTAATATAAAGAGACTGAAAATCATGTCCATAAGGTAAACATGGAAGTAGGGTAGAGGAGTTCATAATTACTTTTTATTGCACACCCCATGTGCACTATTCTCAGTTTTCTACTTTATCATTGCTTTCTTTCATGATTTTATCATGCATTAAAAAATAAAAAAATATCAATTAATGATCAAAGTAGGTACTTATGCTTGGTAACCTAAGTAGAACTAAACCCTCTCAATCAACATGAACTATTTTTAGTCCTTATACTGCTAGCTTTAGTAAATAGATAGAAAGGTATAAAATATTTATATGTTTTAAACTTTTTTTAACGGCTTGCCGACTGCCGCAAGTACATATACTGCGGCTGTCAGCCCCGGCCAGGCAAAGTGACGTATGGGTACGTCACTAGCCTGTGAGCCAATAGCGGGCGGGCGCGTGCCGCCGGAGGCGCGCTCCCACCTCGGCTCGTTCCCTAACAAGTCGGGGTGTGTGACCGGCGGACCCGATGTCCGCCGGTCACTCGCGATCGTCCGCTGTGAAGGGAGAAAGGCAGGCGGCTAATGTAAACAAAGCCGCCTGTCATTCTTCCTTGTGTAACAGCAGAAATCTAGCGGTCCTGCTATGTAGGACCGTTGATCTCTGCTGTTACATGTAAAGCCACATCCCTGCACAGCTAGAAACACACCCCTAGGGACACACTTAACCCCTCCTTCCCCAATAATGTTAACCCCTTTACTGCCAGTGTCATTTTTACAGTAGCAGTGCATATGTATAGCACTGATTACTGTAGTAATATCACTGGTACCCCCAAAAGTGTCAAAAATGTCAGTCAAGGGTCCGATCTGCCTGCCGCAATGTCGCAGTTCCACAAAAAAAATTGCAGATCGCCGCCATTACTTGTTAAAAAAAAAACAAAAAAAATGACAAAAATCTTTCCCTTAGTAAACGCAATAACTTTTGCGCAAACCAATCAAAATACGCTTATTGCAATTTTTTTTACCAAACATATGTAGCAGAAAACAAATTGGCCAAAAATGTTAAAAAATTTTGATTTTTACATTTTTTGGGGGGGGGGGGGGGGGGGGGGGAAATTTCATATAAAAAATGTGAAAAATATTGTTATTTTTGCAAAATTGTCGCTCTTTTTTGTTTATAGCGCATGATCAAAAAATCGCACAGGTGATCAAATACCACCAAAAGAAAGCTCTGTTTGTGGGAAAAAAATTTGTTTAGGTACAGCGTCGCACGACCATGCAATTGTCCGTTAAATTCACGCAATGCCGAATCGCAAAATAGGGCCTGGTCAGGAAGGGGGTAAAATCTTCCGGGGCTTAAGTGGTTAACATTTCTTCAGCTGGTTCCTGGTTTCTGGCCTAGACCACAATGATGTCTGTCATTTTTTCTTTCATCTGGAGGAGGGGCTTTCTCAGCTAAGCACACCCTCCTGCCTGCATGCCTGAGCTATGGACAGATGGACTCCAGGAAGCAAATGGTACACAAATCACCTGCCCTTTCTAAAGATGGGGGGGATTTAAAGTGATTTCTCAACAAAATATAGCATGGAGACATGGATGGGTGGGAAAGTTTGCTTTGAAAAAAAAGGAATGAATTAAATAGCTTTTTTAGTTTTTGGTGTTTAGTAAAGCAATTAGCAACATACTGTATAGTCTTCAGCTCCAAATACATTTATACTGTAAATTCATTTTAAAGATAAACTACACTAGTGTTGGTTGAACCAAGCAGTTCAGTTAGCCGGGATGTTCACCCAAAACTTAAGCAAAACATAGCGTCTGACGCTATATGACGTCACTGATGTCAGAAGGGGGCGGTGGCACCAGGGGAACCTAACTGGGATTTTTTTCTGTATTTAGGGTCCGGCAGGCATCGTGATTGATGATGGATTTACATCGAGGGACACTATTTTTATTTATTTTTTTTTTTTTAATAAAGGACTTGCCAAAAACTGTGTTTTGTGGTTTTTACTTTTTTGGTGAATAGGTAGGGGTACGATGTACCCGATACCCATTCACTTAGGGGGGGGGTGGGATCTGGGGCCTTTTTAAAGGGGGCTTCCAGATTCCAATAAGCCCCCACTCGCAGACCCCAACCACAGCCCAGGGTTGATGGAAGAGGTCCTTGTCCCCATCAACATGGGGACAAGATGTTTTAGGGCGAGGGGGCAGAGCCTCCCCTGCCCCAAAGCACCCACCCCCCCCATGTTAAGGGCATGTGGCCTGGTATGGTTTGGGGGGGCGCTCGCTCTTCCCGTTTCCTGACCTGCCAGACTGCATGCTTGGATAAGGATCTGGAATGGATTTTGGGGGGGCCCCCACGCCGTTTTTTTATTTTTACAATTTTGGCGTGGGCTGCCCCTAAAATTCATACCAGACCTAAAAGGCCTGGCATGGACTGGGGGGGCCCTATGCCATTTTATTCATTCTTTCTTCTCTGTATTGCCGGGATATTACAATATATTACAGCTGCGAACAAGTTTAAATTACATTTTTCCTTTAGAAATGTCAGTATTGCTGCAGCAGGCTCCATACATCATACAGATGCGCCACTTTACAGACAGACTAAGAGGGCCCCCCAGGCACAATATTTAAAGGCATTTTTCATTTTTATTGTTTCACTTTAAGCATCATTAAAATCACTGCTCCTGTAAAAACAATTGTTTTAAAAAATGTTTTTGCATTGATACATGTCCCCCAGGGCAATACCCAGGTCCCCATACACTTTTTATGGCAATAACTTGAATATAAGCCTTTAAAATGAGGACTTTTGATTTTTCATGTTCGTGTTCCATAGACTTTACGTCCAGGCCACTTTTTGCAACTTGGCACTGCGCGAATTTAACTGACAATTGCGCTGTCATGCAACCCTGTACCCAAACTAAATTTACGTCCTTTTTTTTCCCCACAAACAGAGATTCCTTTTGGTGGTATTTGATCACCTCTGCACTTTTCATTTTTTGCGATATTAATAAAAAAAGAGCGAAGATTTTGCGTAAAAATTAACATTTTCTACTTTGACGGTTAAAAAATATCCAATATATTCAAATTTGTCATACATTTAGGCCAAAATGTATTTAGCTACATGTCTTTGACAAAAAAATCCTCAATGAGCGTATTTTTAACCGCTTTAAGACCGGAAGATTTTACCCCATTCCTGACCAGGCTATATTTTGCGATTCGGCACTGCGTTAATTTAACGGACAATTGCGTGGTCATGCGACGCTGTACCCAAATTAAATTTATGTCCCTTTTTTCCCCACAAATAGAGCTTTCTTTTGGTGGTATTTGATCACCTGTGCGATTTTTAATTTTTGAAAAAAAGAGCGACACTTTTGAAAAAAAATATATTTTTTACATTCTGATATATAACATTCCCAAAAAAAAATAAAATAATTTTTTTTTAACATTTTAGGCCAATTTGTTTTCTGCTACATAATTTTGGTAAAAAAAATCACAATAAGCGTATTTTGATTGGTTTGCGCAAAAGTTATCGTGTTTTTCTAACTACGGGAAAGATTTGTCATTTTTATTGTTTATTTTTTTTTACTAGTAATGGTGGCGATCTGCGATTTTTTTTTTTTTGCGGGACTGCGCCGGACAGATCGGACCCCTAACTGACATTTTTGACACTTTTGGGGGTACCAGTGACATTACTACAGTAATCAGTGCTATAAATATGCACTGTTACTGTAATAATGACACTGGCAGGGAAGGGGTTAACTTTATTGGTGATCAAGGGGTTAAATGTATGCCTCATGCTTACTGACGTGTGTGGGGGGAGGGGATTGTGTGACACAGACACAGATCGCAGGTTCAGCTATGCTGAATCCTGTAATCTGTGACTGTCTGTCACATAGGAGATCCGCCCACTTTGTTTACACAAGCGAGCGGATTTTCTCACTCGATCCCAGATGATCGGGGAAGAGCGGCGGTGATCACCGCCTCTCCTCCCCTGGCCCAACTCCCGCTGTGTCTGAATACAGTGGTAGCGAGCCTCCGGCGGGGCGCGCGCGCGCCCAAAAAAGGGGCGTTGTCCAGCGACGTAGGTCTAATGATAATGATAATGACCCACTTTGCCGCAGTACCAGCTCAGTGAGCGGTCGGCAAGTGGTTAATGGAGTTTGCGTGTTCACTAGAACTTTTTCCCTGTTTGAATTGTTCTGGTGCGAACCGAACAGGGGGGTGTTCGGCACATTACTAATGCAGACAAGTGCCTTATCTCTACTAAAAAAAAAAAAAATTACATTTAAAGGAAGTAAAAAAAACGTATTTCTCATACCAGGTAGTTTCAAAGGAGAAAAAACCAACCCTTAGCTCCCTCTTCTACAGGAACCTTACTCTAAACTGAACCTAGCTTTCCTTCACTAGTGGTTCTTTGTCCCTATCTCAATTCCCAACGGGTTCCCCAAGAAAGCTGCTTGGAGCCCAGTGCAGTCAGGATATCTTTAAAGGATTATCTCACCCCAGAAAAAATATGAACTAACACTGTACACTCACCCCCACCCCCCAAAGCCCCCGCTGTACCTACCTCCATGGGTGATCAGCTGTCAGTGCCCATGTAGCAGGGCCACCAGTCTGAGGATTTGAAATCCTTGCTCTTCTCCCTTTGCTTTCTGCAGTGCTTCGAGGATGGATCATAGTGATGCTCTGTGCAGGCGCTGACCAATCAGAATCACTCTGATCCATCCCAGAAACTCCACACAGTGAAGAGGAAGCAGAGTGGGATTTCAAATCCCTGGACTGCATAGGCTCTGACAGGTCCTCCCCAGAGGCGTCACGGGGGGGGGGGGGGGGGCTAAAGGGGGCCATGGCCCCACAAACATTATCCTCTACCCCCCAACAGGATCCCGGTCACCTCCTGCTCTGGCATGGCGGGTCAGTAAGTCAGTGTGAAGAACAGGGCTGGCACTAGAGGAAGTGGGGCCGATGCTACCTGTATAGTGCCATCTCCTGTCACAAGCGGAGTGATACCAAATGTACTCCGCCTGTGAGAGGAGCAATATAGGAAGCATCAGCTCTGCTCTCTTCTGCAGCTGCATGCTTCCTGTCACATTGATGCTCGGGGACGGTGGGTCAAGAACCAGCCAGCAGTACCCACCAACACTACCAGCCAGCAGTACCCACCAGCAGTACCAGCCAGCAGTACCAGCCAGCAGTACGTACCAGTAGTACCAGTCAGCAGTACCCACCAGCAGTACCCACCAGCAGTACTAGCCAGCAGTACCCACCAGCAGGACCAGCCAGCAGTACCCACCAGCGGTACCCAACAGCGTATCGGAGAACCCATAGAGTAGAGCAGGATGTGTCCATGTCTGCTTTGCATATGCTGAGTGGACACAGACCTATTATCTGCCCGCTCCGCTCATTGTGGTCCGCAACCAGTTACCAGGTCGCTAAAGTGGCCCTCGCCAAAGGTTGGGCACCCCTGCTGCATGAGTCCCAGATGGAGAGGTGTGCTGTAGCAGCCTTCCCATTTAGTTTCGCCATGGTTTGTGGTGGAGGGAAGGAGTCCTAGATGGAGAGGTGCGCTGTACTGTGCATCAGGAGACACGCAGGGAAATCATAAAGATCTCCTATGAAGTTGATAAAAGTATTAAGACCACCGCCACTGTTGCGGCTGGCCTTAACACTTTCATCACTGTGGTTGGCTGGTCTCACTATTCTTCCCTACCTCATCCACGCTGAGAACATTGCATCAATATTAGGCTTTATTACTGCGTAAACTGGCACTGATACTAGGCTATATTACTGCGTAAACTGGCACCAATACTAGGCTTTATTACTCATTAAACTGACACCAATACTAGGGACTATTACTGCATGAACTGGTATCAATACTAGGGGTTATTACTGCATAAACTGGCACCAATCATAGGGGTTATTACTGCGTAAACTGGCATCAATACTAGGGGCTATTACTGCATAATCTGGCACCAATACTAGGGGCTATTACTGCGTAAACTGGCCGCATTACTAGGGGGTATTACTGCGTAAACTGGCACCAATACTAGGGGCTATTACCGCGTAATCTGGCACCAATACTAGGGGTTATTACTGCATAAACTGGCACCAATACTAGGGGTTATTACTGCGTAAACTGGCCCCATTACTAGGGGTTATTACTGCGTAAACTGGCACCAATACTAGGGGCTATTACTGCGTAAACTGGCCGCATTACTAGGGGGTATTACTGCGTAAACTGGCACCAATACTAGGGGCTATTACCGCGTAATCTGGCACCAATACTAGGGGTTATTACTGCATAAACTGGCACCAATACTAGGGGTTATTACTGCGTAAACTGGCCCCATTACTAGGGGTTATTACTGCGTAAATTGGCACCAATACTAGGGGCTATTTCTGCGTAATCTGGCACCAATACTAGGGGCTATTACCGCGTAATCTGGCACCAATACTAGGGGTTATTGCTGCGTAAACTGGCCCCATTACTAGGGGTTATTACTGCGTAAACTGGCACCAATACTAGGGGCTATTACTGCGTAATCTGGCACCAATACTAGGGGTTATTACTGCATAAACTGGCACCAATACTAGGGGTTATTACTGCGTAAACTGGCCCCATTACTAGGGGTTATTACTGCGTAAATTGGCACCAATACTAGGGGCTATTTCTGCGTAAACTGGAACCAATACTAGGGGCTATTACTGCATAAATTGGCACCAATCATAGGGGTTATTACTGTGTAAACTAGCACCACTACTAGGGGTTATTACTGCATACACTGGCACCAATACTATTGGCTATTACTGCGTAAACTGCCACCAATACTAGGGGTTATTACTGTGTAAACTGGTACCAATACTAGGAGCTATTACTGTATAAACCTGCACCAATACTAGGGGTTATTACTCATCCCCTACAGAGGTAAATACAACAAGGAAGCGAGATGGTGAAATGGTGATGAAGGTGTATAGTGTTAGTTTATCCTTTCATATTTTCCAAAACGGTGAAATTACTTTGTGTTATCTTATTCTGCTGCTTATCTTCTGATCGCTTTTAAGGATTTGAAGCATATTCACTCGAGTAGTATAAATAACTAAGTCTCTTTATATTAAATCTATTCTTTGTTTTTTAAACTTTGTTTTACAGATATTTTATTGATGATCTCTTGTGGCGTGTTATCCCCAGTTTGCACTGCGTCCATGAGTCTTCAAATTCAGATTGAACCCTTTGAGCTATGGGGGACTTGCTCATACTGATTTCACTCCATGATTTTCCCGGTTATTTTTAGCAAATTCATGTTCATATCCAGGTCAATGCTTTCTGCAAGAAATTAAATTGGACAATTTGTTCTTCCATAGTGACATTTGTGCAGCACAAAACATTACTATCTGACAATACATCTCCGTTTTCTGTATAAATAGCCCCCTTCGAAGGACAAGTACAGTTATGTCAGTACTTTTGCAATTGTTTGGATAGCCGTATATATCATTCATAAGAACAGCTGGCTACATGTAAAAATGACTTTACTCCCCAGAGTACCTTTACTATCTATCCTACCTGGTACCATCAAACCTAATAAAAAATACATTATGGGGTTGATATACTTAAGGCAAATAGGCTGCTCTCTTTGCAAGGGGATTTTCCCCAGAGCTTAGTGAATGAGGTGAAGCTCTACTGACTTCTATCATCCATCATCCAGAAAGCAAAAACATTTTTATTTTTTAATTTTCCTTTTTTCCTTCTCCCCCCCCCCCCCTCCTCTATGTATGTTTTTTTCCCAAAAATTTGGAAAATGTGTCCCTAAAAGTAAATATGAAATTACAGGATAATTGTTAAGGTGTATGCTATGCAATTGCTAAAGCACAAGATGGCATGTTACAATTTACATTCTGGGTTGTTATAGCCTAGTTACAGTATCTCACAAAAGTGAGTACATCCCTCACATTTTTGTAAATATTTTATTATATATTTTCATTTTACAACACTGAAGAAATTACACTTTGCTACAATGTAAAGTAGTGAGTGTACAGCTTGTATAACAGTGTAAATTTGCTGTCCCCTCAAAATAACTCAACACACAGCCATTAATGTCTAAACTGCTGGCAACAAAAGCGAGTACAACCCTACGTGAAAATGTCCAAATTCGGCTAATTAGCCATTTTCCCTCCCCAGTGTCATGTGACTCGTTAGTGTTACAAGGTCTCAGGTGGGAATGGGGAGCAGGTGTATTAAATTTGGAGTTATTGCTCTCACTCTCTCATACTGATCACTGGAAGTTCAACTACACCTCATGGCAAAGAACTCTCTGAGGATCTGAAAAAAGAATTGTTGCTCTACATAAAGATGGCCTAGGCTATAGGAAGATTGCCAATACCCTGAAACTGAGCTTCAGCACAGTGGCCAAGACCATACAGCGGTTTAACAGGACAGGTTCCGCTCAGAACAGGCCTCGCCATGGTCAACCAAGGAAATTGAATGCACGTGCTCAGTGTCATATGCAGAGGTTGCCTTTGGGAAATAGATGTATGAGTCCTGCCAGCATTGCTGCAGAGATTGGATGGGTGAGGGGGTCAGCCTGTCAGTGCTCTAATTACTGCCGCACACTGCATCAAATTGGTTTGCATTGCTATCTTCCCAGAAGGAAGCCTCTTCTAAAGATGATGCACAAGAAAGCCCACAAACAGTTTGCTGAAGACAAGCAGACTAAGGACATGGATTACTGGAACCATGTCCTGTGGTCTGGGGAGACCAAGATAAACGTATTTGGTTCAGATGGTGTCAAGCGTGTGTGGCAGCAACCAGGTGAGGAGTACAAAGACAAATGTGTCTTGCTTATAGTCAAGGATAGTAATGGGAGTGTCATGATCTGGGGCTGCATGAGTGCTGCCAGCACCGGGGAGCTACAGTTCATTGAGGGAATCATGAATGCCAACATGTACTGTGACATACTGAAGCAGAGCATGACCCTCTCCCTTCAGAGACTGGGCCACAGGGCTGTATTACAACATGATAACGAGCCCAACACACACCTCCAAGATGACCACTGCCTTGCTAAAGAAAACTAAGGGTAAAGGTGATGGACTGGCCAAGCATGTCTCCAGACCTAAACCCTATTGAGCATTTGTGGGGCATCCTCAAACGGAAGGTGGAGGAGTGCAAGGTCTCTAGCATCCACCAGCTCCTTGATGTCATCATGGAGGAGTGGAAGAGGACTCCAGTGGCAACCTGTGAAGCTGTGGAGAACTCCATGCCCAAGAGGGTTAAGGCAGTACTGGAAAATAATGGTGGCCACACAAAATATTCACACTTTGGGCCCAATTTGGACATCTTCTTTTAGAGGTGTACTCACTTTTGTTGCCAGCGGTTTAGATATTAATGGCTGTGTGTTGAGTTATTTTGAGGGGACAGCAAATTTACACTGTTATACAAGCTGTACACTCACTACTTTACATTGTAGCAAAGTGTCATTTCTTCAGTGTTGACACATGAAAAGATAAAATAAAATATTTACAAAAATGTGAGGGGCGTACTCACTTTTGTGAGATACTGTATGTATTTGTTGTTAATACTGTCCGGCTGCCACATTTTTCTCAGTCAATACAAATGAACCAATTTTTCTTTCCTTGCACGTGTAGCCGGGTGCTGTAGTTGGCCATGTGTGAGGAGTGAGCTTTGCATTCCTATGCCTGCTATCCTCCTTCAACCCCCGGCCAGTTGCTGTAATACAAAGCAGGTTGGGTAAGTTCCCACCCGCTTCTTCTGCCCCTCACCCCCCATCCCTGTTGCTGTCTGTTCTACTGTATGAGAAGGCTGTGAGAAATCCCATGCTCCTTCTCACCTCCTTCCCCCTGGCGTTGCATTGCCGATTGGAACCGGGGGGGGTTCTGTGGACATAGGCTATTCTGATTTCAGCAAGGCATTTGATACAGTATGTACACAGTATGTATTGAAATGTAAAATAACGCATATAGAGAAAAATAATCCCTTGTTGAGTACAATATTGGGGGTACAGTGTTGGCCAGCACTACAGTGGGAAAATATTTTGGGGTACTTATTTCAGATGATTGCAAAAATGAGCAAACAGTGTTACTAGGCAGTAGGAAAAGCGAATACAATTCTAGGATGCATCACTAGAGGGATCACCAGGAGGAAGAAGGGTGTCCTCATTCCTCTATATAGATCTTTATATCACTAGAGGGATCGCCAGCAGGAGGAAGAAGGTTCTGACTCCTCTATATAGATCTTTATATCACTGGAGGGATCACCAGCAGCAGGAAGGGAGTCCTGATTCCTCTATAAAGATCTTTATATCACTAGAGGGATCACCAGCAGCAGGAAGGGAGTCCTGATTCCTCTATATAGATCTTTATATCACTAGAGGGATCACCAGCAGGAGGAAGGGAGTACTGTTTCCTCTATATAGATCTTTAGTGAGATTTCATTGTGTCAAACTCTGAAAAACAAAAAGATATTGATAAGATAGAACGAGTCCAGAGACGGGCAACAAAAATGGTGAAAGGTCCGAGGGATAAAACATATAAGGAAAGACTTGAGGAACTTCATATGTACAGTCTAAAGCAGGGGTCTCCAAACTGCAGACCGGGGGCCAGATGCGGCCCTATGGTTGCCTTTATCTGGCCCTTGGGACAATATTCATCACGCTAATATGAGACACTATTCTGCCCACCAGAGGCGTAACTAGAACCTTCAGGGCCCTGATGCAAGAAACCATGAAGGGCCCCCCAGACCCCGGGCCGGGGCCCTTACCTTCAAGCCCAGGGCTCTTCCCACTAATCCTGGGGCTCTTTACACTCGTTGCATGGCCTTTTATTACGGTCCCGCAGCAGGATTCTTTCACAAGTTCTGCAGTGGGCCCCCTTCCTGCAATCTTGGGGCCTCCCCACAGTGGTGCAATGCCAGGGTCCGGTCGCAAGTGTGACCTTTGCGATCCTGGAAGTTCACCCACTGGTTTGCTACCGGGCCCCCTGGAGCATGGGGCCCGGTAGCGATTGCAACCCCTGCAACCCCTGTAGTTACGCCCCTGCTGCCCACTGACATCAACAATGGGCCACTATTTCTCCCACTGCCACAAACAATGGGGCAATATTCCTCCCCCAATACCAAAGATAGGGCACTGTTCACTCCCACTGATGCCTAATTTCTGAAGTGCAGTAACCTGTCCCTTTGTTTGGAAAGTTTGGAGACCCCTGGTCTAGAGGTAAATGTAAGACATGATTGAAATCTTTAAATGCATCAAGAGGGCGAATAAGGTTCAGGAGGGCCGGATTTTTAATATGAAGCCAAGATCAAGAACACGGGGACATGACCTCAAACTAACTAAAGGAAAAGTCAAAACTAATATTAGAAAGTATTATTTTACCAAATGGATAGTTAATGCTTGGAACAGACTTACAGAGGTAGTGATTCGATCAACAGTAAGTGGATTCAAACATGCTTGGCACAAACATAGATCTATACTCAGACAAAAAAAGTTAAAAAAAATAATACAAAAACATATTTAAGTAAAAAAAAAAGGCTCGATGGACCACTTGGTCTTTTTTCTGCCGTCACTTTTCTATGTTTTTACTGCACAATGTATATTGGGAAATGTAGTGTAATCATTATAGTGTAGCCACTATATAGCTGCTGTCTCGAACTATAACTCCCAGGATTCTCAGTGTTCTGCATAGAAGTCTATTGTCTTACCTGGCTGTAGCTCTCCCCCTGCTAGCTGGAGGAGGATGGTGCAGCAAAACTTTAATATCTCAGTAGAGGGAAAGAAGGGTAATGTCTCCATCTCCATATTTAGTCACAAAAAAGTGCAGCGCTCTCCTTCAATAAAGTGCATTCCAATTATATTCATATTTTCCACATTTTTCTTTTTCCATATTTTCATGGCACCTCATGGCAAAGAAGTCTCTGAGGATCTGAGAAAAATAATTGTTGCTCTACATAAAGATGGCCTAGGCTATAAGACGATAGCCAAGACCCTGAAACTGAGCTGCAGCACAGTGGGCAATACCATACAGCGCTTTAACCGGACAGGTTCCACTCAGAACAGGCCTCGCCATGGTCGACCAAAGAAGTTGAGTCCTCGTGCTCAGCGTCATATCCAGAGGTTGCCTTTGGGAAATTGACCTATGAGTGCTGCCAGCATTGCTGCAGAGGTTGAAGGGGTGGGGGGGTCAGCCTGCCAGTGCTCAGACCATATGCCACACACTGCATCAAATTGGTCAGCATGGCTGTTGTCCCAGACGAAGCCTCTTCTAAAGATGATGCACAATAAAGCCCGCAGACAGTTTGCTTAAGACAAGCAGACTAAGGACATGGATTACTGGAACCATGTCCTGTGGTCTGATGAGACCAAGATAAACTTATTTGGTTCAGATAGTGTGAAGGGTGTGTGGCAGCAACCAGATGAGGAATACAAAGACAAGTGTGTCTTGTCTACCGTCAAGCATGGTGGTGGGAATGTCATGGTCTGGGGCTGAATGAGTGCTGCCAGCACTGGGGAACTACAGTTCTTTGAGGGAACCATGAATGCCAACATGTACTGTGACATACTGAAGCAGAGCATGGTCCCCTCCCTTCTGAGATTGGGCTGCAGGACAGTATTCCAACATGATAATGACTCAAAACACACCTCCAAGACGACCATTGCCTTGCTAAAGAAGCTGAGGGTAAAGGTGATGGACTGGCCAAGCATTTCTCCAGATCTAAACCCTATTAAGCATCTTTGGGGAATCCTCAAACTGAAGGTGGAGGAGCACAAGGTCTCTAACATCCACCGGCTTAGTGATGTCATCATGGAGGAGTGGAAGAGGACTCCAGTGGCAACCTGTGAAGCTCTGGTGAACTCCATGCCCTAAAGGGTTAAAGCAGCGCTGGAAAATAATGGTGGCCACACAAAATATTCACACTTTGAAACCAATTTCAAACCAAAGGGGGGGGGGGGGTTATTTTGAGGGGACAGAAAATTTACACTGTTATACAAGCTGTACACTCACTACTTTACATTGTAGCAAAGTGTCATTTCTTCAGTGTTGTTACACGAAAAGATATAATAAAATATTTACAAAAATTTAAGGGGTGTACTCACTTTTGTGAAAAACTGTATATACAACAAACACATGCTGGTAGGTAAATTGGCCCTAGTATGGGTATGAATATGAATTAGGGACCTTAGATTGTAAGCTCCTTGAGGGCAGGGACTGATGTAAAAGTGCTGTATAAATTGTCAGTGCTATATAACTACCCGCAATAAATATAGAAATAAATAAAATTCAGCACCTGTCAATAAGCACTTACACACATTTAGGAAAGAGTAAGGAATTTTTATTGAGTAAAGTCTTCTCTTCCTGCATATTTCAGCTCCCCTGCCGTCCTGTTAAATGCCTTTGCATGTGCAGGATGTAATGTAATAATGTGCAATTAGTTCTGCTGCCAAATCTTTAATTTCTGTAATATCTCTTCCCAAAGGAGATGTTTTCTAAATACAAACAAGACTGCTTTAGTAACACCTTAGGGGGATGAAGTTTATTCTTCTCAATACGCGGGGAAAGTATGCAAATTCACACGTGTGTATGAATACAGATGTAGCACCCTCCTAGATAGGTGCTAAGCAGGGAGAATAGTTTGCTCTGCCTGCTTAACAGGGGAGTAGCAGGTAAATCATAGTCTGCCCCATTTGCTTATCAGGGGAGCCTGATCAGTAGTTAGGCCTGTTACATGTGCTCAGGGTGTGATTCATCTGGGCTGAGGGAGTGTCCTCACTGTATCCAATAGGGGAGCCTGCTGGACAGTGGAGGAAACCCACCCAGTGACACACAGGCTTTTATGACTATCCCAGTGGGTTGGCACAAACAGTGGTGCATCTTGGGACATCAGGGGGGGACCACCAACCTTCTTGTAGGAGGCCCGAGCACACAGGGGGGCCCACACAGAGAGGGGGATTAGTGATGGACAACAAATACAGAAATCTTCCTCCAGCACCTGAATCTGATCTGTCCCTCTCCCTGCTATCAGCTTTTATCTGTTAAGAAAGAGACAGTCGTCCCTCACTAATCCCCCTCCCTTGTGTGGGCCCCCCTCCCAGCACTTATCTCTGCTCAGGAGTTTATTTGTAAATTGTAACTTTGTTTCTCTCTCTCTGTGTCTCTGATCACTGAGCTCCAACTGCCCAGCCTCTACATTTTTCTAATCTCATCTTCTTTTTTATTTAACATAGTGTTTTTTTTTAGATTTAGCAGGAATTATGTGAGTTATGTTATATTTGTGTCTGATAATAGTGACTTTGTTGTAATTTTAGCTAAATATATCTTTAATATTTTCTTGAGGGGGCCCTGCCAGGTAGTCTGTACGGGGGCCCACGATTTCTAACTGCAGCCCTGTCCTGGGATATGTTATAAAAGACAAGGGAAAATGTGACAGGGGGTCTTTGGGTGGAAAGCCAGGTCCTGGGAAGAGGGTGACGGCTGTCTCTCCTCCTGTCTGTTGTGGAAGGTTGTAACGGGTGGTCGGCCTAGTGAGCCAAGATTGTGGTGCTGAGCCAAGAGGTCCAGGAAGCTGACAAGTGGAGCTGGAGGCAGAGCAACCTTGGGAAAAACAGAGTCCGGGAGTACTGGGAAACTTGCCAGGGGTCTGCCCAGGAAAGGGGACCGCTCCAGTGGAGAGTCAGTGGACAGGTGTCAGTGCACACAGCAAGTGAGAAAGGGGGTGCCAAGTTAGAACCCTGAAGAATAACTCAAACAGGATCCCATTATCTATCTTCACTTCTGTGGCAAGGTAAAGCAGCGGTCTTGCCGCACACTACAGCTAGTTGTCCTCAAGATTGTGCATAGTTCAAAGTTGGAGTATCCCACTCATCCCTTCTCCTATCCCAGTTCTAAATAAAAACAAAAAAAACAACATCCCCCGGATTGATTATTGACTGAGCCAAGGACTTTTAATCCTATGTGTTTGCTATCAGTTGCTAAGTGTAACCCAGGGGTATCCAGAAAGTGCAATTCTCAGCAGTCCTCTAGGAGGTAGTGCTACACATATATTCATTTTTTGCCAATTAATCCTGTAGGGATTGTAGGGAATGTGAGCTGAGAAATTATCCCAGTTCTACATGGGAGATCGAAAGGAGAAATTAGACCAAACCTGACCTATAACCTAAACCAAAACCTAGAAATCCACTATTGTGAAAATTGGCGCCCAACCCAAATCCATGTAATTTTCCTGCACATTCAAGCATATCCATGTATATCTGTAAAATACCTATGGATTTATCCATTTGTCCGGTACTAGTGGTTTTCTGACATGACCCAAGTCTTTATTTTGATGATGTTAGAAAGATGATCCAATTCTTATAGAGCAGCGATCCCCAACCTTTTTGGCACCAGGGGCCGGTTTTGTGGCAGCCAATTTTCCCAGGAACCAAGGGTGGTGTTATAAAGTTGGTCCTCAGCACCCTTTCCCATCATAACCCCTCTTTACAGCACAGTCCCCTTTTAAAGTCTCCCTTTACAGCAGTCCAATCATGTCCTCAGTTCCCCTTTCCATCACAGTTCCCCTTTTCATTACAGTGCTTCTTTACAGTGCAGTCCCCTTTACATTACCAAGTAATGTAAAGGGGTACTGTGATGTAGAGGGGAACTGCACTGTAAAAGGGCCCTGTGATATAAAGGGGACCACACTGTGAAGGGGCACTGTAATGATTACAGCGCCCCTTTACAGTGCAGTCCCCTTTACATTGCAATGCTCCTAGCAATCATAGCCCCCCCTCCCCATTTCAGTGCCCCCTGAAGTACTGGCCCACCCTTTCCTCTTCTATTCTCAATGCCCCCCTTTCAATCTCTGCCTCCCCTGTTAAGTCCTACCTTCAGCAGGGCAGAGGTATTTATCAGCCTGCATGTCCTCCAGCTGCAGATCCGGATGCCCAACTTATCTTAATAAGAGGGTGATTACCCGCTTGTTAAGCTGTAAAGATTTCCACTCTCTGTCCAGATCTCCAACTCCTCTCGCCGCATGTCCTGCTGGTAGGATGACATTAGTGGGCGGGTGGGGGGTACAGACAGCAGTTGCAGCTCACCTTCATCTGCTGTGTGGCCCAATTACTAAAAGGCCACAGACCGGTATAGGTCCCAGACCCAGATGTTGGGGTCTTCTGCTATAGAGTGTTCCAGATTTACTCCAGGACTTGATCACAGTTGGACACAAATATGTGTCTTAATAGAGCTATATACAGTATCAATACTGGGCACACATAGGTCTTAAACAGGAGATAATTGCAATCATGTATTTTGAATGCAGTCTGACTCTTTGATGGGATTTACCCCACTAAAATGGCAGACTGAATTCAAGTGGAACTCATACCTGAGGGTCGTTGGGGAGGATAACAATAGCTATAGTAATTGGCTCTCTTACAGCAATAGCTGACTCGATAGATTTTTAAATCAATGTTTGTTCAGCTGGGTGGTGCTTGCATGACCATCCATGGCTCAAGTTTTGGCCAAATCAGCAGGAATTCACCGAAATTCAAGCTGTCTATCTATGGCCAGAATAGATCTCAATGTTTTTGTGCAGGATTCACTTTTACCCAAGATGCTCAAATTTTATAATTCTTGGGTGGACTTTGCATAAATCTTGAGTGAATCTTGATAAATATGTAGGCAGGTGCCTAAAATGTTATTTGTGATTTTCACTAAGGGGTTAATGTTTGGTGACTCTGGAGTTAACATGCTGTAGCAGAGGCGTAACTAGAACCTTCAGGGTCCCGGTGCAAGAAACCATGAAGGGCCACCCGGACCCCTGGCCGGGGCCCTTCCCTTCAAGCCTGGGGCTCTTCCCACTGATCCTGGGGCCCTTTATTCTCGTTGCGGGACCCTTTCACAAGTTCTGCAGTGGGCGCCCTTCCTGCCATCTTGGGGCCTCCCCACGGTGGTGGAATGCCATTGCCCGGTCGCAAGTGTGACCTTTGCGATCCTGGAAGTTTACCCACTGGTGTCAGTAGTTTTTATTTTTTGGCATTTTAATTGTATTATTTTTTTATTATTTTATTTTATTTTTTACAATGTCACTGACTATGACTCTGTCCGTTCAGAAAAGAAAGGAACTGGTAAATTACATATTTACCGACCCCATCCTGGTTCTCTATTGTGACACATCCCCTGCAGCAACCGGCAGGAGTGGGAAGGGAGCACAGTGGGGGGCCCAGCACAGTAGGGGGCCCAGCACAGTAGGGGGGTGGGGACCAGGGGAGCGCACAGGGGCCCAGAGACAGCAGAACACAAGTGAACTGGATAGGAGGAGTGGCGGGGTCAGCATACAGAGGAACAAATCTCCTCCATTTTCCTCCTACAGCTACAGGAGGAAAAAGGAGGACAGTAATTTCTCTACATGTTGCCCGCCGCCCCTCCTATCCAGGTGTACAGGGGAGCCGCACAGGCCCCCTGGAGCATGGGGCCCGGTTGCAATTGCAACCCCTGTAGTTACGCCCCTGTGCTGTAGTGTGTCTGCTGTTTGACCTGTGGTATTTCCTGTAGCAAGGGGTATTGAAGCAGAAATGGAATTGGGCCAGTGATTGCTGGTCATGCTAGTGAGGAGATTTAGAGTTGCACCTAAGTGGGGATGCCCCTTGGCGGGATCCTGAAACAGGACTGTATAGCGAGCCATATTACCATTGGTTGGAGACTATTACAATCTAAAGGTATGAACACCACAACATAAACCAAGTCCAGCTTAATATTTAAAGAGGAACTCTGTTCAGTTTATTAACCACTTCCATACAGAGCAGTTAGACCCCCTTCCTTCCCAGACCAATTTTCAGCTTTCAGCACTCTCACACTTTGAATGACAATTGCACAGTCATGCTACACTGTAACCAAACAACATTTTTTATCATTTTTTTCACACAAATAGAGCTTTCTTTTGGTGGTATTTGATCACAACTGGGTTTTTTTTTCCTTCGAGGTATAAGCAAAAAAAACGCTTTTTTTAGTATCTATTATACAATTTAGCAAAAAATTAATTTTTCTTCATACATTTGGGCCAAAATTTATACTGCTACATATCTCTGGTAAAATTAACCCAAATTAGTGTATATTATTTAGTCTGTGTGAAAGTTATTGAGTCTAGAAGCTATGGTACCAATTACTGAAAATTGATCACACCAGATGTACTGATGGCCTATCTCCTTTCTTGAGGCCCTAAGGCTCCGTTCACATGTGAGCGTATGGATCGCGGGCAGAACCGCCGCGGTTCCGCCCGCGATCCGGAGATTTATTGCAAATCGCGGGACGCCTAGCGTTGCCCGTTGACTTGCAATAGCCCCCCAAACGCCGAGCGATGTTGCCGCGATTTCCGCCTGCCGAATCGCGGCAACATCGCGCAAACAAAATCGCGGGACGCAATATGCTCCAAAGAAGTACAAGAGCTTCTTTGGAGCGTATTGCGTCCCGCGATTTTGTTTGCGCGATGTTGCCGCGATTCGGCAGGTGGAAATCGCGGCAACTTCGCTCGGCGTTTGGGGGGCTATTGCAAATCAACGGGCAACGCTAGGCGTCCCGCGATTTGCAATAATCTCCGGATCGCGGGCGGAACCGCAGCGGTTCTGCCCGCGATCCAAACGCTGACATGTGAATGCAGCCTAAAATGTCAGGAAAGTATAAATACCCCCCAAATGACCCCTTTTTGTAAAGTAGACAGTCCAAGGTATTTAGTAAGAGGCATGGTGAGTTTTTTGAAGTTATAATTTTTTCCCACAATTCTTGGGAAAATGAAGAAAAAAATGTTTTTTTCTTTTTTTTCCCAAAACGTTGTCAATTTATAAGCTATTTCTAACACATAGCATGTACACAGCAAAAATTACACCCAAAATTCATTCTGCTACTCCTTCTGAGTATGGTGATACCACATGTGTGAGACTTTTACACAGCCTGGCCACAAAAAGAGACTCCACGTCCAAGTAGCACCATAAGGCACTTTAGGAGCATAAATACACATAAAACTTTCTTACTACCTATCACACTTTTCAAGGCCCTAGAGCACCAATACAATGGAAAAGTCCACAAAATGACCCCATTTTGGAAAGCAAACACTCCAACGTATATTCTATGAGGCAATACCACATGTGTGAGACTTTTTCACAGCCTAGCCATATAGAGGGGCCCAACATCCAAGGAGCATCATCATGCATCCTAGCCAATTGCCTAGGCCTATTTTTGACATTTGGTGTTTACAAGCTAAAATCAGTTGTTTTGCTAGAAAACTGCTTAAAACCCCCAAACATTATATATTTTTTTTTAGCAGAGACCCTAGAGATTAAAATGGAGATTATTGCAATATTTTTTATCACACCGTATTTGCGCAGCGGTCTTCCAAACGCAATTTTTTTTGGAAAAAATTCACTTTTTTTAATTAAAAAATAAGAAACCAGTAAAGTTAGCCCAATTTTTTTCCATAATGTGAAAGATAATGTTACGCCGAGTAAATAGATACCCAACATGTCATGTTTCAAAATTGCGCACGCTCACGGAATGGCGACAATCTTTGGTACTTAAAAATCCCCATAGGCGACAATTTAAAAATTTCTACAGGTTGCCATCTTTGAGTTACAGAGGAGGTCTAGGGCTCAAATTATTCCCCTTGCTCTAACGATCGCGGCGATACCTCACATGTGTGGTTTGAACACCGTTTACATATGTGGGCGGGGTTTCCGTATGCGTCGCTTCTGCGCGCGAGCTAACGGGGACAGGGCGCTTTAATTTTTTTTTTTTTTTTTTTACTATTTATTTTATTTATTATTTTTTATTTTTACACCGTTTAACAAAAAAAAAAAAATGGATCATTTTTATTTCGATTACAAAAAATGTAAACATTACTTGTAATAGAAAAAGGCACGACAGGACCTCTTTTTTGTGAGATCTGGGGTCAAAAAGTCCTCAGATCTCACAAGTACACTAAAAAAAAAAAAAAAATTATTATATAAAATGAAAAAAAAAAAAAAAGGACCTTTAAACCGGTTGCTAGGCAACAACATTTTCCGTAGCTCCGGTCCTCCAAGACCATAGAGTCAAGTGAGGGCAAGCTTGCCCTCACTCGACATCCTGTCTGTGAGGATCCGGGACCGGATCGTTTTCCCCGCTGCCGGCGGGTCCGGTAAGCGGGGAAAAGGACCGTACGCGGCGGGAGGGGCGGGGGTTCACCTCTTCCGCCATCCCGGAAGGGTGATCCCACGGCGAATCCGCCGCTGGGACCACCCTTATCGGAAAGCCAACCGTCCACAGTTTAAAAAAATACCAGGGTTATGGCAGCTATCTGCTGCCATAACACCGGTATTTAGGTTTAAACGGAGGACGTATATAAACCTTTTTGGACTTGGACATGGTGGCTGCATGAAGGGTGACAGGTACTCGGGTACTTTGTTGGGCAGGTGACAGGCAGGTGACAGGTACTCTGGTACTGATGAGCAGGTGGCAGGTACTCGGGTACTCCGATAGGCAGGTGACAGGTACTCAGGTACTCTGATGGGCAGGTGACAGGCAGGTGATAGGTACTGATGAGTAGTACTGATACTGATAGGTGATACTGTACTGATGGGTATTGATGATCAGTACTGATACGTGATAGGTTCTGATGAGCACTGATGAGTAGTGATGGGTACTGATGAGCAGGCGGCAAGTACTCGGGTACTTCAGGCGTCAGGTACTCTGATGAGCAGGTGGAAGGTACTCAGGTACTCTGATGGGTAGGTGACAGGTACTCGGGTACTCTGATGGGTAGGTGACAGGTACTCAGGTACTCTGATGACGGGTACTCCGTTGACAGGTACTCAAAGTACCCGAGTACCTGTCATCAGAGTACCCGAGTACCTGTCATCAGAGTACCCGAGTATCCATCATCAGAGTACCCGATTATCCGTCATCAGAGTACCCGAGTACCTGTCATCAGAGTACCCGAGTACCTGTCATCAGAGTACCCGAGTATCCGTTATCAGAGTACCCGAGTACCTGTCATCAGAGTACCCGAGTACCTGTCATCAGAGTACCCGAGTACCCGTCATCAGAGTATCCGAGTACCCGTCATCAGAGTACCTGCGTACCCGTCATCAGAGTACCTGCGTACCCGTCATCAGAGTACCCGAGTACCTGTCATCAGAGTACCCAAGTACCTGTCATCAGAGTACCCGAGTACCTGTCATCAGAGTACCCGTCATCAGAGTACCTGAATACCTGTCACCAGCCCATCAGAGTACCCAAATGCCTGTCACCAGCCCATCAGAGTACCCGAGTACCTGTCATCAGAGTACCTGATGGGCTGGTGACAGGTACTCGGGTACTTTGATGGGTTAGTGACAGGTGCTCTTTATTGGGGGGGGGCAATCAGTGTGTTTAGCGTGCACTGTAATCGGTAACTAGCTGTTACCACAATCTCCTCCTCACACAGGATCAGTGTGTGAGGAGGAGAACACGGTGACAGCTAGTTACCGTGTTCTCTGTTGACATTTGTGACCGGCTGTGATTGGACACAGCCGGTCACGTGGTAAAGAGCCAATTTCATTGGCTCTTTACCTAGATCGGGGATCGACTCTGTCCGAGGGACGAGCCTCGTCCCCGATCGCTGCTCTGCGGGCCCCCGGGGGCGCGCATTGCAGAGAGAACGAGCGGCTCGTGCTGGAGCCGCTCATGTGATCGGCTGTGATTGACACAGCCGATCACATGGTAAACAGCCAATTACTATTGGCTGTTTACCTTGATCAGGGATGGGCTATGTCCGAGGGACGAGCCTCATCCCTGATCGCTGCGCTGCGCGCCCCCGGGGGCGCGCAGTAGCAGCTAGAGCGGGCGGACGTCATATGACGGCCGCCCGGATCCGTACAACCACTATGCCGACGTCATATTACTATGACTTGGTATGGAAGTGGTTAACCTGTTGCATTACCCATGTGCTTGATGGAAGAACTACTGTATAATGTAGTGGAGATGACGAGAACCTTTACATTTATTTAACTATAATAAATGACTGGTTTAATAAAAAAGTCTGGTCTGATTTACTGTGAACAGGGGGTAGGAGTGAGCTCCTATAATTAATGGAAATGGAGAATGAAGTATAAACCATCATGTTAGCATCTGGATGATGGAAGGAGGAGCAGCCAGTTTCGGAGAGGAGGCGGTGGTGGCCGGTGATGGAGGTTCTGTTGGAGGGGTGGATTTCTGTCTGTATAGTCTACCCTTCTAGGTGGCAGGAACCCTATGTTAGGGGCCGCTGCTTAACAGAACCCTGCTGTGGATTGCGCTTAGACCATGAGCACAGGGAGAAGTATTCCCCCACTCACCTTGAAGGTGTGGATGGGGCAATCAGCTCATTATTATTGTTTAACCCACTGGCTGAAAAAAAAAAAATTGTCATGTATGGTCAGCCTAAAAGAACTGGTGGGGGGCTCCACCCACTGGTTGAACGAAAAAAAGAAATTAGTCATGTATGATCAACCTAGAAGAACTGGTGGGGGGCAAATCAGCTTTCATCGCTATTTCACTCAAAATAACTCTGTAGTCAGTACTGGGATAGGTGTCACAGGCAAGTGTAAAGACTTTATCTTTCCAGTGTGGGGTCGGGTGTAGTAGTTAGGCCTCCCGCCATGAGGAGGGCTGACTTATACATAAAAGTGTCAAGGTCTTACCTTGCCCTCCTGTTGGCTGCCATATTGGACATGTGCAGATTGCTGACTCTTATAGACTCTGACTGCATCATCACTTGCCTGCTGCCTGGATGGCGCACAGTGACTATATCTATCACCTGATGGGTTGCAGTCCTTGCCCTTGTGTTTGTGCTCCAAGGTGCATCTCTGCAAGCAGTCTTCTTTTACCCATGTCCTTACCTGTATGACCTGGCCTGGCTGACGATTCTCCTGGCTCTTGATCCGGCATTGGCAGACGACCTGGCATTGGCAGACTACCCACTTCTGGACTCGACCCCCCAGCTTGTTCCTGCTCCCAATTTCTCACTCTTGCTGTAAATTTATTGTTGTTTGCTCCAATAAACTGCTTTATTTTACCTGCATCCCGTGTGGTCTGGTTTCCTGGCACCCTGACAAAAAGCAGTTCCATCATGCCAGTACAAAAAGCTAAAGATATATTAAATCCACAACATACTTTTTCTTTCCAATTGAGATCAAACAATAAAGATATTGATAGCATTATTAACTGCTTCAACACCGCCCTGTAGCAGTTTTACCTGATCTGACATTTTGTGATCTAAAACTTAGATACTTAAGAGACCGGAAGCATCGGAATACACCACATCGGCGGTTTGTTTGTTGCAGCTCGTGTTCATTTACTTAATTGTAAGTCTTTTAAGTAAATATTGATTTACTAAACTATGAGAGCCCCCCTCTTGTCATTACCTCTTGATGAGCGAGTGTTCTTGGAGGAACATCAGATTGCAGATCCACTATCACTCCATAGGAAGAGAGGGAGAATTTACTATTGACAGTACCATCCTAAGGATGGAGGGACCTGTCCACACCTTAAAGCCCCTTCACCATGGAGAAAACCCCTGATGCCCCATATGGTGATTTATTGCACCAAAACGCTCGCTTGAGTGTCAATGGAGGTGAGTGGCCATTGCACCTAATTGTGGATAAGCTCACGATAACAGCACATCATTGCCACTGGATGTGAAAATCACAAAAGTCACTGGAATATTAAGGAACCGTCACAAGAATCACTTTATACTATTTGGCACATAGCCTGGTGCACATTACACATCTGCACATGGACTTTTCTTCCCAATATATTTCCTATTTCTGTATTTATCACGAATTATAGCACCTTTACTGTTATTGATCTTTTTTGCACATTATGCACTGCTAGCACCTTTTTTGCTTATATTTTTATCTCTGCATGTTTATGTATTGATTGATTGATTCGCTACATTGTGGTCATATATTATTTTTTATTCACATTGCATAATATATCTTTTTTATCCATCATTTATTTTACATTTCTGTTGCTTATTATCGGACATTTTGGGGACATTTTGCATTAGCACTGGAATTTTTTCCATCAGAATTTGATTATTCTATTTTTTCCATTTTTATCTATTTAAACTATTTTTCACGAATGTGAAACCACATCATACACATCTTTTAGATTACACTTCATTGCAACATTCCTGGCCCACAATTTTAAGAAATCGAGCGCTGATTTTCCCCTCTGTATCTAGTCCATTAAGTATGTGGTGACACTACTAAATCGGCTGCTGATTTTGGTGTTCCACCATCTTCAGAATTCCATCGCATAACCCCATCGCATCTATCCCATTGGTAGCGCATAGGCCCTTTTTCCTCAGACTTTTGAAGATGTTTTGCTTCTAGATCACCAGGTATTGACCAGCCCACTTTAGGCGACTTTGGACTTTGGAAATACTAAAAAATGTAAAGCAGCAATTTTCCTGATATCCAGCTGTCTGAGCGAGAACAGTTCGGCTCCTCAATGGTTAGCAGACGACAGCATGAAACGGTGCACCAACCTCCCCCATCAGCAGGGAGGAATAAGGGCACGTTATCAGATCTTCAAGAAATAGAAATTCAGGAGAATACGACGACAATACTGCGTGATGATAATAACTTCTCCAAATTACGTGGCTGAATATCACAATTGAAGAAGCTTTGAGTATGACACCATCAAAAACAAGTAAATACAATATTTATAAGGTAGCAGTCAAAAGCCACTAAAACGATAGTTAACTCCAAACACAAGATGATTGCTAGTTGGTTACTAGCAGGCTGGCGAGGGAAAGCACACTCCGTGTTTGATTGCAGCTTTACATGTGAAAACATTCGAAAGGAAAGTTTCTGGTGTATATACAGTGGGTACGGAAAGTATTCAGACCCCCTTAAATTTTTCACTCTTTGTTATATTGCAGTTGCATATTTTTCAGGCAGTTCCTTTGACCTCATGATTCTCATTTGCTCTGACATGCATTGTGATCTGGAAGGTCTTATATAGACAGGTGTGTGGCTTTCCTAATCAAGTCCAATCAGGATAATCAAACACAGCTGGACTCAAATGAAGGTGTAGAACCATCTAAAGGATGATCAGAAGAAATGGAAAGCACCTGAGTTAAATATATGAGTGTCACAGCAAAGGGTCTGAATACTTAGGACCATGTGATATTTCATTTTTTCTTTTTTAATAAATCTGCAACAATGTCAACAATTCTGTGTTTTTCTGTCAGTATGGGGTGCTATGTGTACATTCATGAGGAAGAAGAATGAACTTAAATGATTTTAGCAAATGGCTGCAATATAACAAAGAGTGAAAAATTTAAGGGGGTCTGAATACTTTCCGTACCCACTGTATATATATATATATATATATATATATATATATATATATATATATATATATATATATAATATTGTTCCTGCGCTATCCTGGATAATACTTTTTCCTTGATGCTGCACCACAATTACTGATACTACAAAACAGCACAAATAATGGTTAAATGGGGGTGGTGGTGCGCCTCAAAGGTGAAATAAATGAACATAAATAGAAGTGCTTACATGTGTTTGTTTCGCAATTATTATTTTGGGCTTGATTAAACTATATTACGGTGATTAAATAAATCTCATAAACTTAGATACAGTAGTGCATAAATGCATAAATAACATTAAAAAATTAGTGATATTAAAAAATACTGTTTAAAGTGCTCAGTGCTTACGGTGACATATCTCCTTAGAATAAACAAAATACAAAAGAGTGCAAAAAAATATATATGTGATCATTCGAATCAACATAGATAAATGTCTAATTTAATAAAAATTCCAATAAATGATCTTCAATCAAAATAAAAGACGATTCAATGGTGCACTATTGTGAATAAATGATGTGACTTATTTCCTCCACCTTGTGCCACTTCTAGGTGTGCTAAATTCTCACCTCAAAAAAGAGGATAAAACGCCTGTGTTACATATGCCTTATCTCCAGCGTGGTGTCTTGTGGCTCCCGGGTCCTTCCTAAGGGATCTTATGTATATTCCCGGTCTGTGATTTATATCTGGGACTCCTTACATGGGACTCCTTATAATGCGTATCTCCACCTCAGGGGCTCATTAAATAGATAAGGCAATCATAGTGCAGTATTAAAAACTCTTTTTATTATAAATAAAGTAGTGCACTTACAGTTTTAATTCTTGTTTCCAGCATAAAACATGTGCAAACAGCGCTATGGGGACTCCATCCCGTCCGACAAGTCACTTCCGTTTTTTTGGGTACCTCCTACGCGTTGCGTCACGAGATCACGTGACTTCCTCAGGGACTCATATAACTCAACACACAGCCACTAATGTCTAAACTGCTGGCAACAAAAGTGAGTACACCCCTAAGTGAGAATGTCCAAATTGGGCCCAATTAGCCATTTTCCCTCCCCAGTGTCATGTGACTCGTTAGTGTTACAAGGTCTCAGGTGTGAATGGGGAGCAGGTGTGTTAAATGATATTATAAAATATTTACAAAAATATGAGGGGTCTATTCACTTTTTTGTGAGATAATATATATATACAGTGGGTACGGAAAGTATTCAGCCCCCCTTAAATTTTTCACTCTTTGTTATATTGCAGCCATTTGCTAAAATCATTTAAGTTCATTCTTCTTCCTCATGAATGTACACATAGCTCCCCATACTGACAGAAAAACACAGAATTGTTGACATTGTTGCAGATTTATTAAAAAAGAAAAACTGAAATATCACATGGTCCTAAGTATTCAGACCCTTTGCTGTGACACTCATATAATTAACTCAGGTGCTTTCCATTTCTTCTGATCATCCTTGAGATGGTTCTACACCTTCATTTGAGTCCAGCTGTGTTTGATTATACTGATTGGACTTGATTAGGAAAGCCACACACCTGTCTATATAAGACCTTCCAGATCACAATGCATGTCAGAGCAAATGAGAATCATGAGGTCAAAGGAACTGCCTGAAGAGCTCAGAGACAGAATTGTGGCAAGGCACAGATCTGGCCAAGGTTACAAAAAGATTTCTGCTGCACTTAAGGTTCCTAAGAGCACAGTGGCCTCCATAATCCTCAAATGGAAGACGTTTGGGACGACCAGAACCCTTCCTAGAGCTGGCCGTCCGGCCAAACTGAGCTATCGGGGGAGAAGAGCCTTGGTGAGAGAGGTAAAGAAGAACCCAAAGATCACTGTGGCTGAGCTCCAGAGATGCAGTCAGGAGATGGGAGAAAGTTGTAGAAAGTCAACCATCACTGCAGCCCTCCACCAGTCGTGGCCCGACGGAAGCCTCTCCTCAGTGTAAGACACATGAAAGCCCGCATGGAGTTTGCTAAAAAAACACCTGAAGGACTCCAAGATGGTGAGAAATAAGATTCTCTGGTCTGATGAGACCAAAATAGAACTTTTTGGCCTTAATTCTAAGCGGTATGTGTGGAGACAAGCAGGCGCTCATCACCTGTCCAATACAGTCCCAACAGTGAAGCATGGTGGTGGCAGCATCATGCTGTGGGGGTGTTTTTCAGCTACAGGGACAGGACGACTGGTTGCAATCGAGGGAAAGATGAATGCGGCCAAGTACAGGGATATCCTGGACAAAAACCTTCTCCAGAGTGCTCTGGACCTCAGACTGGGCCGAAGGTTTACCTTCCAACAAGACAATGACCCTAAGCACACAGCTAAAATAACGAAGGAGTGGCTTCACGACAACTCCGTGACTGTTCTTGAATGGCCCAGCCAGAGCCCTGACTTAAACCCAATTGAGCATCTCTGGAGAGACCTAAAAATGGCTGTCCCCCAACGTTTACCATCCAACCTGACAGAACTGGAGAGGATCTGCAAGGAGGAATGGCAGAGGATCCCCAAATCCAGGTGTGAAAGACTTGTTGAATCTTTCCCAAAAAGACTCCTGGCTGTATTAGATCAAAAGGGGGCTTCTACTAAATACTGAGCAAAGGGTCTGAATACTTAGGACCATGTGATATTTCAGTTTTTCTTTTTTAATAAATCTGCAACAATGTCAACAATTCTGTGTTTTTCTGTCAGTATGGGGTGCTATGTGTACATTCATGAGGAAGAAGAATGAACTTAAATGATTTTAGCAAATGGCTGCAATATAACAAAGAGTGAAAAATTTAAGGGGGTCTGAATACTTTCCGTACCCACTGTATATATATATATATATATATATATAATGTTTGGGGGTTCTGAGTACTTTTTTAGCGAACAAATTATTATTTTTTTCATTCAGGAGCAAATGCCAGAACTGGCCAGGTAGGGAAGTAGTTAGGCAAAAATCAAACAGCAACCAATCAAATTCTCTTTCCCTCGCTTTAAAAGATTATAGCAAAGGTGCATTTTATTCCTTAAGATACCTTCACAAGATAAGTGTTGCTTATAGCAACCCAATATGGTGATTGCTTTCATTCACAATCTAGTCTTCCTTTTCTCCAAGTACGTAAATCAGGCCAAGGTCAGGCAATGAAAAATGGTTGACATCCCATCATTCAACCAATCCAGCATTCATCAAATCTATCAGGGATAAATATTCATTTTGTTTGGGAACTTAAATGTGGATGCACAGGTCAGCTGTGGTATAAAAATAACCGAGTGCAGAACAGGTTTCATTTACTGCAGCAATTCATCACGCATCCCGCTCCCACTATGGGAATGATTAACACATGTGGGAAAAGCAATCTCATCGGAGGGCTGGGGTTTCCAATATTGTTGCATCATACAGTATGTATATGTTCCTGCTTGGACTGCTCCTATTTTAAGTCTTGCGTGCCAGTCTTACTTTTGGCAAGCATCTGAAATTCTATAAACTGACTGTCTCATCTGTGTTAATCATGCGTCTTCTGGAGATGTAAACAACATATCATAAGATACTGCTGACCTACAATGAATAATATTGTAAAAATGCTGTGTGTCACAAGTGTATATGTACAATACATACTGTATACATCTCAGACATTTTCCATGCTACCTGTGTAGGGGTTACAGCAGAAATATTTCACTTTGCAAAACTGACATTGCCACTTGTACGTGGAAGCAATTGTTTACTATTTCATACAGACACTAGAGGCCACTCTAATTCCTAACCGCTTGCCAATAATTCTGATGTTCGGCTTGCCCCTGGGAAGACGTCATGGATGACGAAACGTGTCGGGATTGGCTGTTACTGAAGACATTATGCTTGCTTAGCCGTTACTCACGGCGTTCCTTTCTCATGAGCTGACAGTCTGCTGGTTTTTGACTTGTTTGTGTCTGTTTACAACTTATCAAAGGAACTTCTTACATATTTAACCACTTAAGCCCCGGAAGATTTTACGTTTTTTTGCGATTTTTTACTGCGTGACTTTAACGGACGATTGCACGGTCGTACGACGCTGTACCTAAACGAATTTCACGTCCTTTTTTTCCCACAAACAGAGCTTTCTTTTGGTGGTATTTGATCACCTGTGCGATTTTTTGATCATGCGCTATAAACAAAAAAAGAGCATAATTTTTGCAAAAATAACAATATTTTTCAATTTTTTTTATATGAAATTCCCCCCCCAAAAAAATGTAAAAATCAAATTTTTTTTAACATTTTCGGCCAAATTGTTTTATGCTACATATGTTTGGTAAAAAAAATCGCAAAAAGCGTATTTTGATTGGTTTGCGCAAAAGTTATCGCGTTTACTAACAAAGGGAAAGATTTTTGTCATTTTTGATGTTTTTTTTTTTTAATGAGTAATGGCGGCGATCTGCGATTTTTTTTGCGGTACTGCGACATTGCGGCGGACAGATCGGACCCTTGACTGACATTTTTGACACTTTTGGGGGTACCAGTGACATTACTGCAGTAATCAGTGCTATATATATGCACTGTTACTGCAAAAATGACACTGGCAGGGAAGTGGTTAACTGTATTGGACAGGGAGGGGTTAAGTGTGTCCTAGGGGCATGATTCTAACTGTAGTGGGACATGGCTATTGGTGTAAAAACAAAGATCAAATGTTCTACATAGTAGAACCGTCTGATCTTCATTTTTACACAGGGGAGAATGACAGGCGGCTTGTTTACATAAGTTGCTCTGCCTTTCTCCCGCTGTACCGACGATCGGCGAGTGACCGGCGGACATCGGGTCCGCCGGTCACACGCCCGCACTCCTCCCTGAACGAGCCGAGGCGGGCGCACGCCTCAGCGGGCGCGCGCTCGCCCGCTATTGGCTCCAATCCCAGTGACAGCCGAGCGACGTAGATCTACGTCACTCTGCCTGGCCGGGGCTGACTGCTGCAGTAAATATACTGTGCACAGTCGGCAACCGGTTAAAAAAAAAGGACTTAAATGTTAGCAGGCTTTACTATGCTTGTTCATTTTTTTTTTTTTATCCCGATCCATTTGGAGTTGCTGCTAAGCAGCCACCACCTATCTCGGATTCCGTGTTATTTTGTGCTTTTATGATCTTTATAATTCATGGTCCACGCTATCTGGTATGGAGAGTATGCTAAGTGTTGGTGCTTGGTGGTGGATTTCATCATGCAATGTTAATTATACACATTTTTGCATTTTAAGGACACTCTCGTTTATTATTGAAAATTACTTTTTAATTGAAAGGACATTTTTATGTTTACCCAACACTGGATTTTACACCCATTTCAATATATCACTTTCATATGATTGATTTTTTTTCTACATATTTTTTTAATGATATATTTTGCTTATATTTTATTCACTGCATGTTTAATTGTTTTCATGCCACAATATTTACCATATGGTTATTCATGATTGCACTAATAGTATTTAGAGCTACTTCCTATTTATATTGATCATTTACAGCTGGTATTATAGTTGGCTATTAAAGTGGCTGCTCACCTTTTTGTTCTTTTTACTTGACCTAACGCAGATTTTTTCCTGTTTTATACTTGACAGTAATGGACTTCAGACTAAAGATCTCAGATCTAAAAATGGCCATCGCAATTTAACTCTATCGGATAGCTACCAAGAGGGAAGACACATGCACCAGCTTCTGACATCAGAGGGTGCAATGCTCTGAAAGATGGTCTTAAAAGAAAGAGACAGATGAGATGATGGTCCGCATCCTGATTGTGGCAGTTACTCAGATTGAGGCTTAGTTGCAGCTATGGGAGAGCCAGCCCTGCAGCTCAGATGGAAGCTTGGTTACAGATGATGAATACATGCAGTGATTGATGGCACCTGTGTCCTGGATGACGTTACGTGTGATGAAACGCGTAGGTTGGAGTGACGTGCTGACGTCAGCACGGGTGTTATGCTTCTAGTTTTGCCCTGCGGGATTTTCTCTGTATAGTGCTATATTGGATTTATCGATGTAAGCGTGTTTTTAAACTTTATTAAATTAGGTAAGGTTTTATACTATTTGGAGCAGATTCCTTCTATGTCCTGGTCATTTGGGATGATGCTGGGATGGTCATCTGCCTCTTTGGAGAACCTTTGGAAGCGTTCTTGGATGATCCTGACCGGGTGGTTCGGTTATAAGCTCCTTTGACCTTTCTTTAATTAGAGGGTCATATATACAGTAGCTGGTAAGCCTCCATTCCTTCCATAACTGGTGGTGGTGTCACAATTTACAATTTTCCAAAGGTGATAGATGCTCATTATGCACAAGCTTATATGAACACTTAAGAAGAGAATTGTGTTTCATGTTTTCTAATTTTGTTTTTTGTTTTTCACGTGGACTCTTTTGTGGTTTTTCGATTTGGTTTTACCCCTCAATCGGGGAGAGTGTATTTGCTTTTCACTTATTGTCCATTAACCACTTAAGGCCCGGGCCTATTTCACTGCATTTAAAAAAACTAAACTCTAAAAAAACTAAACAGTTAAACAGTAAAGTTAGCCCAATTTTATTTGTATATTGTGAAAGATGATGCGCAGGAGTGATTTCATTGCGTTCCGGAGGATGCGAGATGGCCGGAGGATGCGAACCAGGAAACAGCCGTGTCAGGCGGCGCTGCGGGGGCTTCGTTCTAAGGTAAGTATTTCATAATGAGCTAGTATGCGATGCATACTAGCTCATTATGACTTTGTCTTTCAGGTATTTTTTTTTTCAGAGGTTTACAACCTCTTTAATGGGGTAAAAGGGGGGGTGGAGCTTTTAAGGGGTTTTGTGGTAGTCATCGGATACCTCTGAGCTACCCTAGTCATTGCATTACTCTGCTGCAATAAAGAGCGGCCATATTGTCCATCTTATTGGGGGATAGTGTGATAGGCTAACAAAGACTTTTTGGTTACATACGGAGATACATAAAGACAATTGCCTTACAGTAGTGTCTGCTGGATAAAGTAAACTGATTGAGGAAGAAACTTACTCAAGGTGGATCATCTTAATTGGATTCCATATTCTTTGCTTGTTAAAGCGTATATTACCTTTAAAAAGTACATTGGTTACTACATTGTTGCTTTGGAAAGGAGCTTGTTTATTGAACAATTGTTTAGAGCTCTAACACAGATCTGTGAACTCACCAACGCAAAAGTTTGAGACTTATATCATAGTTATCTTAGCTAGATAGAAAGAGAACTGCCATATCATGTATTGATGTTATAATACCAATACTGTAGTTGTGCTTTTAATTATTTAAAGGGTAACTCCACTTTCGTGGGGAAAAAATCAGCAAATAAAGAAAAATCAATTTAGCGTATACAATTGCGACACAAATCATATTATAATTGAATGTTATTAAAAACGACCTTTCCTTTTCAATCTGCAGCTGTTGTAATTTTCTGAAAATGCAATATGGCCGCCTGGGGGTGTTCTGTACACAGAATGTATACTGACCACACCCACAGAAACATAATTTCCTGCTTTTGTGATTGGCTCACCAATTTTCCCAGAAGTCTGCCTAAGATACAAGTCAGATTTCTGGCATCCCCTGCAACAAAAATATCATTTTTGGTGAGATACACAACTTCCAATGGGAACACGTCTAAAGGGATGCAGGTCAAGCAGATTTCCTCATTAGAGCCCTGCAGCTGCCACAGCTGATTGATAATTATGAAACCACTCCCATTACACCCCCTCAGCACAGAGGAACAACCAATGATGTCTTCAGAATAGCAAAAGGTAGGAATCTGCAACAAAGTTTGTTAAAATCCTTGTAATGTACAGAGATCACCCAGAGGGGAATGTTTTTTTCTCAACAAAAGTGGAGTTACGCTTTAAGCACTTCCGGACCATCCCATAGTAGATTTACTGCTACAGGGCGGCCCTCCTATGAAGAATCATGTGAATATATATGATTCTACACTGCCTACAAGGGGCACAGGCGCCGCTGGTGGGCCGCTTCAGCAGTGTTTAATCACAGCAGAAGGCGATCTGTGGGTTCCGGGCACTGGATGTCTGCCAGTACCCACCGATCATCGGGCAGAGACTCAGAACGGAGCTCTGCCTATGTAAGCAAGGCAGTTCTCCATTCAGACAAGGGGGAAGGGATGGATTTTGTGCCTCTGCAAAGCAGGGGGAACAATTATTTACTTCCCCTAGTAAAAGAAGCATGTACAGTATACAAAAACACTGGCTAGGCACACAGGTAACCCTTTGATCGCCCTAGATGTTAAACCCCCTTTCCAGCCATTGTCATTAGTACAGTGAGAGTGCATATTTTTAGCACTGATCTCTGTATTGGTGTCACTAGTTTCTGCAAAGTGTCAGATAGTGTCTGATTGTCCGCCGCAATATCACAGTCTAGCTATAAGTCGGTAATCGCTCCCATAACTAATGTAAAAAAATTAATAAAAAATTCCATAAATATGTATCATAATTTGTAGACGCTATAACGTCACCAAAATACTTTATGCCTATTGGGATTTTTTTTTTTTTAACCAAAAACGTGAAGCAGAAAACATATTAGGCTAAATTTAAAAAATAAAATAGATTTTTAAAACTTTTTTATAGGATATGTTTTTTAACAGATAGTAAAAAATATTGTTTTTTTTTTTTTTTTCTAAAATTGTCAGTCCTTTATAGTTTATAACAAAAAAAAAAATTCCAGAGGTGGTCAAAAACCACCAAAAACATGCACTATTTTTAGGAAAAAATAACTTACATGGTATTTGGGAAAAGCGTTGCATAACCACGCAATTGTCAATTAAAATAACGCAATGCCGTATTGCAAAAAATTGCCTGGTGACGAAGGGTTGTAAATCTTCAAGAGGTCAAGTTCTGTTTGCAATAACTATTTTTCTTATTTTCGGTGTGCAGTCACCATGATGAAAAATAAAGTTACATAGTATTTGGCTTTGTCTGTCTCACAGATTTGAGGGTGTGAATAGATTTATATAAGAGATGTACTCACATACTTTTAAAATTCACCATCTGTAGGAGTGCTAGATTTGGGGGCTCATCCGGGATTTTAGCACAACCCACCTGATTTCTTTATGCACAGCGTCCCATTGTCAAATACTGCATTGCTGAACAGAAACTGTCCACTGAATTTTTTCATAAGGTAAAACTTCCATGGGTGTCCATCTCCTGTGTCCCTCACTGCACTCTGAGGTCCCTACTGCCAACCCTATGCCCCAACTGTGTTCTCTAGTGATGTGGAGGTCATTGGAGGAACCACAGAGTACAGTGGAGGACCAGGAAATAGAAAGTGTGGGTTTCTGATAAAACAGCACATGATTCCTGTTCATCAAAGTGGAGTTGGCAGCAGGAGAGGCAAACATTTACTTTCTTTCTTTCTGATACAGCTAATATTTCATCTTTAATTTTTGTGACAAGAGTGTCAGGGTTGTCCTGGCCATAGTGCAGCGGAAGCTCCTAGGCAGAGACAGTTACGAAAATATAAGCATGCACAGGCAAACGCATACGCATATGCGCATGCGCGCCATTATGGCTGGCGCCAAATGGCCTATATAAGGAAAGCATCTGCACTAGTGCATTGCTGTCTGATCTGCAGCTTCACCCGTATACCTTTTCCTGTGATCTGTGCTTGATTCCTGTGTTTGACCCAGCTTATCCTGACTACGCTTGCTCTCCACCTATTCTGACTTCGGCTTGCCTTAAAGACTGCGTTATATCTTCCATGCAATCCTCTACCTGCATCTTGACCATTCTCTGCCTGCTGTTCATGCTCTTATCTGATCCTCTGTTGCTAACCTGGCTTGTCTGACCCTGTATCCAGTCTGTCCTGCTCTGCATAGTGCCTGGTAACGCTGGTCCTACATCTGCTGTGTGCCTGCACTGCATCTGCTGTTCCTGTTGCCATCTCCTGCTTCAGCCATCCAGCCCAGCTCTGGTGACGCACCTGCCAACCAACAAAAGATTTTGCAGGCACTCCTACCTCACCGCCCTCTCACGGCCACTGTTGCAACACCAGTGGCCCTTGGGCTAGTGTTGTACGAGAGATCTCCCTATACAAATTGGGCTCTGCCACAAGGTATGTAACAAAAAAACAATAAGGTGAAACCACCCTTCTCCTGCGCTTGGTATCCAAGCCCCTCAACCACACTCCTCACGGGACTGACAAATGGCTTCTGCATTAAAATATATATGCATAGAAACAGTGCAACAAGGAAAACGGTGCAACAATGGGAAATATTGTGGGGGAACTATCGATTATAGATAGATTATATTAGCTAAACCTTTGCTGTCATTCTATGGAATGTTTACAATGATTTTAAGTGCACCCAGCAAGCATTTTTATCCGTTTTTATCCATTTTTAGTATTTGTTTATGGTAGTATTTGTTTATGGTGGTTTTTATCCAGATTATTTTATTGTTGCACCGTTTTCCTTGTTGCACTGTTTCTATGCATATATATTTTAATTTCACGTATATATTCTAGCATTTGTATTGCACTTGCATGATCAATGTATGCCACTGTATATTACTAATGATGCCACAGAAGTGGGTGGGGTGGTGCTCCAGTCACTCCCCCCGGGGGAGGGACACTCCCATTTGGAGGTGGTGGCTGGGTCACTACCTCACTACTTAAATCAAAGAGACAGTCATGACACAGTGGCTCTGAGGAAGAGGCTATGCCTCGAAACGCGTCAGTCATCTCATCGGTCATGGACGATTATATGGACTAAACACGGACAATTGAGCAAATCAGCTTGACACGCCTTATGTTTATCTACGTCTGTGAGTAGCCATTTTTTAATGTTATTTAAATAAAGCCTTTTATTGAGGATAATGCGCTAGGTCGGTGCGCCCTTTCTTTGTTCTTTTTACAAGGTATGTAACACAGAGACACTTTAAAGCCACTGAAAAACAGGGGGCATTTCCTTAATTTCCAAGAGCCAAAATATTTACCCCTAGGGTCACTACTCTTAGTGTGGCCTCACTTACTTGCAACACTCATGGCACTTTTCCACTGCAAGTACCGGCTCGGCTCTACTCGGCCCTGCTTGGCCCGGTTTGCTTTTCCACTGCTGGTACCGCATGGTACGGTGTTGGAAAGGTTCGGTACGGTTTGGTATGGTTTGCTTTTCCACTAAAGTAGTACTAAAGTTAAGTGGGTGGGATAACAACGATTCTCTGACCAATCAGTGGCTAGGAGTGACTGCATGCAAAGGATTGTGGGATATGGTACCGGGTATGGTACCTCTTGGAACCACAATCGAGGCGGTACTGTTTTTGAGAGCCGTACCGTTCGGTTCCATGCAGTGGAAAAGCCCGCCGTATCGTACCGAACCGTTCCTACACCGTACCATGCGGTACCAGCAGTGGAAAAGCACAAAAGCGAGCCGAACCGTTCGGTTCCATGCAGTAGAAAAGCGCCATCAGTGACTATCTGAGTGGGGTTGCCAAAGCTTTAACTCCTTCGGGAAACACATTTCATCTACATGATGACCTGGCATTAGCCTTTCAGACTCTAGGCACATTATGTCCCTCACATCCTCTTTTAGAAGTTTAGACTGCTCTGGCACCTATAACCTCATGGCACTACCTAGAGCAGTGATGGCAAACCTTGGCACCTGAGATGTTTTGGAACTATATTTCCCATGATGCTGGGCTACACTGCAGAGTGCTGCTGCCAGATTCATCCACCTTACCAATCGCTCAGTGTCTGCTGCTCTCTCTGTCAATCCCTCCACTGGCTTCCGCTCACCCAACAAATTAAATTAAAAATACTAACAACATCTTACAAAGCCATTCACAATTTTGACCCCAGCTACATCACTAGCCTAGTCTCAAATTACCAACCTAATCGCTCTCTTTGTTCCTCTCAAAACCTCCTGCTATCTAGCTTCCTCGTCACCTACTCCCATGCTCGCCTCCAGGACTTTTCCAGAGCCTCTCCAATCCTATGGAACTCCTTACCCCAATCCGTCCAATTATCTTCTACTCTATTAGCTTTTAGATGATCCCTGAAAACCCTCTTCTTCAGAGAAGCCTATGCTACCCACACCTAACAACTGTACTTCTATTTTCTCCATCAGCTCATCCCCCACAGTTATTGCTTTCTGTTTCAGTTGACCCTGCCTTCTAGATTGTAAGCTTTAACGAGCAAGGTCCTCTAATTCCTCCTGTATTGAATTGTATTGTAACTGTATTGTCTTTCCTCATATTGTAAAGCGCTGCGCAAACTGTTGGCGCTATATAAATCCTATATATTGTAGCACTGCCCCCTTGAGGACTGCTGGATATTACACTTTCGGGTCCCCCTGGGTTAACATTAGCAATACTGGCATTCCCAATTTAACACTTTACTTCTTGGCTCAGTCAATGATCAGTCCAGGGGTATGTAGTTGTTTTTGGTGTTTTATTTTTAAATAGGGATGGGGGAAGGGAATAGTGGGATACTCCAAATTAACTATTCACAAAAAGGGAGGACTTCTAATTCTCGATACAGCCAGGCTGATGATACACTCTGCTACTTAGATGAATTTGGGGTTAAGTCTCTATCCAGATGACTTGATGAACTAAATTCTCTTCAGGATACTCTCCTAGCATCCTCTTTCTTGATCTCTGACACCCATCCTCTGACTATCCTACTCCGGGGTGGCCCCCCTCAGGTCAGGCCCCTTGACACGATCCCCTGTACTCACAATACAGTTTTTCTAGGGTCTCCAGTGTCTTCCCCTCAGTCAGCTTTCCTGGGACCTTCTGGGTTCAGCCCTGTTCCTCTGGCCCTCAGAACAACCTCCTGAGGCCATGTACCACTGCTACAGAGGAGGAGGCAGCCGCCACCCTCCCTCCGGGACTCTTCTCTCCAGCCAAAGACCCCACAGCCAGGGCCGGACTGGCCTACCGGGATACCAGAAAATTTCCCGGTGGGCCGCCGGCCCTGGGGCCGCTTTAAGATTGTGGCCGCTTTAAGACGCGGCCACTATTGGGACCGCGCCGCGGCCGCGCTGTGATGGCCGCTGCTGCGCTGCAGCCCTGGTGAAGTCTTTCCTACATCAGCCGCTATGAGCGGCATGACGTCAGATCTGGTGGGAGCGGCTGCGCGGCGCGGTGGATCATGTGACTGTCAGCAAGACGGACGGTCACGGACGGTGACGGCGCCGAGAGTCCCACTACACAGACGCCAGCCCAGCAGCATGATCTCATCGAGTTGACCAAGTTAGTATTAAAAATCAGCAGTGCAATTATTGATCCCATCCTCCGACCTCCACCAGACCACCACCCACCACTGCCCCCTGCTGATCTCACCACCCCCACAGATCTTATCCCTGATAGGATGGTGGGGGGAAGCAGTGGCGGTGGGGAGGATGGCACCCCCCGTCACCACTGCCACTGATTCCCACCACCACCACTGCCACCGATTCCCACCACTGCCACCGATTCCCATCACCGCCACCGATTCCCACCCCCCTCACCACCACCGCTGCCACCGATCCCACCCCTCTCACCACCACCGCCACCAATCCCACCCCCCTCACCACCACCGCCGCCACCGATCCCACCCCCCTCATCACCACCACCGATCCCACCCCTCTCACCACCACCGCTGCCACCGATTCCACCCCCCTTAATAACACCACCGCTGCCACCCCCCTCACCACCACCACTGCCACCGATCCCACCCCAGGGCTGGGGTTCCCCTTTACATCAGAGTCTGCAGCATTCCCCATTACAGTGCAAGGGGGAACTCTGTGGACCCGCATGCAAAGGTAAACTTTGATCATTTTTTATTCTGGTAATATATCACCATCGCAATAAGTGGACTGTTCTTGATTATTGCTCCACTTTTAACTGGAATTTGCTCGTATGTATGTATATATATATATATATATATATATATATATATATATATATATGTATGTATGTGTATATATATATATATATATATATATATATTATGTGACAGGAAGTCAGGTAAATCTGGGAATGTAGTCACTGAGAGGAGACACATTCCCACCTGCTTTGAAAGTTCACTGATACTATAGGGTGTTGGCTGCAGAGAGAGCCAGCAGGAAGTTGAAAACCATTCAGCTGTTCAGAATGAGGAGATCAAGGACTCTATAATTTGTCCAGAGAAAATCTATTGAGTGCTGCCTCCTGTCGCCGTGTAGGCTGGGAGAGGAGGACAGACATACGTGTACCTCCCGACGCCGTGTGGGCATGGGAGAAGGACTGCTGCCGCCTGTCGCCGTGTGGGCTGGGAGAGGGGGACAGTCGGATGTGTGCCTCCCGACAAGCTGGTGAGCATGGGAGAAGACCCCCTACAGCGATGTGAAGCTAAGGAGGGTAACCACGAGTGAAGACGTCTCAAAGGTGAGAAGACAAAGTGTTCCATGTGAAGAGTGTGAAGAGTAAAGGGACCTGTTAAATGAACTGTGTTCAATGTGAAGAATCTGAAGAGTAAAGGATCCTGTTATAAATGAACATGTGTTGATGTGAAAGAAACAAAGGGACATGTTCAATGGACAATGTTTGTGCTGTGTGAAAAGCAAACAAATGGACATTTGAGTGTCTGCTGTAGGATCAGCAGTGTCGGCCCAACAGTAGGTTGGAAAGACTTCTTAGGTAGGTTCCAGCGTGAGAAGGTAGCCGCCCACAGAGGCAAGGATTTATTTTGTCTTTTATTTTATTTTGGCTGTTTTGACGCTTGCAATTATGTGAAGTAAATTGCATGAATAAATCAGTCTTGTTTTCAACCTCTGCTCGGCTATCTCTCTGTGAAAACGCACCCCCAAAGGGGTCACCCATACGCCTACCAATGAGTAATCCCTCACATATGGTGGAGGTATGCAGTGGGCATAAGCAGAGATCCCTGCAAGGAAGTGCAAATGTTTGATGAACTTTATCTGGTGCATGAGATTGCACAATCTATGTGTGCAGGAGAGAAGATCCTGACAGAAAAAAAAAAGTGTTTTAAAGAGACAGCGGTCTCAAAATTATTTGATGAACTTTGTTGTGTCTGGTGCAAGTGACTGCACAAACTGTGTGTGCAGGAAAAGAGATCTTGCAAGAGAGAGAGAAAAACTACATGTGTTAAAGAGACAGTGGTCTGAAAATTTTTGCTGGACTGTGAAAAATTTGTTTGTGGAGTTATTGAAGATGGGGCGTTCAAAACGCCTGAAGAATGCAAAGATAGATGAAATGAGAGACCGGATTCTATGGATGGAGGGGATGTTGCCGTCTGAACCAGCCCCATCCATGCCTAAAGAGAGTCTACTAAAGAGGAAGGTTGTTGTCCCTAGCAACACTGATGAAACCGCTATGGAGACGCAGTGTGCTCAGATGAAAAGTAAACTCAAAATGGAGGAGATGTTGAAACATCTGATTATATCAAATGCAGCTCAACAGCAAGCAAATGCAGCTCAACAGCAGGCAAATGCGGATTTTCAGCAGAGCTTTGCAGCTCAACAAAAGGCTCATCAAGAGAGCATGGCAGGCTGGAAACAGAGACGCCAGCAGCCAATGGAGGCCATCGGTTTGGAGGAAACAGAGTATGTGTGCAGGGCTGAGTTGGATGCCTTGCAACGGAAAATGGAAGAAAAGGAACAAGCCTTGGAATTGCTTAAAATGGAGCATAGAAACTTGCAGGAAATGAATGAACTACTCAAGTCTCATGTGTTACAGTGGGAAGAATCCACTGCTCTTCTTTTGGTCGAGTTGCAAAAATGTCAAGACACTATAAAGGAGAAAGATACCATCCTCATGGAAAAGGAAATTGAAATTCAGACTTTGCAGAAGCAAAGTATGTGTGAAATGTTGGAGTTGCGTAATCAGCTGGAAAAAAGTCTTCAGTGTTTGGAAGTTACAAAAATAGACCTGCAGGAGTCGCAGGAACAGAATGTTGCTCTGAAAGCGACATTGTCTCTCAGCGACAACGAGAAAAGTGAAAGAGAGGCTAAATTACTGAGTACTGTGTATGAGCTCACCACTTTGAGCAATGTGGTAGATGAATTACGTGCAGACTGTGAAAGTTGGAAAGGTGAAGCCCAACGTTTCCAGCAGCAGTTAAAGGAGAAAGAAGCCTGTGTGGCAGAATTACAGTCTCATTCCCAGAAACTAGCCAATGAGGTGAAGGCTCTTATGCAGGGAAAAGGAGATTGTGAACATAAGAGGGAAAAAGTAGAGGCACAGCTTCTGGAATCGCAAGTCAAGGTGTCAGAAGGTGACCGATTGTGTGCTAAGCTGTCAGAGAAGGCAAACCGACTGCAGGTTGAGTTGGACAATGTTACAAATCAGCTTTCTCAAGCAGACAGAAAATCTAGAGAAATTGCGGAAGATTTTTCTATCTTGGAATCGCAGCTGCAAGACACGCAGGAACTCTTACAGGAAGAGAGGTGTCAAAGGCTGAGTTTTAGCACAAAGCTCAAACAAATGGAAGATGAGAAAAATGGCTTCCTGGAACAATTAAAAGAGGAGGCGGAAGCAAAGAAAAACCTATCAGAGCAAGTCGCAACATTGCAAGCTCAGATAGCGGATATGAAAAAACGCATGGAAGAAAGCGTTGGTTCATTACAGTGTGTTGAAGATGTGAAAAAGAAGTTTGATCAGATGCTTGATGAAGAGAAGACTGTGTCTGCAAAATATGCAGAAGAACGCGCACGTGCAGAAACGGAGGTGCGTGATAACGAGAGCAAAGCCCTGTTCTTGGCTCGCTCTTTGGAGGAAGCTCTAGAGTGTAAGGCTGAACTAGAAAGTGTTAAACAGCTGCGTACAGAAATGGAAGAATTGGTCAGCTCCAAGGATGATGTTGTGAAAAGCGTTCAGGAGCTAGAAAAGTCTAAGCGAGCCTTAGAACAGCAAGTAGAAGAGATGAAGATTCCGTTGCAGGAACTGGAAGAGGAATTCCAGGCAACAGAGGATCTGTCCCAAAGAGGGGATAGTGTGCCTGATGCAGTTTTTAAAAGGATCAGTGTTTTGGGGTCTGTCCTGAGTGAGCCTCAGAAATGTGACGACATGTGGCTTGAATCACCCCTTTGGAATAAACCGTTCCTTCAAAAACTTCAAGCATTGGAAAATGTATCATTAGAACTTCAGCAAACAAAGGAGCTGAGTAAGAAATGTGGTGATTTCTCAGTTCAGGCTGAAAACCTAGTGGAGAAAACTAAGGCTGTTGGTGAAAACGTGAAGCAAATGAATAAGTGCCTTTCAGGGAGTGTTTCCAAAATGGAACTGGTGAAAGACGGGTGGCAGAAGTTTGATCGTGATCTTGAGATGCATTCCATGTGGAATTCAGATAGAGAAAAAGAACTAGGTGACCTTGAGCGGTCAAATAGTTCAGCAGAAAGTGCATTGAAGAAACCTGTAAAAGAATGTGTTGCAGTTCCATGCTTCTTCACTGATGCAGAGAGGAGGTCTATAATGGATACCACCCAGATCGCTGGGTTCAACTGTGTTGTTGCCTTTAACCCCTATGTTGGTGGAAGGAAAGTTGATGATGTTCTGGTTGGCTACTTCTGTGAAGAGTTTGGCAAGAAATATAAACTGAATATCAAATCAAATAGTAGGCCTTTACTGCGACTCGCTCAGGAGGGCGAAAAGTTTAAGAAGTTGATGAGTGCAAATGCTTCAGATCTGCCTATGAATATGAAATGTTTGAATGATATTGATATCTCTGGGAAAAGGAACAGGGGTCACTTTGAAGAAATGTGTGACAGCCTGTTGTCTCAATTGGAAAATCCTCTGCACAGCATCTTAGAGCAAGCAAAGCTCAAGAAGGAAGATCATTCCCTTTTACAACAAAAAGTCAATGATTGTGTACAGATGTATGGAGAGGCAACTCAAGTCACAGAGGGATGTCAAGAGTCCCTACTTGGAACAAAGCTTAGTGAAGCAAAGGTTCTCAAAGTTTTGTGGAAAACATTTATGGATTGCAGAGAGAGGCGTCTTAAGAATGTTGAAGACATTAAGACTAGCCCAATTGAGTTGCCTATGGATCACGGTCCTCCATGGTGGATTGGACAGACGGTTATGAGGGACAAGCTGTCTGACATTTATGAGAAAGCTGTCAATGAAGATGACAGAAACGAGAAGGAGCAAAATGATGCCAAAAATGCAGTTGAAGAATGTGTATATGAGATGAGAGACAAACTGTGTGGCATTTATGAGAAATCTGTCAATGAAGATGACAAAACAGTTTCATCCGGAAGCTTGAGGATAATAGGAGGCTTATCAGTGAGTCAGCAGTGCCTGACACATGCGTGCCTGGAAATATGTGTCCCAACCCTAGGGTTGAAACAAGAGGGGGGGGTATGTGACAGGAAGTCAGGTAAATCTGGGAATGTAGTCACTGAGAGGAGACACATTCCCACCTGCTTTGAAAGTTCACTGATACTATAGGGTGTTGGCTGCAGAGAGAGCCAGCAGGAAGTTGAAAACCATTCAGCTGTTCAGAATGAGGAGATCAAGGACTCTATAATTTGTCCAGAGAAAATCTATTGAGTGCTGCCTCCTGTCGCCGTGTAGGCTGGGAGAGGAGGACAGACATACGTGTACCTCCCGACGCCGTGTGGGCATGGGAGAAGGACTGCTGCCGCCTGTCGCCGTGTGGGCTGGGAGAGGGGGACAGTCGGATGTGTGCCTCCCGACAAGCTGGTGAGCATGGGAGAAGACCCCCTACAGCGATGTGAAGCTAAGGAGGGTAACCACGAGTGAAGACGTCTCAAAGGTGAGAAGACAAAGTGTTCCATGTGAAGAGTGTGAAGAGTAAAGGGACCTGTTAAATGAACTGTGTTCAATGTGAAGAATCTGAAGAGTAAAGGATCCTGTTATAAATGAACATGTGTTGATGTGAAAGAAACAAAGGGACATGTTCAATGGACAATGTTTGTGCTGTGTGAAAAGCAAACAAATGGACATTTGAGTGTCTGCTGTAGGATCAGCAGTGTCGGCCCAACAGTAGGTTGGAAAGACTTCTTAGGTAGGTTCCAGCGTGAGAAGGTAGCCGCCCACAGAGGCAAGGATTTATTTTGTCTTTTATTTTATTTTGGCTGTTTTGACGCTTGCAATTGTATGAAGTAAATTGCATGAATAAATCAGTCTTGTTTTCAACCTCTGCTCGGCTATCTCTCTGTGAAAACGCACCCCCAAAGGGGTCATCCACGCCTACCACCGAGCTAATCCCTTACAATATGTATAATATATATATATATATATATATAAAACCCTATGTGATTTCATATCTGTCTTATCTACATATACCGTAATACACACTTCACATGTGCTTTAAAATGCATGTTTTTCCCTTTTATGATCAAGAAAATGACGCTATGCTTTTGGGCCTGTATAAAAATGCTATGGGGCTGGTATGAAATTATTTCCGGGACTGGTATGAAATTATTTCCAGGGCTGGTTTTTATTCCCAGTCCGGCCCTGCCTGCAAGCACATGTGCTCCTGGCTTTTATACAATATCCCAGAATGCACCGAGGCGACCTGCCCCTGCCAATCACCAGGACTGTACCAAAGCCTATGCATCTATTTGTCAGGTTTCCTCCCACTGTCCAACATGCCTCCCTATTGGGCCAGTGTGAAACATAGATATAATGAATTGCTTACTGAGCACAATGAGCAGACCTCATTCACAGATCCTGCTCTCCAATAAGCAGAGAGCAATATAGATTTGCCTGCTACTCTGATAGGCAGACAGAGCCAAAAACTATACTCTCTAACTAGCACCTACCTAGGAGGGTGCTACGATATAATAATATTATTATTAATAATAATAATAATATTAATAATAATAATAATAATAATGAGCATCATGGGAAATGTAGTTCCAAAACATCTGGGGTGCCAAGGTTTGCCATCACCGACTTAGAGGCATAAAAAAGAGTTATCATTTCTTTGTCCGACTATTGAAAGGTTTTGTGTGCATGATAATTGTTTTTCTGCATTTGACCTGTGTACACAATCCCTTATGTAACTGATGTGCCAGCACAGACAGTCCCCAAACTCTGCTTTCAGTGCCTAAGTTCAATGAGGATAGTGCAGCCGGAGTAACTGGACTGCACTTACTTGTCTGGATGCGATACAACTTTTTACAGGAACACTTGTAACCCATAAATATAACAGGATGATGATTATAACTCATGATAGCTCAAGATCAGTAGATCAGGTTATCAGGCTTGGCAATACAACAATTAACTGGAACTTGGATATGCAGTTAGCAGTTTGGCAACTCCCATAACCAGTCTGTAACAGCAACACAGCACACTTAAATGGGTTGATTTAGCAAAGGCATATAGACTGTTCATTTTGCAAGGGAAATTATCATTTGCAAGGGCATTTTTCCCAGCGCTTTGTGAATGTGGTGAAATTTCACTTTGCAAGGAATACCCAATCACGTGCAAGTAAAATAAAAAAAAAAACAGCATTTTTGCTTGTGTAGCACTGCCCCCTAGAGGGCTGCTGGATTTCTCACCTTTCAGGTCCCCCTGGGTTACTGATAGCAACTGCATGCAGAATCTTAACACTTTACTTTCCAGCTCAGTCAATGAACAGTCTAGGGGTTGTTGTTTTTTTTAAATTTTATATGGAGATGGGAGAAGGGATGAGTGAAAACTTGAACTATTCACAATGCTGAGGACTTCTATCTGAGAACCTGGCAAGGCCGCAGCTTCATCCTGCCACTAGATGAATCTGAAGTAATGTTCTTTAGCACTTATCTTCAGGGCACTCGCCTAGCACCCCTTTTCTATCCACCAGCTGACACCCGTCCTCTGACTACTCTACTCCGGAGTGGCCCCCTTCCTGGTCAGGCCCTTAGACACGATCTCCTGTACTCACAATACTGCTTTTCAGGTTCTCCAGTGTCTCAAACTCCTCCTAGTCAGCTCTCCTGGACCTCTGGGTTCAGCTCCTCACCTCTGGCTCAACAGCCTGCAGCCACCCAAGTGTTCCAGCAATCCCTCAGACCTGTATATTTGCCTTTGTCCACATTTAGTCTACTTCTGCAGCCTGCTAAGTCCGATCGCGCCAATCCCCCCCCCCTTTTTTTCTCACTTCTGGCTCACCTGGCCGACTGCCTGTGACCATATACCAACCACTGCAGAAGAGGAGGCAGCCGCCACCCTCCTTCCGGGACTCTGCTCACCAGCCAAAGACCCCGAGCACATGTGCTCCTGGCTTTTATACTACACCCCACAATGCACCGAGACAGCAGTCTGTGCCAATCACTGAGGCTGTATCAAAGCCTGTGTGTCCATTGCTCAGGTTTCCTCCACTGTCCAATGTGCCTCCCCATTGGACCAGTGGGCACACTCCCCCAGACCACATGAATCACACACTGAGCACATAGAGCAGACCTAACTCACAGATCCTGCTCTCTGTTAAGCAGAAAGAAATATATAATTTACCTGCTGCTCCTCTGATAGGCAGACAGAGCCAAAAACTATACTCACTCTCTAGAACCTACATAGTAGGGGGCTACACTTGCACATGATTAGGTCGTGGATGTCAACAGCACTTGACCTTATTCACTAAGCTCTAGGGAAAATTCCTTTGCAAAGTTCAAGTTCCCCAGCTATGATTAAGCACCAGTCCAGGTGTGAAACGCGTTAGCTGTTACCTGTTAGCTTGCCATCATTTGCTTTATGATGTACTGATTTTACTACACGGAATAAAGGTGATTGCATGAGAGTGCGGACGTCCAGCCTGTCCTTTTCCCCTTATTCACTAAGCTCTAAGGAAAATTCCTTTGCAAAGTGCAAATTCCCTTGCAAAGAAAACAGTCTATTTGCCTTTAGTAAATCCAACCCATAGAAATAGGAAGACACATACAGATAGGTGTGCTCTCACTTGCTTATTTGATCTTGGTCTTGCTTAGAAGCTGTATGAAGCCTCTCTCTCCCATTCTGTCTCTGGAGAATCTAAGCCAGGGTTTCTCAACCTTTTTTCAGTCAAGACACCCTTTAAAAATTATGGAAAATCTCGAGGCACCCAATTCTAAAAATGTAAAAAATATTTTAATAGTTTTACATAATGACGCAACATCCACACAAATAGGGCTACCAATATTAGAGGAGATTTATTCTTCCAAAGCAAATACCTTTTTTGGAAACGGGTACTGACTAGTATTCTAATGTTTCTCTTCTCCCTCAGTTTTTCTCCATCACTCTAATGTAACCCCAATGCTGATGAAGAGGGGCAGGGGAGGGGAATAAAAGGATGCTGTGCAGGCGCCTGATATCCTCCATATCAACTGATAATGCCATTGGTCGTTAGGACGCTGGCAGCTAGAAAGTTGTAAAGGTGCACAATGAAAGCCTGTGGCTTTGTGTTACTAAAAGGCAGCCTTCATCCACATGCTAGCCTGTATACACATTTTGGGCAATGTTTCGGCATTTTGCCAAGGCACCCCTGAAGAAACCTCTAAGGACCCCAGAGTGCCTGGGCACCGTGGTTAAAAAAGGCTGATCTAATCTATCCCTGGAGGAATGAGAATAATGAAAGATAATCAATGACTGCTACTGTGCAATGCCAGGAGAGAGAAATATACAGCTTCCATCATACATCTGTAATCAATCAACTATTCTTAACTCCTAGTAGCTAGCTGCTATACTGATCCTTTGGCCTCCCTACTTTCTGTCCTACAATAAGTACGCAGAACAGTAGGTGCACTATCTGTATATGTGTTTAAATGCCACTGTCCTAAAATATTGAAGTAAGCAAACAGACATCTTGGCTTTGATTGCTCTTTAAGGTTTTTATTATTGCCAGAAATGTAGGTTTAAACCGACCCTCACTGATTTCTGTAGCTAAAGACACTCTAGAGCAGGAGTTCCCAAACTGTGGGTAGGAACCCACTAGTGGGTCGCGAGCTGCGTTTGAGTGGGTCGCACTGAGCCAGAAATCACTTAGAGCGGTCCTGCTTAAATTGTGCTGTACGAGCCCGTGCAAATTACAGAGAGCCAGAGCAGTCAAATCGCGATGCATTCAGGACCCTGCCCACGCAGTTTACAGAGGCTGGTCTGCATTTCCCATGAGGAGGATACTAGCATCAGTGAGTACGTATGTGGGCTGTTATATAGGATATGTTCATGGGGTGCAGAGCCAGCTCCTCGGTCCTGCTGTCGGCAGCAGTGGTGGCTAGACTGGCAGCGGCAGCCTCGGTGTCATAGGAGGACCAGGTGGCCCGGCGGTGTCAGGAGTTCATGGCAGCTTCTGTGACCCCAGTAGAGGATCTGAAGGAGAAGAGCCAGGACACCAAGACCAGCATAGAGCTCTTCATCATAGAGAATCTAGGTGAGGAGTGCTGGGCTCTGGAGAGGGCAAACAGGGGCTTCACCTTCACTGTGGACCACTGGGAGAGGAAGGAGGGTGAGTACCATATAGCCTGCTGATCACTGTCCTGGGGTGCTTGATTTCTGTCCTCTGCCTGCCTTAGGCTCTATGTACACGGGACGTTAGAAAAAACATGCTGCAAAGCAAGTTCTGACGCCGGGAAAAAGCAGCTGTTAAACGTGCTTTCAGTAGCTTTTTCCATTGGCGTTATTGCATGTTTGGCCACGTTGCTTTTAGCAGCGTTTTTTCTGCCTCCATTCAAAATCAATGGTTCCCTATGGGAGCCTATTGATTTGAATGGAAGGAGGACCGGAGGAAGAAGAAGAAGACCAGAGGAGGCAAAAGAGCAGAAGATTGGACAGCAGAAGAGCGGACAGCAAAAGAGCAGAAGACCAGAAGACCGGAGAGGGAGAAGACCGGATGAAGATTTTTAATAAACTTTCCAAAACGTCTCCTGTCATTATTTACATACACTGCCTTTTATGGGGTGAATGGGTAGGGGGACAGTGTACCCCCATACCCATTCACATAGGGAGGGGGTCCGGGATCTGGGGGGCCCCCTTGTTAAAGGGGGCTTCCAGATTCCGATGAGCCCCCTGCCCGCAGACCCCCACAACCACCGGCCAGGGTTGTGGGGACGAGGCCCTTGTCCTCATCAACATGGGGGCAAGGTGCTTTGAGGTGGGGGGTGCAGAGCTCCCCCTGCCCCAAAGCACCAACACACCCCCCCATTTTGAGGGCATGTGGCCTGGTATGGTCCGGGGGGGCGCTCGCTCGTCCCCTCCCCCTTCCTGCCCTACCAGGCTTCATGCTCGGATAAGGGTCTGGTATGGTTTTTGGGGGGGGCCCACGCCATTTTTTCAGCGTGGGGCTACCCTCAAATTCCATACCGGACCTGAAGGGCCTGGTTTGGAACCTGGGGGGGACCCCCACGCCGTTTTTTTCCCATTTTTGGCATGGAGTTCCCCCTTAAGATTCTCACAGCGCAAGTCGTGCCGCAAGTCGGATCATCCTGATCCGACGGTGCGACTTCCATTCAAATCAATAAGCTCCCATAGGGAACCATTGATTTTGAATGGAAGAAAAAAAACGTATAACGTGGCTGAACGTATGTTCATCACGTTCGGTCACGTTTGGTCGTGTTCGGCCGCGTTTCTGCGTTTCAAACGCCAGGAAACACACATTTGAACGCAATTAATTGCGTTCCAAAAAATGTCCCTGAACTCAACTGCCTGCAAATGACTGTAAACGACCCTGTGTACATGGGAAGATAAGATAAAATGTAGATGGGTTCAGGGGCTTCTAAAAAAACGCCCAACTGCTCATTTACAACGTCCCAGGTGATCAAATACCACCAAAAGAAATCTCTATTTGTGGGAAAAAAAGGACATCAATTTTATTTGGGTACAGCGTTGCACGGCCGCGCAATTGTCCGTTAAAGTAACGCAGTGCAGAATCGCAAAAAAAAATGGCCTGGTTATTAAGGGGCAAATCCTTCCGGTCCAGAGCTGGTTAAAGAGGAACTTAAAGTGTTACTAAACCCACAACAGAAAAATCAATCTGTATATGCAGTAAATCATGCTAATTATACTCGCTGTTGAACCTAAGGGGTTAATCATCTGCATTGTATAAAAAGGCTGTTAGATGCTGTCTTCTCTGCTTCTCTTCTTCTTCCACAGTCCCCAGTCCATCTCCTGATGATACAGAGCCTTGATGATACAGCTCCCTGTATGGCCGCTTGATCAGGGAGCTCCGTCCCGCTGTGTGCTGACTGACAGCCCCGCAGCGCTCACCAGCACGTACCTGCTTCCTCCGGGCACCGATCGGCTCCGGAACACCCGCAGTACCTCCGGGGACCCCCGATGTCCAGTTCCCAGGTCCGTAGGGACCTCTCTTGCCAGTTCTTTTCGGAGGCCTCCCGCCCTGCCAGCCCCAAGATGGCGGCCGCTTCTCCTCATAGCGCGGGACCGGAGGATCAGGAAGACATTTCGGATGATCCGACACCCACCACGCCACACAGGTCAGTGGATGACTGCCCGACCACCCCCCTGGACTTGCCCCAGATCCTGTCCCCTGCCTCCACAGTCTCACTCCTGGAGAGGACCCTTGGGGAACTAACTCAGTCCCCGGCTGCGGCCTACCCTGCTGTGCAGCTCCTGTCACAGAGCCCCCTGCCTCTTCCTCATCCTCACCAGCAGGATTTTTCCTATCTTATGGCTACCTTTTCCCAGATGCTCACACAGGGCCTGGCACAGACTGCTTCCCAAATAACCTCTGCCATCCACAATGATCTCCAGAACCTGGGATCCAGACTGGAGGCTATTGAACTGAAATCGGACCAGACTGTCCTTAAAGTCAACCAAAACTCTGCCAGGATGCAGGATTTACATGATCAACTGGACACTGCTTTATCAAAAATTGATGAGCTTGAGAATCGCTCCAGGAGATATAATTTTAGGATCAGGGGATTACCTGAAAGTGTTAAAGATATTGATGATGCCGTTACCGCCTTCATCCGAGACTTGATTCCTGACATACCGCCTCACCGCCTGGAACTGGATAGAGCTCATAGAGCCCTGAGAGCCCCTCTCCCTGACGGTTCCCCAAGGGACATTATTGTTAAGCCACACTTTTTTAAAGTAAGAGGCGGTCATGAGGATTGCGCGCCGCTCTGACCATCTGTCTATCCAAGGCCACACTATCCAAATATTCGCGGATTTGTCGCCTACTACTATTCAGAAAAGGCGATCCCTCAAACCACTCCTTCAAGTTTTGCAACAGAAGGCAATCAAATATTGGTGGTCCTTTCCCTTCCGTCTTACTTTTCTTCACCAACAACGTACCTACAGCTTCTCGGCTCTTCCGGATGGCGAACAGCTCCTCCTACAGCTCGGCCTCATCACTCAAGACCCCAACTCCTCCGCTCCTAACAGAAGCTCCGGCTCCTTCAAACGCCCTTCTCCTCAGAGCCCCCTGGTTCCAGCTTGGCAGAAGCAGCAGTTCAAGAGGGCCAAAGACGCTAAACCTCCCTAGATATTCTCCACATCTGGGTTGTCTCTCCACTTTTTCCTTGCAGGACTCGCTCCTGGTTTCTTACCTGTGAGGGGCTAGGCCCCACGGTTACTTTCCTACATTAACTATCCTTACATATGACCCCCTCCCCCTTTTTTTTTTTTTTTTTTTTTTTTTTTTGGGGGTCAGTATTGTTTTTGTTTTGTTGCTCAAGGGTGTTGGACATATTCTGATACTGTTTTGTTTTTTGTTTTTTTGTTTTTTGTTTTTTTCTATGAAATTGTATTGCTATGCTAACATAGTGGGGGGCTACGCCCCCATTGTCAGTAATTGCCATTGGACCCTTCAGGTGGTAACCTTCGGCTGTTTATACTTTCCTGAAATGTGTATTTTTGTCTTTTGCCTTTTTCCTCTTCCTTGGGGTGTCTGGCCACAGCGGGATTTCTGCTGCGCCTCGCTCCGTCTCTTCCTGGGACTTTTTTCCCCACGTAGAGTGGAGCTGATGCCTTCGCTCCTCGAAGACATCTATGGGTTTCAGGGGTTGGTGGGATCTGGCCTACCTCTCCTGAATTGGGTGGGGATTTTTTCTTTCACTGAATGTTGGCTATTGTTACAGTATGTGTGCTTGTTTTCTCTTTTCATTTGGTTTCTTTTTCTCTCTCCCCTTTCCTTCCCTTCTCCCCCCCCCCTCAGGTCACCGGGGGTCTCTCTAACTTTTCCCTACAGGGTTTACAGCTTCCAGGACTGTCGCCATGTTTGAGCTTCGCTGCCCGCCTTGAACGGCTCTGGACTCGTTGCTTTGCTCCACCCTCAGCTCCTCTTGTTCTGCTGAATCGATGACGACACCGAATACCGCCTCCCGTCCTTGGAAGATTGCCTCTCACAATGTCCAAGGGATTAATTCCCCGTCGAAGAGACGTAAGCTTTTCAATCTGTACCACTCTCACCACATTGACATTGCATTCACTCAGGAGACTCACTTCCCGTCATCTTACAGACCTTTGTTTGTTCACCCTAAATACCCTCAATTTTATTTGGCCAACGCTACTGATAAAACCAGAGGAGTTGCGATCTTTTTTGGGCGCCATGTTCACTTTGAACTTATCCGGAAAGTAGAGGATCAGGAAGGGAGGTATTTATTGCTCATAGGTTTGCTGGGGGGACTAAAATACTCTCTCCTATCTTATTACGCCCCGAATAAACGGCAAGATTTATTTTTCCGCCACTTATCCACCCACGTCATTCCCCAGGCAGAAGGCACATTAATCATGGGGGGGGACTCTAATGTAGCCTTGGATCAAAGTCTGGACAAATCCCACCCGGGTAACCCCTCTCTTTGCCGCCCTACCAGGCTGAGTACCAGGGTAGCTGAACTACTCTTCTCGGATGGGTTGGTGGACATTTGGCGGGAACATAATCCCCATGCCAAAGACTACACTCATTTCTCGGTCCCACACAACCTCCTATCAAGGATAGATCATATTTTTATTTCTACGCGGGCGGTCCCGTACACGCTTACTTCCTTCATTAAGGACTCGCCTATCTCTGACCATGCTATGGTTGTTTTATTGCTGAACCGCTCTCCCGCATTTGACGGTACGTTTCGGTGGCGGCTTAATGAGGCGATTTTAAGCAATCCGACTCACTGCACCATTATATCTAAAGCACTTGAGGAGTACTTCTCCTCCAATGTCACCCCGGAAGTCTCCCCCGAGACTATCTGGGCTGCTCACAAGGCGGTTATCCGGGGGAAGCTGATTCAACTTTCCACCACCCTTAAACGTGAGAGGCGAGCAGATCTACTTAAACTGGAATCTGCCTTTCTCGCACTTAGTAAGGACCACAAACGGAACCCTACCCCGACTTCAAAAGCTCGCCTGGAGGATTCCAGACTTCAATTAAATCTTGCATTAACGACTGAGGCAGAGAAACAACTACGTTGGTCGGGAGCAAAATTTTATGCTTCCACCGACAAAATTGGCCCCAGACTCGCGGTTAAATTGACCCCCAGACAGCGTTCGCACACAATTCCCAAAATTAGAACGTCTCGGGGCACACTCTCCCAAAATCCCCAGCAGGCTTTGGAATCCTTTCATTCCTTTTATTCAAAACTATACGATTTTCAATCCCCATCCCCCTCCCGGGAAACGCAGTCCTTCCTAGATGGGCTTTCACTCCCTTGTCTCAGTCGAGAGCATAGGGATATTTTGGAGGACCCTATTTCCGATTCGGAAGTCCTGTTCGTAATTAAGCACTTGAAGACGGGGTCCACCCCTGGGCCCGATGGATTCTCCTCACTCTATTATAAGACTTTCGGGCTTACTTTAGCACCTCACCTCTGTAGATTCTACAACGAGCTGCGAAAGGGGGAGCCTATTGAGAGGGTCTTAAATTCAGCGTACATTTCGGTCATCCCCAAACCGGGCAAGGACCACAGTGATGTTAGCAACTACAGACCCATCTCTCTCATTAACGTGGACCTTAAAATATTGACGAAGGTCCTCGCTAACAGGCTATCCAGCTTCATCAGTACATATGTCCACAAAGACCAATCGGGTTTTATCCCTGGGAGGCAGGGATCCGACCAAATTAGGAGAGCTGTAGACCTTATTTCTTTGACCAACTCCAGATGGGATGGTGGCCCTCACCAAGATACTTTACTCCTTTCTCTCGACTTACATAAGGCGTTTGACTCCCTCTCTTGGCCTTATCTCTTTGAGACCCTCCAGAGGTGGGGTTTTGGCACAAAATTCCTCAATATCTTGCGAGCCCTCTATTCGCTACCCTCTGCCCAGGTTCGGTTGCTGGGACACTACTCTGCTTCTATCCCCATTAGGAGGGGCACGCGACAGGGATGCCCCCTATCACCCCTTATATTTGTGATTGCCATAGAATCCCTGGCGATTGCGATCCGCCACCACCCGGACATTCATGGCGTTTGCTGTGGTCCGACGGAGCACAAATGCGCTCTTTTTGCAGATGATGTCCTACTCTTCCTGACATCCCCTGTTATTTCACTCCCCTCCGTTATGCACTTGCTCCAGTCGTTCTCCCTGGCCTCTGGCCTCACCGTGAATTTCTCCAAATCCGTGGCTCTCAACATCACGGTCCCCATACCTACTCTCGAGGCTCTAAAACCTTCCTTTCCTTTTCTCTGGTGTCATGCCTCGCTCCCCTACTTGGGAGTGCACCTTACCCGATCCATCACTACTTTGTACCAGACTAATTACCCCCCCTTGTTCAGAAAGTTGAAGGCTGACATGTCATGCTGGGATTTTCACAACCTCTCCTGGCTGGGCAGGATAAACTCGGTCAAAATTACCCTGCTACCGAGGCTGCTCTATTTCTTTCGTTCCCTGCCCATCCCTCTTCGTAAAAGCCATATGAACGCCTTACAATCCAGTGTAGTGAAATTTGTTTGGGGCAAGAAGGGTTACCGATGCTCGCGCTCGGTACTGTTCCGACAACGGAAACAAGGCGGATTGGCCTTGCCCAATCTGTGGAAATATTATCAGGCAGCTCAGCTTGCCCAGTTTTCTGTGATCTATACCCGCGGTCCGAAACCCGACTGGGTTCACATTGAGAGGCAGGCTATCCCTACTTACACACTGGACTATGTCGCTTGGTGCCCACCTAAGCTCCAACCTGCGATCTTGGCACCCACCCTATCGCACTCTATCAGCCTATGTAGACAGCTCTATCGACTCCCTAGTCTGGTCTCACCCATGAGGCCGTTAACTCATTTATTCCATCATCCCCAATTCTTACCCGGGCATGACGTCAAAGCTTTTCACTGGTGGACAAACAAAGGTCTGTACCGCATAGGACATTTCCTATCGCCCTCCGGCCCACTCTCCCTCTCCCATTGCATTAACAAACTTGAGATGCCGGCTTCCGAAAGGTTCCGTTTTTTTCAAATTTCCCATTTTCTGCATGCAATGTGGTCAGACAAACAGGTACCTCCAAGATTGACATCCTATGAGCGGTGGTGTTCTGAATCATCGGAGCCGAGGGGGGGCATATCAACCATATACGCAGCCCTGATGGATCCCTTAGATAAGACAGCTTATGCCCTCAAATGGGAAAGTGATTTACAGACAGCTTACTCGCTAGATGAATGGCACCGTATGTTTCGTAGATCCTTCAAAGGCGTCATTAACACGACTCTCATTGAGGCAAACGTTAAAATTTTGACTCAGTGGTATTTGGTACCGACCCGTCTGGCACTTATGTTCCCTGGCACATCACCCTTGTGTTTCAGGGGTTGTGAACTCCAGGGGTCCTTCATTCACATTTGGTGGACATGCCCTAGAATCCGTTCCTTTTGGAATAATTTTTTCCACCTGCTTCGGCAAGTCACGAACCTACAGGTCCCCCAAACACCTCATGTCACCTTCCTCCATGACTTCCCACGGACGTATCCTAGGAGCTTGTCCACCCTATTGTTTTTTATGCTCCTGGGCGCGAAGCTCACGTTGGCTAAGTCCTGGAAACAACCTTCGGTTTCCCTTACTGCTGCTAAACGGAATATCTCTTGGATCATGGCCCAGGAAAAAATGGTGGCGATCTTCCAGGACCGATTAGCTAAGTTTGAAGCTGTTTGGGATCCATGGGCTCAATACCTGCATATAACCTTGTAGACTTCCCTGACTTACCTACCACACCTACTGTACCCCCGGTGACTCTCCCTCCCTTCCTTCATCCTCGTCCTGCTTACTCATCCCTTCTTCCCTACTGCTGTCTCTCTTACCCCGATCTTTCTACTCATTTCGTCTGATTTTTGTATTTTTTTTTTTTCCCCTTTTATTTATTGCTTTTTGGATTGGGGCTTCCCCCACTCCTCCTTGTGGAGCCTTTTTCCATTGCACCTGCCTCCGTACCTGCTAAGGGTTTCTTCTGCTGAGAGCCCTGTAATGTCTTGGTGAGAGGCCTGGTCCCCAAATGTGTCGCAACCCTCCTGGGTGCTTGGGGCCAGGGGTTCCCTCACCGAATTGCTTTATGTTCACCCCTCCTCCCCACAAGATTCCGATTGGCTCCCGGGGGGATCTGGGGAAGTCTCTCCATCACTGGTTCCGGTTTATTGGCACACGTAATGGGCCTTTTCTTTGGTCGTCGTTCTTAGTTGGCCAGTGAATGCTCCTCTGTGTACTTCCTTGTTATTATACATTGTTCAGATCGATCTCTTGTTTCATTGTTGATTACTAGTCGCTGCATTTGACAGTTTGTATTGCTTTTGTTGTATTCAAAATAAAATACTTGAAAGTAAAATTCACAAAAGATGAACAGATTGTGCCGCCACAAAGATGAAAGGTCCTGGGACAGAAACAGTAGTTTATTGAATCACAACAATACAATCTGTCCTTCACCAAATTCTGATTCCCCCTGGATTTTTTTCTGGCTTTGCCACATAATTCACAAATTTCTTTGGGAAGTAATTATTTTCATCTCCTTTTAAAGAGAAACTTAACTCTGCCTAACCTCCCCCCCCCCCACCCCCCCCAAAAAAAAGAAAAATTCCTTGTCTCCATTCCATCATAAAATAAGAAAAACATACTTGCTAAACTTACAACATCTCACAAATGGCTCCAATGGTGGCTACATCACACATTAGGCAGTTTGCAAGATGTCGAGCACACCATAGTCTTAAGATGGAATACAGCCAATGTCTTAATTTTAGAAGTCATTGACAAACAATACTTGCCACTATATATGGAAAGACATGTGAGCAGGGGCTACCCAGCGAAAGCCTAGATAATCTGGACAGACTCCTTAGATTCCCAACAGATAACTTGATTGTAGCAAAGTATGGTAATGCTCTTCTCTCATACTTCCCTGATTAACTAATGGTTGCAGCTCTTGACCAGGAGGGCGTAATAGGTGACATTGCTCCTCCTCGATGGAACGCTGTGAGTCGGTGGCGGTCTTGTGGTGTAGCAGGTCCCACTCTTCTTATCTATTGAGATGATTGAGAGATGCTTGCATTCCTCCTTAGTGTTATTATCCCCTTCCACCTGGTATGGCCCCTGGAGGTCTATGAGTTATGCCCCCTCTATTGTCTACTTAACTGAAGACCTTTTCCTCCTAAACTTCCCCAATAATATGATCCCCCCAACCCCCTAGCAAGCAACGCTTTCCTCTGCTTCTACAGTGGACTATGCCTTGGTGTCCTCACATCCAATGCAGGGTTATGGATCCTGCCTCAATCTTGATGCTGTCAGAGGACTTTAGACCTCCAGAGCGTAGGAGAGAAGAGGCTGCATGAACCGGTCTAGCAGAGTGAAGGAGCCTGCTGCATGAGTTTGTTTTTTAAGGCTACCGAGTGAAGTCATTCTGTTGTTTTTTCAACAGAATAAGCTATCCTGCAGATGTAGCTGTTGAGACAAACTATGTACCACTGACAGGGGGGCTTACAATGATCAGCTTTTATTTATTCATATGAAACCTTTATCCCAAAAGGAATGCAGCCGGGACTGGACTACCATATTCTGAAAGTGCAGACTCACCTTCTGTTCCTTTGGATTGTCTTTGCATCCCTCTAGTGTTGGTTTCAGGATTAAATCGTCATATCGCAGAGACTGGGAGAACGGCATTGTGGGAACTGTAGTCTTCTGTAAGGTGATGACTATCTGGCTAGATTGTTTGAGAACTATCTTTCCCAGCA